>NC_092709.1:259797508-260122058 GCF_047496885.1 Scyliorhinus torazame
TTACGCCGGCGTGACCCGCCGAAAATGGGCGGCCACTCGGCCCATCGCGGGCCGGAGAATCGCCGCGAGGGGGTCACCGCCAGCAGCCGCCGACCCACACTGATTGATTTCCGCCTCGCCAAGATCCCGGCGCCGGAGAATACGCTGCCGGTGGGGGCGGGCCTCACGCCACCCCCGGCGATTCTCTGACTCGGCGGGGGGTGGGAGAATCCCGCCCATGATGTGAGAGCGACTGCCCTTGATACCAAGGCAGCATTTGACTGAATGTAGCATAAAGGAGCCCTAACAAAACTGGACTCAATGGAAATCAGGGAGAGAACTCTCTACTGGTTGGAGTCATACCTGGCACAGAGATGGGTGTATTTGTTTGAGATCAACTATCTCCGTTCCAGGACATCACTGCAGGGATTCCTCATTTGTAGTGCCCTAGTCCCAACCAGTTTCTGTTGTTTCATCAGAAATGGGCATGTTTGCTGACAATTACACAATGTTCTGCACAAATGGGCAGCAAGGCAGCATAGAGATTAGCACAGTTGCTTCACAGCTCCAGGGTCCCAGGTTTGATTCCTGGTTTGGGTCACTCTCTGTGCGGAGTCTGCACGTTCTCCCCGTGTCTGCATGGGTTTGCTCCGGGTGCTCCGGTTTCCTTCCACAGTCCAAAGATGTGCAGGTTAGGTGGAATGGCCATGATAAATTGCCCTTAGTGTCCAAAAACATTAGGTGGGGTTGCTGGGTTATGGGGATAGGGTGGAGGCGTGGGCTTCAGTAGGGTGCTCTTTCCAAGGGCCGGTGCAGACTCGATGGGCTGAATGGCCTCCTTCTGCACTGTAAATTCTATGATTCTATACCATTTGCAACTACTCAGATACTGAGGCTGTTCATGTCCATATTCAGCAGCACCTGAACAATATTTAGGCATAGCTGGAGAGACAGCAAGGAACATTTGTGTCACAGAAGTACCAGGCAATGACCATCTCAAAGAAGGGAGAATTCAGAGATCACCCCTTGACATTCAATGGAACTACCATTGCTGAATTCCCTCTATCAACATCTTTGGGGTTACTATTTACCAGAAACTGAACTAGCCTCGCCATATAAATGCTGTGACTACTAGAGCAGGTCAGAGGCTGGGTATCCTGCGACAAGTAACTCACCGCCAGACTCTCCAAAGCCTACCCACCATCTGCAGGGCACAGGTCAGGAGCGAAATTCTCCGTTATCGGCGCAAAGTCCGCCGATCGGCGCAAAAAACGGCGCAAATCTGACTTGCGTCACGCCGGAAAAATGGTTCAAAAGTCTCCAGCCCGAAATGGGCTAGCAGCGACGTGGCGGTTTCCGGGCTTGCGCACGTGGTTCATGCTGTGCAGCGTCATACACGCCGCACGGCGTGACGGCTCATAAGGCCGCGCTGCTCCCCCCCACCCGACCGGAACACCCGACAGGAACACCCAACTGGATGGCTGGCCGCCGCTCAGCCCCGAGGTTCCAGTCACGGGATGTGGAGGCGCTCCTGGACGCAGTGGAGCAGAGGAGGGACGCCCTGTACCCCGGGCACGGCCGCAGAGTTGCCCCACGCCACAGCCGGCATCTGTGGAGGGAGGTGGCAGAGGACGTCACCGCTGCAGTCCTGACACCACGGACAGGCACCCAGTTCCACAAGAAGGTGAACGACCTCGTCAGAGCAGGCAGGGTGTGCCTCCCCATATCCCCCCTCCCCCATATCCCCCCTCCCCCATATCCCCCCTCCCCCATAAGCCCCCTCCCCATATCCCGCACTCCCCATATCCCCCCAACCCCTATCCCCCTCCTCCATATCTCCCCTCCCCATATCCACCCTCCCCATACCCCCCTCCCCCATATCCCCCCTCCCCATATCCCCCCTGCCCCATATCTCCCCTGCCCCATATCCCCCCTCCCCCATAATCCCCCTCCACCATATCCCCCCTCCGCCATATCCCCCCTCCGCCATATCCCCCCTCCGCCATATACCCCCCTCCCCCATATCCCCCCTCCCCATATCCCCCCTCCCCCATATCCCCCCTCCCTCATATCCCCCATATCCCCAAGTGAATCCTGCCCTAACTTTAACCTCTGCAATGCACGCGCAACCGATGGCGTGCATTCATATACCTGCCTAACACTGTTGCCTTTTACCCCTGCCACCACCCCCACCCACCCCCCCGCCACAGAAGAAGCGCGCACACAACAATAGGGAGCATGTGAGGACTGGAGGAGGCCCCGCTGATGAGAGGCCACTGACCGAACACGAGGGAAGGGCCCTGGAACTGGCTGGCGGACCTGACGACCGGGAGGTTGCTGATGCAGAGGTCGGGGGCATACTAGCAAGTGAGCCACCGACAGCCCGTCCCCATATCCCCCCTCCCCCAAATCCTTCCTCCCCCATATCACCTGATCACTGCCTGCGTGTCTAACCATGCATGCTTCATTGTGTATCGCAGGAGCAAACGTCGAGGCACCCATCCCCGCAGATGCAGACCGCCTGCAGGATGCCCCTCGGAGGCCACCGGAGATGGAGAGACCCGGACCCTCCGGCATGCGACGCCCGCAGGATGCCCCTCGCACACCATGGGAGATGGAGAGACCTGGAGCAACAGGGAGACGACACCCCCGTCACGTGCGGGAGCGACGATGCAGGCGTGTGCCACTCAGCGACGAGGGGGGCAGCCACAGCCCCCTGTCACATCCAAGCCAGGACACCACTACCCAGGACACCACTACACAGGACACCATTACCCAGATCACCATTACCCAGGACACCACTACCCAGGACACCACTACCCAGGACACCCCTACCCAGGACAGCACTGCCCAGGACACCCCTACCCGGGACAGCACTACCCAGGAAGACGTAATACCGGACAGTGACTCAGAGTGGATGGGTGGAGACGAACCCCCACCCCAAAGTGCCATGGACTCAGAGTGGGACGAAGAGCACAACACAACGCCACTGCTGTCACCAACACCCTCCACCATCGCAGAAACACTCACCTCGGTTGGGCACTTTAGTGATGAGGCGTCTGGTACACTCACTGGTGCGCACAACACAGCCGTCCCGGTACAGCAGGTGGAGGTAGCAGCAGCAGAGGGGCCGGGCGGTCGGAGGGCAGCCCATCCCAAGCGAACATCTGCCGCCCAGATGGATCCCGGGTTCCTGGAGTTACCACACCCACACATAGATCCGATGCAACCACCGACCCGGAGACGAGTGAAGAGGGTGACGGGCGGCTTGCGGCGGCTGCAGTCGCAGGTGGAGGAGTCCACCCGCATCCAGGAGCTGGGAGTGGTGCCGGACATGCGTGCCACCCAGGCCGACACCGCACGGGTGGAGTCCGCGGTGGAGGCAATGGGTGCGACGGTGTCAGACATGGGGAACGGTTTGCGAGGCCTGGGGCTTTCCGTGCAGGCGGCGTCTGTGGCCCAGGACATGGCTGCCCTCTCACAGGAGGCCATGAGTTAGTGCCAGCGCCAGATGGCAGAGGCACTCAACACCATAGCCCAGTCTCAGCAGGCCATAGCCCAGTCTCAGCAGGCCATGGCCCAGTCTCAGCAGGCCATTGCCCAGTCTCAGCAGGTCATGGCCCAGTCTCTGCAGGCCATCGCTGAGGGCATCGGCGCCAGTGGCCATGTGCGAGCCGGCGTCGCACTGTCACAGACAGGGTTTGCCAACCCCCTGGGCTCCATGGATGCAAACCTGCAGACCCCTGTCGATACCAGCACGGGCCTCCAGGACTGGCAGCGCCAGGTGCCGGGGGGGCGTCGGATGGCCAGTCCGTTCGCATCCCCCACCCATGTAGAGGCCTGGGGGCCATCGGGCACCCCGAGGGAGGAGGAGGTGGTGTGGTCCGTCCCGGGTCCCCCTGTAGGGGAGGACCGGGAACACCGCAACACCTCGGACTCCCCCCCTTCCATCCCAGGTGCAACGGGTGGGCAACGGGCAGGACAGGCTGGCAGCTCGCCATCCCAGTCGCCCGGGCCGCAGCCTGGCCCATCTAGGCCAGGACGCCCCAGGAAACGGCCGCCAAAGGGATCCAGTGTCAGAGGGCAGGAATCACAGGAGTCCACCTCCAGTTCTGCTGTACCGTCTGGGGAACCACGTAGACGTAGTCAAAGGGCCCGTAAGGCCAAACAATTAGACACTGAGTAAGTTGGCACGGGTGCAGGGCACAGATGAGTTTTAGGGGCTAGGGCACGTGCATGAACTCGTTTGGTTATTAAAGTCAATGTTACACCTACAGAAGCTGCCTTTGTGCTCTGTCCAAAGCGTGCGGGGGTGTCATGTACGTCGAGGGCAAGTGTGTGTGTGAGGGGTGGTCTTACCTCAGCCCCAGGTGAGTCTGCCCCCTTCCCCCTGGGCCGCCATCAACATCCCCCCGGGCAGAGGACGGGACCGTGCGCTGCAGTGTCACAGCCGTATGCAGGGATGGTCCGGGTGGATTGTGGTACTGTGGCCATGGGTCAGACATAGTCCAACGATGTGGAGCCAGGAGCTCATCGCAGGGTGGGTTGTCATCATCCTCCATGGCCTGCAATAGACACGCGTTCACCCGCAACTGTGAGAGCCCGGCTGTTGTGCCGCAGGTGGATCGGCAATGGGGGGGGGGGTGCATGCGGGTGGGGTGGGTGGGGTTGGGAGGGAGGTGAGGGTGCTGGGTGGGTGGATGGGTGGGGGGTGTGGGTGGTCGGCTGTTGCCATGGTGTGCGGTCTGTGGCCATACTACCCGATTCCCACGCCCATCTAGTCAGTGATGCGGGTGGCTATCAGTCTGTCCCGTGCCCGCTGGGCCAGCCGGTAACGGTGGACAGCCACCCGCCTGTGTATAGCCCGTCTGCCCTGATCATTGCCCCCATCCACCTCATCTGGGGAGGACTGCGCCTCTTCCTGCTGCTCCTCCACTCCGCCCTCCTCTGCCTGCGGCACATCGCCCCTCTGTTGGACTATGTTGTGCAGGACGCAGCACACCACAATGATGCAGCCGACCCTATCTGACCGATACTGGGGGGCGCCCCCAGAGAGGGGCCTCCGTACAGGCGTCATCAGCCACGATCGCAATGGGTAGCCCCTGTCGCCCAGCAACCAGCCCCTCAGCCGGGGATGGCGTCCCTCGTACATGCCGGGGATGGATGATTCGCGACAACACGTATGAGTCGTGTACACTGCCTGGGTAACGGGCGCAGACTTGCAGGATCATCATGCGGTGGTCGCAGACCACCTGTATGTTCATCGAATAGGTCCCCTTCCTATTGGTGAACACGGGCCTGTTATCTGCAGGTGGCCGCACGGCGACGTGCATCCCATCGATCGCGCCCTGGACCATGGGGAACCCGGCCACGGCAGAGAAGCCCACGGCCCGGGCATCTTGGCTGGCCCGGTCGACAGGGAAGCGGATGTAGCGGTGCGCCATGGCATATAGGGCATCTGTCACTGCCCGGATGCACCGATGTCTGCGATATGCCGGACAGGTCCCCACTCGGTGCCTGGAATGACCCTGTTGCCTAAAAGTTCAGGGCAACCGTAAACTTGACGGACACGGGGAGAGGGTGTCCCCCGCCAGTGCCACGCGGTGACAGGTGTGCCAGCAGGTGGCAGATGTGTGCCACGGTTTCCCGGCTCATCCGGAGTCTCCTCCTGTATTCCCGGTCCGTGAGGTCCTGGGATGACTGCCGGGGCTGGTACACACGGGGCGCAATCGGCTGCCTCCGTTGCCGTGGGGCCGCGACGTCCTCCTCCCCCTCCTCGTCCTGTCGGTCAGGTGTCCCTCCAGCCTGGGCGGCTGCCGCCTGCCCCTCTGCGGCAGGCTGCGCCGCCTCTCTGTCACCCTCCTCCTCCTCATCCAGGGCAACATGGACATTAGCGGCTGCCGCCACGGCGGCCAACATCGCTGGATGATCGGAAAACATGACGGCCTGGTGGGGGGGGGGGGGGGGGATGACGACATGTCATCATTGCCCATATCCCCTCCTTCCCCCCAGCCAGGTGGCATGGACCACATGGGTTCAACTGTTGGAGGCTGGCACCTGGCCAGGTGGACCAACTCACTTGCCGGCACGGACCCCTCCCCGGCACAGACACCCCATCCCCCTCCCTGGCACGGACCCCCTATCCCACTCCCCGGCATGGACCCCCTATCCTCCTCCTCCCAGGCACGGACCCCCCCCCCCCCCCATCGTCCTTCCCGGCACGGACCCCCCCATCCACCTCCCCGGCACGGACCCCCCCCCCCATCCCCCTCCCCGGCACGGACGCCCCCCCCCATTCTCCTTCCCGGCACGGACCCCCCCATCCTCCTCCCTGGCACGGACCCCCCCCACCCATCCCCCTCCCCGGCACGGACCCCCCCCCCATCCTCCTTCCCGGCACGGACCCCCCCATCCTCCTCCCTGGCACGGACCCCCCATCCCCTTCCCCGGCACGGATCCCCATCCCCCTCCCCGGCACGGACCCCCCCCCATCCTCCTCCCCGGCACGGGCCCCCCCCATCCTCCTCCCCGGCACGGACCCCCCCATCCTCCTCCCCGGCATGGACCCCCCATCCCCCTCCCCGGCACAGACCCCCCCCCCCATCCCCCTCCCCGGCACGGACCCCCCCCCAGCCTCCTCCCAGGCACGGACCCCCCCATCCTCCTCCCCGGCACGGACCCCCCATCCCCCTCCCCGGCACGGACCCCAACCTCCTCCCCGGCACGGACCCCGCCCCATCCCCCTCCCCGGCACGGACCCCCCATCCCCCTCTCCGGCACGGACCCCCCGCTGGGGGGTCGGAGAATGACGCCCCCCGTGTGTGATTCAATGGGCGTCATTCTCCACCGGCGGGAGTCTCCGTTCTGCCGGCGCCTGGGGGTTTCCCGACGGCGTGGGGCTGCCCCACAATGGGAAACCCCATTGACCGGCCGGTGTTACGGAGACTCCCGCTGGCCGGTCGGCGCAGAAATATGGCGGGGCGGGTAGGAGAATTTTGCCCAATATTCTCTACTTACATAGATACTGGGTTGGATTCTCCGAGCCTTGGCTAGGGGGCAGAGGTTGGGTCCGACACATTCCCGCGATTCTCCGGGGACCGGAGAATCACCGCCAGTCGCGCACACGCAGTCGATGCGGCATTGGTCGTGTGCCATTGAAAGAGGCCCCTGCGGCGATTCTCTGCCGACAACTCGCCAAGTTTCCGCCGGCGTGATTCACTCATGGGTCCACCCGGCAGGAGCTCGGAGTGGCGACTGTGGACCCAATACGCGGCTGCCCTGATGGGGGACGGGATGATCCATCACCAGGGACGGGTGGGGGTGGGGGTGGGGCGGAGGCCTCCAGGACGGCCAGGCTCCCGATCGGGGGCACCGATCAGCTGGCACACGCGATCTAGGGGGGGCCTATATTGTCGGAGCCGGTCCACTGTGTGGGTCCGCCATGTTGCGCGGCGTCACTTCCCCAGGCCTCCGATCACCTGGGAGACCCCCCCCCGCCCAAGTGCTGTTCCGCCTGGTCCTTGTTTGTGGGGACCAGTGCTGAATGACGCCTGACTGGGCTCTTCTTGGCAAGACCGGTAGGTCCCGGGAATAGGTTCGATCTGGCGTCTGCAGAGTTAAGTGAACTTTTAAACTCACTTAACTCTGCAACTCTGAGTCCTGCCCATTGTAGCAGCATCCAGATCGCTAATAGAAGAGTGAACAGGCTGTGTAGGATAGTGCCATCCTAACTGCTGCCAGCATTCCAAACATTCGACTGCATGCTGTGCTGGCCACATCTGCACATTAAAGGAGCAGAGTTCTTTGTGTTGTAGTACATCTGTGCACATAGATGTGGTGCCTGCAAAGCTACTTGTGTACAGTCAACAACACTCTGCACCATGGGGAAGCCTGCTACTATATACTCTCCTGGCAAAAAGGAGCACCAGTCACCTCCCTTCTCCTTCACTGACGGCAAACTGGGAGATGTGGAAATTTTGCTTGCTGCAGCCTGGAAGGACCCAAACACAAAATTATTTTAGGCAACAGTCACCTTCATAGCCATCAGTAGTGCATTCTCGCCCTGTCCTGAGGGCTACACATTTGCCTGCAAGAGAGTCCTTCTCTACCTATTCCTTCTCAAAAAGACCAAAGAACAAAGAAAAGTACAGCACAGGACCAGGCCATTTGGCCCTCCAAGCCTGGGCCTGCCATGCTGCCCGTCTAAACTAAAATCTTCTACACTTCCGGAGTCCGTATCCCTCTATTCCCATCCTATTCATGTATTCGTCAAGATGCCTCTTAAATGTCACTATCGTCCCTGCTTCCACCACCTCCTCGGCAGCGAGTTTCAGGCACCCACTACCCTCTGTGTAAAATACTTGCCTCGTACATCTCCTCTAAACCTTGCCCCTTGCACCTTAAAACTATGCCCCCTAGTAATTGACCCCTCCACCCTGGGAAAAAGCCACTGACCATCCACTCTGTCCATGCCCCGCACAACCTTGTAGACCTCCATCAGGTCGTCCCTCAACCTTTGTCATTCCAGTGAGAACAAACCGAGTCCACCCAATCTCTGCCCATTGCTAATGCCCTCCATACCAGGCAACATCCTGGCATATCTCCTCTGCACCCTCTCCATAGCCTCCACATCCATCGGGTTGCATGGCGACCAGAACCGAACACCAAACTCCAAGTGTGGCCTAACCAAGGCTCCACACAGCTGCAACACGACCCACCAATTCCTACACTCAATGTCCCAGCCAAAGAAGGCAAGCATGCCACACGCCCCCTTCCCTCTCCACCTGCGCAGCCCCCTTCAATGACCTGTGGACCTATACACATCGATCTCTCTGGCTGTCAATACTCTTGAGGGTTCTACCATTCACTGTATATTCCTTATCTGTATTAGACCTTCCAAAATGCATTGCCTCACATCTCTCCAGACCAAACTCCATCCGCCATCTCTCCGCCCAAGTCTCCAAATGATCCAAATCTTGCTGTATCCTCTAACAGTCCTCATCGCGATCCGCAATTCCACCAATCTTTGTGGCGTCTGAAAACTTACTAATCAGACTAGCTACATTTTCTTCCAAATCATTCATATATACTACGAACAGCAAAGGTCCCAGCACTAATCCCTGTGGAACACCACTAGTCACAGCCCTCCAATCAGAAACGCACCCTTCCACTGCTACCCTCCGCCCTCTACGACCCAGCCAGTTCTATATCCATCCCGCCAGCCCACCTCCGATCCCGTGTGACTCCACCCCCTGCACCAGTCTGCCACGAGGGACCCTGCCAAAGGCCTTACTGAAGTCCATATAGACAACATCCACTGCCCTACCTGCATCAATCATCTTTGTGACCTCCTCGAAAAACTCTATCAAGTTAGTGAGACACGATCTCCCCCTCACAAAACCGTGCTGCCCCTCGCTAATATGTCCACTTGCTTCCAAATGGGAGTAGATCCTGTCTCAAAAAATTATCTCCAGTAATTTCCCTATCACTGACGTAAGGCTCACCGGCCTGTAGTTCCCTGGATTATCCTTGCTACCCTTCTTAAACAAAGGAACAACATTGGCTATTCTCCAGTCCTCCGGGACATCACCTGAAGAGAGTGAGGATCCAAAGATTTCTGTCAAGGTCTCAGCAATTTCCTCTCGTGCCTCCTTCAGTATTCTGGGGTAGATCCCATCAGGCCCTGGGGACTTATCCACCGTAATATTTTTCATGATGCCCAAGCAGCCTGACCTCCTCTGTGTTGCCCCCTCCTCAACCTCCATGTCATATTTCAAGCCAAGTGGGAGGGACTAGACAGCATGGATAGAATTACAACACTACTGCTGCAATTCTCTGACCTATGTAACTTTAGTATGTGGCTCCCTACTAGTCGTGAAGAATCGGTAAATTTATATTAATATCTTCTGGATCGTCAATATATGATCATTTCATTATTTTCTCAAAAGTTGAGACCCAATGCATCAAAAACTAAGTTGCTTATTCCTTCGGGCCTCCAGAGGATCACAGCCAGCCACCTTTAAAATGCTCAAGTATTTTCTCCAGTACTAATTAAACTCTTTCCAATGCTGCCCTGTCTCATATAGTTATCATGGACGTATGATGTGACTCCCAATGTTGTTTCTAATTGTATCTACACCTTTTAAAAAACAATCATTGCCTTTACTCTGGTTTTGACTTCTTCATTTAGCCACTGGTCGTTCTAATTTTCTTCTTCTCCAGGGGATATATTTCTTTCCCACGTTCCTTTTGTTTTCATTCCTTCATGGAATGTGAGCATCACTGGCTAGGCCAGTATTTATTGCCCATTCCTAATTGCCCTTAAGAAGGTGGCAGTGGAGCTCCTTGAAGGTTTAAGGGATCTTAATATATTCTTATTTGTCTTCTGTTTGGTTTTCCAATTCCTTTTGTAATCGAACATTCTTTAACACTCTATAGATTAGAAGTATGTTCTTTTCAAGTTTCAAAGCTACATTTGTCATAGCTTAGGATATAGTCTTCATGGAGAATGATGTGCAATATGCAAAAAAATTGTAAGCACATTCTACTTAAACCGATTTATTTATTTTCTAACACATAGTGGATGTTGGAAAATATTTCCCCATTATTATATGCAACACAGCTATGCAAAGAGTTCTGGGAACTATCATTATTGCATGGCTAGTCAGCAATGGTGGATAGATAAATGCTAAAGCTGCAAATAGGTGGCTTGGTAGTACAGTAGTTAGCACTGTTGCTTCACAGCACCAGGGTCCCAGGTTCGATTTTCGTTTGGGCCACTGTCTGTGCGGAGTCTGCACGTTCTCCCTGTGTCTGCGTGGGTTTCCTCCGGGCGCTCCGATTTCCTCCCACAAGGCCTGAAACATGTGCTTGTTAGGTGAATTGGACATTCTGATTTCTCTCTCTGTGTACCCAAACAGGCGCAGGAATGTGGCGACTAGGGGCTTTTCACAGTAACTCCATTGCAGTGTTAATGTAAGCCCACTTGTGACAATAATAAAGAATATTTATTTTAATTATCCATCCCATGTTGTGAATTTTTGTATGGAATTACTTGAAATTTTGACCATTATTTTTCTTGTTACAGTTCTTTACATTTTATCTCCAGTATATTAGAAATCTCCATTGCCTAAACAGCATTGTTATTGGACTTTTGATGATCAAATTTTTTGCCTTTAATGCAACTAACTGTATTGATCCTGTTTTCTCCTCTCCTTAAGTTCTCTTGCAATTGTTGTCATGTTATGCCTTTGAAATAATACTCCTCCTCTGCCAAGCTTGATAAAGTCACCTTTGTAAAATGCTCTGCACTCTCCTACCCTATGTGTCACAGCCACATTCTCATGATTTAAACTAGCAAATGTTTTCAACCTTATTAGTGAACTACACCCTTTGAATCTCATAGCTTGCTCTTACACTTCTTGAAAAAATATAAAAGCATGTCAACTAACTTTCAATATCAATTTATCCATACTTAAAGCCTATTATTCACATTTCTTAAATGACCAAAATTGCTTCTTAGCCCTCAATCATCATATGTTTTCTGATGTTCAGTATGTGACTCTAAAACACAAGAACTGTATGCAAGATGTCACTCATCCATAAATCTTCAATATAGTTGGATTGAACCAGTTAGTTAAACCAGATATGATTGTTGAAGCAACCTTCTGTGCTTAGCCATTTTTTTCCATTACTGATCTAACCAGCGTCAAGCACCTGTCAGTGCTGGCCGCTTCCTCTACACCCCCTGCCTCGTAAATCTACAGCTGTCAGTGAGGTTTCTAACTACACAGCTCCTTTTCAGATGGAACACATATATTCAACCACACAGGGATTCAGATTAAAACAGAGAGCCCAGTGTGAGCAGAAATTCCAAATTAACTGGTCTCGATACATAAGGCATTCACTCTGGCTTTGCATAATCCAATTAAAAAGACTAGTTTTAGCAAGGTTGCTCATAGATGGAAATTAATTTTTAAGTTGATGTAAACATTCTGCAAATGTGTTCAGAGATGATAAAATGCTAGTTATTATCTCAGATCCACTTTCAGGTTTTCTTTTTCGTCTTTTAATTTATTAGACCATATAATGGATATTGTCAACATTAAATCTCACAGTTCTGCCCTATCCTTAATTATCAAGTGGACATTTTCAGTTAAACGTTATGAGATTATCTAATCTCCAGATGATTTTATCCCAAATGAACTACCTCCCCCCCCCCCCCCCCCCCCCCAAGATGCGCTGGAAGACCCCTTGGAAGTCCTGATACATTGAGTACATGGAAATTGTCTACCAAGTTTAGACCTCTGATGGGAAATTTCTCTGCGTATGAAACCATCCAAAACTTTGAGTTAGAGTCAGTGACTTCAAATGATTCTGATTCACTGAACAGAATAGTTACCCAAAAGAATTCAGAAGGATTAAAAGCAGTTCTAACTCCCTAACTCCTGGGTAACTATTCTATTGACCCCTATCCACCCCCCCCCCCCCCACCCCCACACACACGCTAACCCCAACTCCCCACTGGCCCAACTACCTCCCTTGGCTCCCTATACCCAATTACCCTCTCGGCCCGAATTCCCCTCCCCAACCTGACTACCCCACTGATTTCCCTCAGCTACTCCAGCCTGACCACACACCCTACCACCCAACTACACCTCCGACCCAACTACCATCACCCCGCCGCCCCCCCCCCCCCCCCACTCCGACTACCTGACCTTCCCCTGACCCCAGACCTTCCGGACCCACCCTACCTTCTTACCCACCTGCCACCCTAGCCCCTTACCCACATATCTTACACGCGTAACAATCTCTACATGGCTTCCAGGGCCTTTAAAATCCCTGTTTAGTGCTTTAAAAAGGTGGCATGGCTTGGCTTCCCCTGACAATTATACAGGATTTCATAGGATAAAAGGCACACAATCTGCAATACAAAGAAGGCCTCCCAGAACAGGTAAACTCCTCATTTCTGAAGATACCTGGTTTGGAGGCACAGGCCAGAAATGTGGAGCTCCATTTATCTTAGGGTAAAAAATTAGGAGTGGAGTGGCAATCCAACAGTGATTGTCACTCCTCGGATGACTGGCCCTTCTGATTTCAGTTAAATTTAGATCCAAAACATTTCTTGGTGTGCAGTAAATTTCTGTGTTTAGTTTCCTCTGTGCAATGTTATGCACACCTGTAAATGTAATTGTCTAGATTCCTTTCGGTGGTAGAATAGACCCTTAAAGGGGCGTGTCCTTATGGGCTATGACTGGTTCAGGGCTTATCGTGCGGGAGTGCGCAAATCCTGACCAATGCGGAGAAAGCGCAGGGCCCGGGTGCGGGGTAGTGAACCCGGGAGCTAGAGTGTGAAGATCTGTATAGAGACTCTGTGCCTAAATTATAAATTACCCTTGTTAGTTGCCATAAACATTTTGAAGTCTACCTGGTATTGCCTTGAGCCACCACATTTTCAGTACAATGGTAACGCAGCTATTTACATGTACCATCCCTCCCATCCCTCAAAACACAATAGACTTACATGTACTTCTGTAGCATGGTCAGACCAGATCGTAATAGGCTGTTCAGTTTTGTAATTATGGATCTATAAGTAACAGTTCATACATTATATCACAAAACAGGTATGTGGTAGCATGAACTTTGAATTAAAGGCCCTTTTAAATGTTTGTTTAAATTAATGGAGAACATTTAATAAACTTTTATTAATTTGCCTTTAAATGATCCATATATGATATTCAGAAACATAGATGCACATTAAATAGTAGGCTACCATTGCAAAAAAGTACAAATAATGAAAAAAAGCAGAAAATAATGAGGAATGCATCAGTCCTCATTATGGTCTGGAGCTGTACCTAAAATAATAACTTTTGTTTCTCTCTCAGGACTGGTCAAAATGCTATGATTTCCATTCTTTCAGAATCAAATTTCCAATATTTGAAGTTCCATTCTTTTTTCTTGAAATATACTATATATCTTGTGTTTACCAGAAATTGAATGTATCAGCGTTGTGGCATCCGAGGTCCTCATTCACTAAGCAGTTCCTGCGATGCTAAGATGCAGTTTTCTGAATTTTCCCCATATGCTGGCTGACAAACACACTTGTTTGCTTTACATTCCAGCTGTTTGTAGGAAGACACATTTTGGCACACCAGCAAATGTTTTGTGAATTGGCGTTGGAGTCACAGAATATTGAAAACTTCGTAGCCAATTGTTTCTACCCAGGTTAAATGTCCATGACCCCAATTTTTTTTTTAATTTTAGAGTACCCAATTAATTTTTTCCAATTAAGGGGCAATTTAGCGCGGCCAATCCACCCAACCTGCACATCTTTGGATTGTGTGGGCGAAACCCACGCAAACACGGGGAGAATGTGCAAACTCCACACGGACGAGACCCAGAGCTGGGATCGAACCTGGGACCTCGGCGCTGTGAGGCAGCATGGCTAACATGACCAAAATTTTAAGTTCCCACACCAGGGGGGTCTGAGGCCTGGGGGGGGGGGGGTGGGATGTGAAACTGAACAGACGGGATTCACACCTGCCCTGATCCGCAGTGATATTACGCTGGGGTAGGCTGGGGTAGGGGTAGGCTCGGAAGGGAAGCCCTGAGTTAATGGTCACTTAAAGGCCATTAGGGGCTGGTTTAGCACAGGGCTAAATAGCTGGCTTTTAAAGCAGACCAAGGCAGGCCAGCAGCACGGTTCAAATCCTGTACCAGCTTCCCCGAACAGGCGCCGGAATGTGGCGACTAGGGGCTTTTCACAGTAACTTCATTTGAAGCCTACTTGTGACAATAAGCGATTTTCATTTCATTTTCATTTCCCCCCCCCGTCTCAATTGCCATGCTGGCGTGTGGATGACAGCTCTGGGGGAGGGGGAGGGGGGGGGAGCTCAGAAACGAAGAAAGGCCGATCTCGAGCGGGAAGAAGGTGGGTGGGTTGTGCCTCCATCAGTAGCCCCTTCTGACTGGGGCACCCTCCCCTAAAGGCCCGGTGACCTCCCGATCTCTTTACCGAGACCCCAGTTTGCCTTCATGACCCTCCCCAGACATTCCCTATCATCTCACTCTGGAACTCCTGACACTTACTTGGGCATCTGTTTCCCAAGGCCTGGGCTCTGGCAGTTCCATGCAGTGACTCTTCTGGCCATTGCAACATTGTTGCTGGAGAGACTGAGAGCTGCTGCCTAATCTGATTGGCCAGCAGCTGTCTAAGATGGGACTTCCTCCCGACTAGGAACGGAAGTCCCTCCTTATGCCAATCAATGCTTGCTAGGGAGCAAAATGGCAGCTGGACTCTCGGAGTCAGCGGGAATGTGTTCTCCAGGACTCTTCGGATGGTGGGGGCTGAATCCCACCATTTCAAAAGATTCACACCCACAAATTATTTTAAAAAATATATATTTATTAAAGTTTTTTAACACAATTTTTCTCCCTGACAAACAATAACCCTCCCCCTCGTAACAAAAAAAAACGAGAAATCGCGCAGGGCAAGATATATACATGGCAAAATTATATATTTACACAGCTTTGTACACTGGCCCTCACCCGTACGTGCCAGTTTCTCCAACCCTTCACGTTATCTCTTGCTCATCCACCCTCCCAGGCAGACCCCCCTTTCCCCCCCCCCCCTCCCAGAACGTCCGTCCCCCCCCTCAAGGTTGCTGCTGCTGCTGACCGACCTTCCTCTAACGCTCTGCGAGATAGTCTGGGAACGGTTGCCACCGCCTGTAGAACCCCTGCGCAGACCCTCTCAAGGCGAACTTAATCCTCTCCAACTTTATGAACCCAGCCATATCATTTATCCAGGCCTCCAGGCTGGGGGGCTTTGCCTCCTTCCACATTAGCAAGATCCTTCGCCGGGCTACTAGGGACGCAAAGGCCAAAATACCGGCCTCTTTCGCCTCCTGCACTCCCGGTTCGTCCACTACTCCAAATATTGCTAGCCCCCAGCTTGGCTTGACCCGGACTTTCACCACCTGAGATATTGCTCCTGCCACTTCTCTCCAGAACCCCTCCAGTGCCGGGCATGACCAAAACATATGGACATGGTTCGCCGGGCTCCCTGAGCACCTTCCACATCTGTCCTCCACCCCAAAGAACCTACTCAACCTCGCCCCTGTCAAGTGCGCTCTGTGAACCACCTTAAATTGTATCAGGCTGAGCCTGGCACACGAGGAGGAGGAATTAACCCTACCTAGGGCATCAGCCCACAGACCTTCCTCGATCTCCTCCCCCAGCTCCTCCTCCCATTTACCCTTCAACTCTTCTACCAGCGCTTCCCCCTCTTCTTTCAACTCCTGGTGTATTTCCGACACCTTGCCCTCCCCGACCCATACACCCGAGATCACCCTACCTTGGACTTCTTGTGCCGGGAGCAACGGGAATTCCCTCACCTGTCGCCTCACAAAAGCCCTCACCTGCATATATCTAAAGCCATTTCCCGGGGGTAACTCAAACTTCTCCTCCAGTGCCCCTCGGCTCGCAAACGTCCTGTCGATGAACAGGTCCCCCATTCTTCCAATCCCCGCCCGATGCCAGCTCTGGAACCCCCCGTCCATCTTCCCCGGGACAAACCGGTGGTTACCCCTGATCGGGGACCACACCGATGCTCCCAATGCACCCCGGTGCCATCTCCACTGGCCCCAGATCCTTAGCCAGCTCCATCCTCTTCCATGCCGTCCCCTCTCCCTCCATAACCCACTTGCGGATCATCGCCACATTTGCTGCCCAGTAGTAGCTCCCCAGGTTTGGCAGCGCCATCCCTCCTCGGTTCCTACTGCGTTCCAGGAACCCTCTCCTTACTCTCGGGGTCTTATTCGCCCACACAAACCCCACAATACTCCTGCCTACTCTCTTAAAAAAGGTCTTAGTGATCACGATGGGAAGATACTGAAACACAAACAGAAACCTCGGAAGGACCACCATTTTGACCGACTGCACTCTACCCGCCAGCGATAGCGGTAGCATGTCCCATCTTTTGAAATCCTCCACCATTTGCTCCACCAACCTCGTCAGATTCAGTTTATGTAGGGTCCCCCAACTCCTGGCTATCTAGATCCCCAGATACCGAAAGCTCCCCTCCGCCCTCCTCAGCGGTAGGTCCCCTATCCCTCTTTCTTGGTCCCCCGCCTGTAATACAAAGAGCTCACTCTTCCCTACATTGAGCTTATAGCCTGAAAACTCCCCAGACTCCCTTAGAGACTGCATGACCTCCACCATCCCCTCCATTGGATCCGCCACGTACAGCAACCGGTCATCCGCATATAGCGACACCCGATGCTCTTCTCCCCCTCGGACCACCCCCCTCCATTTATTAGACTCCCTCAATGACATGGCCAATGGTTCGATCGCCAATGCGAACAACAGGGGGGACAGGGGGCACCTCTGCCTCGTCCCTCGGTACAGTCGAAAGTACTCCGACCTCCGCCGGTTCGTCACTACACTCGCCATCGGGGCTCTGTAAAGGAGCTTAACCCAATTGATAAACCCTACCCCGAACCCAAACCTACGCAGCACCTCCCAGAGGTACTCCCACTCTATTTGGTCAAAGGCCTTCTCCGCGTCCATAGCTGCCACTATCTCCGCCTCTCCCTCCTCCGATGGCATCATTATCACGTTTAAGAGCCGCCGCACATTGGTGTTTAGTTGCCTGCCCTTTACAAATCCCGTCTGGTCCTCGTGGATTACCCCCGGGACACAGTCCTCGATCCTCGTGGCCAGCAGTTTTGCCAGAAACTTTACATCCACATTGAGGAGCGAGATCGGCCTGTACGATCCACATTGCAGTGGGTCCTTGTCCCGCTTTAGGATCAAAGAAATTGTCGCTTCCGACATTGTCGGGGGCAGGGTCCCCTCCTCTCTTGCCTCATTAAAGATCCTCACCAGTAGCGGGGCCAACAGGTCTACGTACTTCCTGTAGAACTCCACCGGGAACCCGCCCGGCCCCGGGGCCTTCCCCGCCTGCATACTCCCCAAATCCTTGCTCAGCTCCTCCAACCCAATTGGTGCCCCCAAACCAGCCACCTCTTGCTCCTCCACCCTCGGGAATCTCAGTTGATCTAGGAATCGTCTCATCCCCTCTTCCCCCGCTGGGGGCTGGGACCTGTACAGCTCTTCATAAAAGGCCTTAAATACCTCGTTTATTTTCGTCACACTCCGAACCGTGGCTCCCCTTCCATCTTTGACTCCCCCTATTTCCCTCGCTGCCATCCTCTTAAGGAGCTGGTGTGCCAGCATCCGACTAGCCTTTTCCCCATACTCGTAGGTCGCCCCCTGCGCTTTCCTCCACTGTGCCTCCACCTTCCCTGTGGTCAACAGGTCAAACTCCATCTGGAGTCGACGTCTTTCCCCAAGTAATCTTTCCTCTGGGGCCTCTGCGTATCTCCTGTCCACTTTCAAAATCTCCCTCACTAACCTCTCCCTTTCCATACCCTCTGTCTTCTCCCTATGAGCCCTAATGGAGATTAGCTCTCCCCTGATCACCGCCTTCAACGCCTCCCATACCACCCCCACCCGCACCTTCCCGTTGTCGTTGGCCTCCAAGTACCTTTCGATACACCCCCTCACCTCCCCACACACCACCTCGTCCGCCAGCAGTCCCACATCCAGCCGCCACAACGGGCGTTGGTCCCTCTCCTCTCCCAGCTCCAGTTCCACCCAGTGCGGGGCATGGTCCGAAACGGCTATGGCCGAATACTCCGTCCCCTCCACCCTCGGGATGAGCGCCCTACCCAGAACAAAGAAATCTATCCGGGAGTAGGCTTTGTGTACATGGGAGAAGAAAGAAAATCCCCTGGCCTGCGGCCTTGCAAACCGCCATGAGTCCACTCCCCCCATCTGATCCATAAACCCCCTAAGTACCTTGGCCGCCGCCGGCTTCTTTCCAGTCCTTGATTTGGAGTGGTCCAGTGCTGGATCCAACACTGTATTGAAGTCCCCTCCCATTATCAGGCCTCCTATCTCCAGGTCGGGAATGCGCCCCAACATGCGCTTCATGAATCCTGCATCATCCCAGTTCGGGGCGTATACGCTTACCAACACCACCATTGTCCCTTGCAGCCTACCGCTCACCATTACATATCGCCCTCCATTGTCCGCTACAATAGTCTTGGCCTCAAATGACACCCGCTTTCCCACCAATATTGCCACCCCTCTATTCTTTGCGTCCAGTCCCGAGTGGAATACCTGTCCTACCCATCCCTTTCTTAACCTGACCTGGTCCGCCACCTTCAGGTGTGTCTCTTGGAGCATGACCACGTCCGCCTTCAGTCCCTTTAAGTGTGCGAACACTCGAGCCCTCTTCACCGGCCCATTCAGGCCCCTCCCATTCCACGTTATCAGCCGGTTTGGAGAGGCCCCCCCCCTGCCGACTAGCCATCTCCTTTTCTGGGCCAGTCCCTGTCCCGACCACCTCTTCTGTGTCCCATTCCCTTTCGGCCAGTGCAGCAGCAACCCTTTCCCCCCCCCCTTCCCCCCTCCCCTCCCCCCCGCTAGAGCTCTGTCTAGCTTTTTTGCTCCCCCCATGTCACTCCCGTAAGTCAGCTGACGCCTGCTGACCCCGGCTTCCCCCGCCGTCCCATTGACCTCCCCGTGTGGGAGTCTCCCAATCCATATGCATTCCTTCGTTCCCCTTCCCGACTTTCTTCCCGCACGCGGGAAATAACCCCGCGCTTTCCAAAGCCCGCTCCGCCCCCTCTGGCGCAGCTCCTGTCACAGCCTTGTCTCTCTCCCCCAGCCCATGTAACATTTCCTGCGCGTGATTGACCCCCTATATACAACAACCATCACACATCAAACCTCAAACATCCCCCCCACCCTCACAAACCCTCAGTTAGAGTCCAACTTTACGGCTTGTACAAAGGTCCATGCCTCTTCAGGCGTTTTGAAGTAATAGTGTTGGCCCTTGTATGTGACCCACAGTCGTGCTGGCTGCAGCATTCCAAATTTCACTTCTTTCCGGTACAACGCCGTTTTGGCCCGGTTGAACCCCACTCTCCGCTTTGCAACCTCCGTGCTCCAGTCTGGGTATATTCGGATCTCTGCATTGTCCCACATACTGCTCCGCTCCTTCTTGGCCCATCTCAGGACCCGCTCTCTGTCCGTGAATCGGTGGAACCTCACCACCATTGCCCTTGGCGGCTCATTTGCCTGGGGCTTCTTCGCCAGCACCTGATGTGCCCCGTCGATGTGCCCCGTCCAACTCCAGCGGCCTCGAAGCGGCCTTCGTGCCCATCATCGCCTTGAACATCGTGCTCGCGTATGTCCCGGCATCAGCCCCCTCCACTCCCTCAGGGAGACCCAGGATTCGCAGATTCTTTCTCCTCGACCTGTTCTCCAGGTCTTCGAGTCTTCCCGCCCACCTCTTGTGTAGCGCCTCGTTCTGCTCCACTCTCACCGCCAGGCCCACGAGCTCGTCCTCGTTCTGACTGACTCTTTTCTGTACCTCCTGGAACTTAGCTTCGTGGGCCTTCTGGGTGATCCCGAGTCCTTCAATTGCCGAAAGCATAGGCGCCAACATCTCCTTGCGCATCTCCTCGCGCTGCTCCTCGAAGCAGCGCTTGATGAACTCCTGCAGCTCCCCTTTGTCCCTGGCCGCCGCCATTTTGTTTTCTTTCCCTCGCTTCTCCCGTTGCTCCAGTGCCGCTCCTTTGGCCGTTACACTTCTGGTCCGTTTCATAGACGTTGGAGGGGGACCTCTCTCTTCCCTTCCCCACGGGTTGCATCAAAAAAAAGTTCCGTTGGGGCTCCTCTAACGAGCCCGAAAGTCCGTGGTAGCGGGAGCTGCCGAATCGTGCGGCTTAGCTCCGCATAGCCGCAACCGGAAGTCTCAGAAATTCAGCGGTAATTTATAGAAATACTAAATCAGCTTCCGGAATAAAATAGTGCTTAATTGCAGTTGTATAAAATAGTTGATAGCAATGCTACACTCATAATCAATAGTGAGTTTTTCAGTTTCATGCATAACGTAACAACTTAAATTATCTTCATTTAGGCAAATGTCTGAGAATGACCAGGAAATGTTTTATATAAATGCATGCTTTTTCTATTGTTTGCTCAATCAGGTATCAGATTATAATACAGAAAAACAATAGTTCATGAAGTGAATCATGAAGTGTGAATGGGCTTGAAGAAGTGAAGCCAAACTTCTCTAAATATTTTTCAAATGCAAGTTATACAGCATTTGTTGCAAAGTGTTTATTATTGGTTATAAGCTGTTACAGTTTTATTTCAATTTCTTTCTTCCCGACTACTCTCTGTGAAATGTTATTTGACAACTGCCTTTAACAACCCTCCCTCTTCGTTGCACACATGCATTTTAAAGAAGTGCTGTGCCAAATGGCTAGACAGTTCTGCCTTTTCCATGTTTGGATGACTGGACTTTCCTCAGTTTATTTGTACCAGGTATTGAGGCATGAAGCTAAATAATCTCTGTCTTATACTCAAGATGCTTACCATAGTAGGAGGACGTGGAACAGATTTAAAACCTTCCATTTTGAAGTCACGTCCCGTTACGGACAGCGATTCCATCGGCTGGAAAGCCAGGGCAGCTTCATGTGCATCAAATAATTCCTTGCTAAAACATGAAGAATAAAAGGTACAAGAAAAGGATGTTAGCAAAGGGTTCGCTTTGCGTTATGTCAACCATTAAGGGTGTGTCTACCACCGCCATTGGATGGAAAAGCACAAAGAATTGAAGCAAGGCAGCAAGAGGCCTCCAAAAGCCTCACGTGCCACATATGGTTTACACATGGTGACATGAACCAGATGAAACAAAACGGCTGGATTGAGGTCTGTCCGTAAAAGTAAAGTTCCATAATAAGCTGAGGAAATGTCATTCAATCAAGCCAGCTAAAGTGTAGCACATCAGGTATTTGTGTCAGAGGAAGCGATACATCAGAAGGAATTTAACAAAAGCAGATGTGCATTATGGCTAATGTTTCCAAGCTAGCTTTTTGAAAACAACTTTACTCACCAAAGAATATGGTGTCAATGTAATAAAAAAAAATAAACTTCCACTGTTATTTCAACCAACACAAAGAAGCCTTACAAGTTTCACTCTTCTGGCTAATTTCAGAAATTGGTATTGCGTATCCAATCATATGCTGGGTGCTTGGTTCGATTTCAATCTCGAGGCCAATAAGTGAGTAAGTTATTACAATAAAATGTGAACAACATTTTGAAAGAAACCCAATCAGGATAAAACAGATTGCTGGAATTCCAAAGGAAGATAATGTTTTACATTTTTTATCGTTTTCAATAATGACCCAGAAAATTATTTCCAGAAATGGAATGCTGATACTTTAACAAAAAAAGGAAGCAAGAACTAAACAGTCTTATTAAAATTTCATCCATAAAATCAGCAATGTGCCAGCCAGTCAATCAGTCGACTTGAACTGAACTATAGACCTACACTTGATTGCATTATTCAGAGTTTGATATGTTCCTATTTTCTCCAATGCTCTGAGTGCCATGTTAAGCAGAAAGAGCAGGTAGCAAAAAGTGTTGTGGCCTATTTCTATTGATATAATTTCAGTTTCTATGTTAAAGTTTTCAGAATAAATGAATCAGGTTGATTAAATAATGTACTTGTCTATATTGGTATACTGTGATTGGTATACCGCGGCACGGTGGCACAGTGGTTAGCACTGCTGCCTCACAGCACCAGGGATGCGGGTTTGAATCTGAACTCGTCTGTGTGGAGTCTGCACGTTCGTCCCGTGTCAGCGTGGGTTTCCTCCAGGTGCTCCGGTTTCCTCCCACAGTCCAAAGATGCGCAGGTTAGTTGGATTGGCCATGAGAAATTACCCCTCAGGGTGGGGTTTCAGGAATTGGATGGGAGTTTCGACTTAGTAGAGTGCTCTTTGAAAGGGTCGGTACAAACTCGATGGGCCGAATGGCCTCCTTCTTCACTGTAGGGATTCTATGGATTCTATGAACTCGAACATTTTAAAGGGAAAAAAACATTGAATATGTGAAGTGAATATTACATCAATCACAATTGTATTGAAGCACATCAGAGTGCCTCACGATCTATGTAGACAACTTGACTATCATTGCACTTTCTGTACTGATGTATTTGAAATGTTTGTAATCTTCCGTCCATTGTATTGAAGCACTCCAGTGGGCAGTATGATCAGTGTAGAAACCTTGGGTGGATTCTCTGGATTTGGAGACTATGTCCCCATGCCGGATTGACGTTTTATGCCAGGAAAACCGGCACAGAAATGGCCACCGATTCCCCGTTTTGCTGGGGACTAGCAGGGAGGCAGCGTAGAGTACCCATCTCTAGCTGCCGATACGGCCTGGATAATTGCTGGGTCCGTGGCCAGCATGCGCTCAGTGGCGGCCTGCAGCGGCCGCGGCGTGCTGCATGGCGAATGTCGTTCGCAGACCCGACCAGCAAAATTGTTCCCCCCCCCCCCCTTCGGCCGGCTCGCACGCCCTGGACCACCCCGTCACAGTGCTCTAAGCCCCGAATGTGTCCACCTCTGCAAGCTGATTGGCCCTCCCCCAACTGTGGTGGCGCTGGACTGAGTCCGCAGCTGCCATGCTGAGTTCCCGTTGGGTGATGGGTGTCCCACGCCGTTGCGAACTCGGCTGGTCAGGGACGGAGCATCACAGCGTGGCCTCAGCCAACGTACGGATGCCGCTTTTCAGGGGGTGGAGCATCGCGAAAGCGGCGCCGCCCCCGATTTCGGCGTCACCGGGGATTCTCCGCCCCCTCACCGAACGAGATTTCGGCATCGGGAATCGGAAAATCCAGCCCCTTGAATTTTCTTGCACTTTCTGTGATGCCATTTTGAAATGTCTTGAAATGTTCTTTCAGATATTTTATGTATATTTTTGTAAAGATGGCCTGAATTTAAACCCGCATGGCAGGTAGCAGGAGTTCGGAAAATTCACTGCTTAGCCAGCCTCCTCGGGAGAAAGTGCCAACAAAGATGTGATCTTCATTTCAAGGGGCCGGGTGTGGGCTGGCATAGGCCAAATGACCCAGTGAAAGTTTGTAGGCAGCCACGTGTCTGTCAGGTGTGGGGGCAGGCTGTTTAAAAGGTGTGCCTTGCTGTTGTGAGACTCCAACCGAGTAAATAAAGATATAAAGGGCCTCCAGCCCTCACCCCACACACCCTCACAGTTCTCATGCCCTATCCATGCCACCTGATAACGCCATGCCAGGCTATGTCCCCCACTCACTCCACATAAATCTTCATATCTCTTATGCCAACTATGGCACAACCATGCTCTTTGACCCACTATAGTGACAGTTGGATGTATTGGAAAAAATATCTTTCAGAAATAAATTTATTCATTCATTACTTCCCGCTGTGTTAAAAACGTCATTTCACGACAAGGCGGTAAAAGCATCAATCAGCCAGACCCTTTGAAGGCTCAATAACAGAAACCACAGACCCTTGAAACCACTTAAACTTGTGTCAATAACTTTATGAGATTTAACGCAGAGATCAGAGTCAGAGCGATGAGTCAAACAATCTTTTCTCTGGGGTATAGCTGTTTCAACAAGAGTAATGGATATGTAGGCTCTCAGCCAAATATACAAAATGAGGCTTGGCTCAATGGGCATAGACATGCCATAGCTTGGCACGATGGGCATGAGGGATGGATGGATTTGTTTATTGTCACGTGTACCGAGGTACAGTGAAAAGTATTTTTCTGCGAGCAGCTCAACAGATCAATAAGTACATGGGAAGAAAAGGGGATAAAATAAAATACATAATAGGTCAACACAACATATACAATGTAACTACATAAGCACTGGCATCGGATCAAGCATATAGGGTGTAGTGTTAATGAGGACAGTCCATAAGAGGGTCATTTAGGAATCTGGTGGCAGTGGGGAAGAAGCTGTTTTTGAGTCTGTTTGTGCGTGTTCTCAGACTTCTGTATCTCCTGCCCGATGGAAGAAGCTGGAAGAGTGAGTAAGCCGGGTGGGAGGGATCTTTGAACGCAGGCCTTGGGAAGTGGGCGGGGGGGGGGGGGCATCTTGGCAGAGGGTACTTGAGGATCTTTGGACCTCACCTTTTAAAAAGGTCCCCACATGAAGACGAGGGTTCACAAGTCCGCTGAGCCTCAACTCTTTAAATCCTGATGTGGAGATGTCGGCGTTGGACTGGGGTAAGCACAGTAAGAAGTCTGACAACACCAGGTACTTACGATACTTTGAATGTTGTCTGCATTCAATGTTGAATGTATTCAAAGTATCGTCTTGCATCTTTGACTTTGTCTATATATATGTTTCTGGAACCCACCTCTTCTTTCACCTGAGGAAGGAGCAGTGCTCCGAAAGCTAGTGATTTGAAACAAACCTGTTGGACTTTAACCTGGTGTTGTCAGACTTCTTACTCTCTTTAAATCCTGGCCTGACTCCATGAAAATTACAGAGGAGTAGGTCATGCCTATCTCTGCAATGGAGCCAGCCAGATCAGGAGTGCTAGGTGTGGATTTTTAACAGGAACCAACCCGTACCCTTTAGCCATGCTCCCAAAAATCAGACGGGGAGTGGGGTCAGGAATCCCAGAATTGGGACCACCACCATTTTTAAAGGCCTCCTAAACTATCTTAACTCAGTGAAAATTTAGCTCAACGAGTTCAGTAACCGAATGATTATCAGAGCAGCATACTGCACATGTATGTTTGTGTTTCTGGGAAGGGGGGATTGAATAGATCAGACTGGGTAGGGTCAAACAGCCTGGTGCATTTCATGTCTAGGATACCCTCGAAGACCATTTGGTCAGACCAATTATCCCATACATATTGTGCTGACATGTTCATGATGTGGTTTAAGTGTTCTACAATGCAAGAATTAATCGACTTGTTGCAAATATTGGGATCCTTGTGTAGCCACCTAATTCGGCCAGCTCCCGATTTAAAATGGCGAACGGCAAAGGCTGATGGGAAGGTCAGCCAACATAGACAGAAACCAGCAGCTGCAGGTTTGCTGTGTATTTACCTCTGCAAAGGCCAGACAACATCGATACCAGCGACCATCAGCATAACAAAGTAGCAGCCATCTGCATACTGATGAGTAATCCCCGGGAACAATAAGTAACATTTTGGACACACAAAGCAAAGCCAGACTCCTCGGCGCCAGCAGGAGCCAACACAAAGGAGGTGAAGGAGCACCTCAAGACCGCCCATCGATCAGGGATACCGCTCCAGTATTGGAGAAAATTGAACCAAGCGATTGGGACAACATCCAATCACTTGGGACCAGGTACAGGGTCAGCCCCGAAAGGCGGGACGCCCCTGGGGACTATAAGAATTAAGCCCCAAGTTCAAATCGCTCTCTCTTCACTTCTGCGTCCTGCCGGGGTCACCCAGCAACACAAACTAACATTGACCGTGACCGGTGCAGTGACCCCCGAACAAAGTAAGTCTTAATTCACCGCTCACTATGAGATAGGCGCTCCTAGCTACTAATCCGCACCAACTTCGAATCCCGCAGACTCAGAACCTGAATGAAAGGCCATTTGTTCCCCATACCTGGTGGACCAGTCCGAAGTTAAGTATAGGCCTGTTAGTTGTAGAAGTAGCTTAGACGTAGAATTTGTGCGTGAGTAGCGATTACTGTGTATAATAAATGTGCTTTGATTTGAATCTTACTAATCGGTGTATTGGGTTATTGATCATTACTCGGACTTGAACCTCGTGGCGGTATCATAAAGATACCTGGCGACTCGAGAGCAAAGGTAATAAAACAGAGCAATTGAACCAGGGAGAAAGTTAGCAACATTATTTGGCGACATCCTGACGGGACCCGATCTAGAAGTGGCATAACCACTCCAGGAGAACCCAAGAATTTGAATTAGAGATCCAATTGGGAACAGAAAACCACAAGCGTTCAAGCAGTTCTGATCAATACTCATAATTTGGAAGTGTGTGTATGCATGCGTAATTAACAGGGCGATAAGGTAAAACTGATAGATTTTTTGTTGCCACAAAACTGTTGGGAGTTTGTATATCGGAAAGTAGCGAAAGCCGTACCCGTATTTACAGCACCGCCTTAATACCCCTGTCCCAAATTTGAAGAGCAGCATTCGGATAGGAAAGATGGCAATGCAGGCAATGCAACGCCTCATGAACCCAGAGGAATTTGCGGTCGCAGCGACCAGCAGCAGTAGAGTGGGACAATGTCCCATTTGGGAGGAAGAGATCAGGAAATATCTCAAAGGGAAAGGATGGCCCCTTTGGAATGAATTCTGTGACAACGAGGAATCAGGATCCGGGAGTATAGGACATACTTGGTGGGAGAACCTGAGCGAGATCCACAAAAAGAGCTGAGGGAAAGCTCGCAAGCCGATGGCAATCGTGTCCTGCTTGGCACAAATGCGAGGCACAGAGGAGGTCGTTAGGACGCTCCAGAAAGAGGTAGAGGGCATACATCGAATGAGTAAGGTCGGTGTAAGCGAGGTAGAAAGAGAGAACTTAGAATTGAGGAGGAAGTTGGCAGCAAAAGACGGAGAGGTGGAGGATGCCAAAAGGGCACACCAGTCTTGTCTGGCGCACTTAAGCAGCTTCCAGTCTCAATGTTAAAAGGCCTATCAGGACACGCAACGTGCAGTCCTGGTACGTGAAGAAACAGAAAAGCAGGTAGAAGCATTGCAGAGACAGTGCAGCGACTTCAAGGCAGCGTTAAGAGCACTCCATGCTGCCACCACAGAGCAAAGACAAAGCACGCTAGACCAAGCAAGGTGCCGGAAGCAGATTGCAGAGCTGCAATCTATGCTTTCAGTTCAGAAAGGATTCCAGGAAACCTTTGGAGCAAAGTTAGATGAGGAAGACGGCCCCGATTGGGAAGAATTAAACGAGACAGCGCAGAGATATGTTCAGGGAACATGTGCGCAGGGAAAGCCACAAAAGAGGAAAGCGCCCCAACCCCCCCACACAGCAGATAGTTCAGGCTCCAATGAACCCAGTAACCACCCGCCGCACAGCCATAGTGGACGATACGGAATTTCTATACTACACCCCCTGAACAGTGACCCAATTACAGGACGTGTGCGATAAGATCACACCGTTCCTCCCCACCTCAGACCCCCACCATTTCTTTGCTCACAGTAAAGCATCAGGCGACCATGTACGGCCTGGATGAGCGAGAGCATGTAAAGCTCACAGTATTAAGTTTAGACCCTTCAGTCGCAGCAGCCCTTCCCGACCCACAGAATGTAGGAGGAGGCACCCTTGCAGAAATGCATACCGCGATCCTGGATGCGATCGGGTATAACCAGGGTGACCCCGTAGATGGCCTCAACAAATGCAGGCAAAAGAAATCCGAGCACCCCACAGCGTTTGCTGGGCGCCTGTGGATCCACTTTGCAGCAGTCTTTGGAGACATAGACCGCGCCCATTTGTCCCCAGACAACATGGCCAAATGGACCCACACCCTTATCCCCCATGCCACAGAAACAGGACAAAAAGCTTGCGCCAATTATGACCCCTCAGAGGAAGCCCACAATGAGAAATGGGTTTTAAAAAGATTGTCCCGCGCCTGGGAGCAGTCTGTACAAAACAAACCCGCAGTTAGGAAACCCGAAGAACAGCTGGCAGAGCAGGCAGACATGCATCCAGTTAAAACGCACCAGAACCCCTCATGGGTAAACGAAGGAAGGAACAGCCTCCCCCCCCCCCCCCCCCCCCCCCCCCCGCAGAAACCACCGTAATGTTACAATTGCGGACAATTAGGACATTACGCACGAGAATGTCAAGCCCCCCTGAAACAGCAACGGGATCAGCCCACAAATGCCCCCCAAACCAGCAAAGACACCAACAGCCCCGACCCCCCACCCAGGGAACCATACCCAAGGGAACAATGCACCAGAGAACCTGCTCAACCTTATGTGCCCCAGGGGTCATACTACAACTGTGGGCAGCCAGGACACTTCGCCCGAGATTGCAGGAGACCCCCACCAGCTAGACTAGCCCCCAGATATGAAAGAGAACACCACCCACAGCAGCTACAAGGTCCCAGCTGCCCCATGCAAACTGTGAGCACTTACCCACCCCTTCTCATGGCAGTGTTACCTCAGCAAGGCCACTTCATTTTTGTTTCACTCCTTCCTTTCTTCTTCGGTCACGCTGCACTCCCTCCATATGCTAGTTACACCCCAGTCCAAATGTGATTTACGATGTCCTGTATTCCGATGGAACCTGCAGCATGTTTTATGTTGCTTGTACTGTTTGTTAAATGTTGTATGTCAGACCGGAAAAAAAAACATTTCCACGACCCCACGCTTTTTCGGCCGATACCTCTGAGGACTTGCCCACAGAGACTTGCTATTGGCCAGACGCTGGTTCAGAGGAACTAGTTTGTCTGCAGAGACTTGTTAAGGTCCCAGATGCCAGTTCAGCGGAACTCGTCTGTCGACAGATACCACACGCCCGTTCATAACTGCCCTTCTGGTCAAGGGAAGAACCACTACGGCAGCCCCCCCCACGATGTCTACATTTCTTGCCCGTTCTTGTCAGTTGCTCAGGCAGTGGAAAAACAGCTTGGGACCCACCCTGCCTGGGAACCCTCCCCTCTGGTCAACTACGCTTGGGTAGGGCAGATTGGATTGGATTGGATGGAATTTGTTTATTGTCACGTGTACCGAGGTACAGTGAAAAGTATTTTTCTGCGAGCAGCTCAACAGATCATTAAGTACATGAGAAGAAAAGGGAATTAAAAAAATACATAATAGGGCAACACAACATATACACTGTAACTACATAAGCACTGGCATCAGATGAAGCATACAGGGTGTAGTGTTAATGAAATCAGTCCATAAGAGGGTCATTTAGGAGTCTGGTGACAGTGGGGAAGAAGCTGTTTTTGAGTCTGTTCGTGCGTGTTCTCAGACTTCTGTATCTCCTGCCCGATGGAAGAAGTTGGAAGAGTGAGTAAGCCGTGTGGGAGGGATCTTTGATTATGCTGCCCGCTTTCCCCAGGCAGCGGGAGGTGTAGATGGAGTCAATGGGTGGGAGGCAGGTTCGTGTGATGGACTGGGCGGTGTTCACGACTCTCTGAAGTTTCTTGCGGTCCTGGGCCGAGCAGTTGCCATACCAGGCTGTGATGCAGCCTGATAGGATGCTTTCTATGGTGCATCTGTACCATATTGTACCTGTACCATATTGTACCTGTATCTGTACCATACACGGCATTGGTCGCCGTCCTACCCGGGGGCTCCATCCAACTCTTACCCGTCGCGGCCCATACGCACCTCATTTTGGAAATTTTAGTTCAAAAAGTTTTGTTTGTTTCAGGTAACCCTTAGGTTGCCAACCACATGCTATTTACATCCTGAAACATTTTGGATGGTAAACCGCACAGTCTGCGAGACGGCTCGCACTGGTTCATTATTTGTAAGTGTGTCTTGTCCTAAAATTCGGTTTTTGAAAAAAAATGAGGGAGTCACACATAGTGACCAATTATAAAGGGAGTAATTGGCACTGAAGGACAGACAGACTATCATACAAGATGTTAAACCAAGATAGTTACAGACACTATGCTTGATTCCACAGAACTCCAGAAGCTCCAGGACCGGAGACGAGAAGGGAAGAGAAGAGAAGAGAAGTGAAAGAAGACGCACCATGAGGACATCCTCCGGATTGAACATCATGATAATGGACATTTGGTTGCGCATGAATGTGAACCCCATGACCTCAAGCCCCCCAGCCGTTAATGATTCACTTCCCCACAGTACCCAGAGCCCAGTCACCAGCGACACCGCACCATCTTGGTGTGACAGGTTTATAACCTGGTATTCCCTGTCCTACATAATAGAATCCTTGCTGGTATTGGCGATACACCGCTGCATCGTGCAGACTATGCGTCTAAGAAAATGGAGAAGGAGAGCCTACCGCGCTCGCACCCTGGTATATAGGATCAGATCCCCTATCTTCGGAGACGACCAGACCCCCGACCCCCGCGATCTATAATAAAGAGCATTCATTTGCGGTTTTATTGTAAATAGAGAAATGTAATGAAATGTCCATGAGCAATTGTATGATCCTGAGCTTGACTGCCAAGCCAGGAAAAATGTGTATAGACTGCTATGATTTTGTTTGTATGGTTGAGGAAGTTAGAGTGATGAAATGTTTAAGTGAGAGTAGTGTATTAAGGATAGTTAGAGGTTCCAAATTTTTTTTGTTTTGTAATGCATGTCGCTGTTTGACATAGCACCCCTTAGAATTGTCAGTTAAAATGTTTTTTGCATAGTTATGGTCAGTGTAGAGGCCATGAAAGAAGTGCTCCCCAGGTCAGGGAATGGAAAGCAAAGTAGTTATGTGATCCTTCACGCTTCGCGTTAGGATCACAAGGAGGGTGTGTAGCCACCTAAATCGGCCAGCTCCCGATTTAAAATGGCGAACGGCAGAGGCTGATGGGAAGGTCAGCCAACATAGGCAGAAACCAGCAGCTGCAGGTTTGCTGTGTATTTACCTCTGTAAAGGCCAGACAACATCGATACCAGCGACCATCAGCATAACAAAGTAGCAGCCATCTGCATACTGATGAGTAATCCCCGGGAACAATAAGTAACATTTTGGACACACAAAGCAAAGCCAGACTCCTCGGCGCCAGCAGGAGCCAACACAAAGGAGGTGAACGAGCACCTCAAGACCGCCCATCGATCAGGGAAACCGCTCCAGTATTGGAGAAAATCGAACCAAGCGATTGGGACAACATCCAATCACTTGGGACCAGGTACAGGGTCCGCCCCGAAAGGCGGGAAGCCCCTGGGGACTATAAGAGTTAAGCCCCAAGTTCAAATCGCTCTCTCTTCACTTCTGCGTCCTGCCCGGGTCACCCAGCAACAGGAACCAACATTGACCGTGACCGGTGCAGTGACCCCCGAACAAAGTAAGGCTTAATTCAACGCTCGCTACGAGATAGGCGCTCCTAACTACCAATCCGTACCAACTTCGAATCCCTCAGACTCAGAACCCGAACAAAAGGCCATTTGTTCCCCTGACCTGGTGGGCCAGTCCGAAGTTAAGTACAGGCCTGCTAGTTGTAGAAGTAGCTTAGACATAGAATTTGTGCATGAGTAGCGATTACTGTGTATAATAAATGTGCTTTGATTTGAATCTTACTAATCGGTGTATTGGGTTATTGATCATTACTCGGACTTGAACCTCGTGGCGGTATCATAAAGATACCTGGCGACTCGAGAGCAAAGGTAATAAAACAGAGCAATTGAACCAAGGAGAAAGTTAGCAACACTTGTCAACCTACAAGATGATAGGATCTGAAGTTGACCAAGCCAGGAGAATTTAAATAAGTCTGGGAAAGTATGAGGTCCATAGAGGCAGTTCTGGGATGGGTCAGCTCAAAATGCATGTGACATCGAGAATGACCAATTTTGATAATTTTTAACCATTTTAGCCATGAAGTCCCTGGAAGACAAGCTTGTAAAGGTCAAAACATTAACAATTCAGGACTGAAAATCATCAAAGTGAAATTCGGTTTGAAGGTGGAATGTAGCTCGAAAGAAAAGGTATTTTTGCTCGACATTTTGAAACATAGTAAATTTTAATATGTTAAATAAATTGAATTCTCCAGTCCTACTCCTGCACACACTTACCTTATTTTGTGATACATGTACTTTTCAATAAGTTGCTTCTTTATTCCTGTACAAAAACAAATGGAGATTGCACATCTAACACAACCATATATAACAGCCAAGTTAATTTTCGCACCTCTTATGCAATGTATCTTGTAATTAACTATAGATGCTGGAATACGTACTGCAGTTTAATTTATTATTTAGAAATATAAACAAGACTGACAAAGTTGCTCCAAGCAAATTATTCCCTGTCATCAAGATTTTAAATATTTAGATCAAGGTCCAGATTTTCACCACAGTGGAAAGTCTCTTCATCATGGTGAAAATGACAGACAAATCCAGAAATTCGACCGCCTGCCTCCAAGCACAGCACTTCCGATTCTAGTGGAGGTGAAACTGCAATCGGACCAGGGTTCGTGCATGTGTGGTCCATTGAGGCAGTTGGCCATTTAAACCACCTCCATTGAAGTGGAATTTTAGTAGGCCAAGGGTTTGAGAGCCGCAGTCTGCAGATTAGGTTGGATAAAAGCTGATCTCACCTTGGTGGACTGCAACGGTTCAAGAAGGCAGGCCACTATCACCTTCTCAAGGGCAATAAAAAGAAGGGTAATAAATGCTGGCCGAACCAATGACGCCCATATCGCATGAAGAATATTTAAAAAACTATGGGCGTGATTTTTTAAAAAGAGTCCGTTCTGGGTGGGAGTTGCGAAGCGCCAGGAATGGCACCTAGCGACACTTTGGTGCTATTTCGGCCCCAGTGGGGAATGCACACTGCCACCAGCCCCCCTCCCGCCCCTGTTATTTCCTGCAATGAGGAGTTCCGGCGAGCGGAGCTCCTCAGTGCAGGAAGAGATCGGATGCCATTTTCTAATGGCACCCTGATCCTTCGGCCCCCCCAACGTGACCCTGTACCCCCCCCGAATGCCCCAACTCAACTATAAGTGGCTCATCACCCCACCTCAGATGGGCAGGGCACCCCCGGGTCCGATCCTTGGCATTGACAAAATGCCAGCCTTGAGACTGTTAGCCTGGTACCCTGGTTGCACTCCTGCCAACCTCCAGTGACAAGGTGTCCAAGTGACACTACAAGAGTACCAGACTGGCAGAGCCAAGGTGCCTGAGTGCCACCAGCAATGCCAGGGTGCCACCCTTCCCAAAGGCCAACCACCCAAGGGCCTCTGGTCACCTGGAGACCCTCCCAAATGCCATTCCGCCTGGTCCTCGTTTCTGGGGACCAGTGCTAAACGATGCCCGATCGGGGTCTCCTCGGCGAGCTGATAGATGCCGGGTGGCCGTCCAATCTGACGTAGACATAGTTAAGTGGGCTTTTAAGTTCACTTAACTATGCAAGTCTGGGTCCCGCCCATTGTGGGCGGGATTCAGATTGCGACATCTCGCAAGATCTAGTTAGATCTTGTGAGGTGTAACGACCGTCGGGAATCCCAGGTGAGGCCTCTCACGGGATCTACCGTCCGTGTTCCGTCCTGATTCCAGCAGAATATGGTCAGTAAATCATACCTTATATATTTCTGTGGTTGGTTCAGCTAAGTGTCTAGTCAATATTAACTCATCGAATCATACTGTACAGAAGGGACACTTCGGCCCATTGAGTCTGCGTTCTGAGGAGGTTGAAGGTGGGGAATTCAGCAATGGTAATACCAATGAATGTCAAGAAGAGATGATTAGATTCTCTCTTGTTGGACATGGTCATTACCTGACACTTATATCATGACACTTATCAGCTCAAGCCTGAACATTGCCTAGATTTGCTGAAAACGGGCATGGAGTGTTTCATTATCTGATGAGTTATAAATGGGACTGAACATTGTGCAATCATCAATGTTGGAGAACTGATTCATCAGTTGAAAGAGGGCAACAGATGGTAATTGCAGGAGGCTACCTTGCTCATGTTTGATATGTTCCACAAGACTTCATGGGATTCAGGGTTAAAATTCTATTGACTTCCAGAACCACTCACTCCCTTCCACTATGCCACTACTTTTAGTGTGTCCATCCTATTTGTGGGACAGGACATACCCAGGGATGGTGATGGTGGTATCTGGAACATTGCTTGTAAGGTATAATTCAATGAGTAGACCATAAGAAGTCAATAAACGGGGAAATCTTACAAATGCATAATTGACTTGAAGTTGTCTAATTAATTTAATGGCATGCATTTATAAAATACATTTTTAAACTTTAGAAAAGAACATTTAAATCAGCTTATTATTCATGGATGAGAACAAAGCTTAGAGCATTCAAAATTTTGCTTCCGAACATTAGTCAGATATTTCAATTGAAAACATCTTAGACCAAAATAATGGACCTCCTTATTGCACAGGCACCAGGAATCATTTGACAAGCCAGTATTCTCTGTTGGTGAGTTTTTCTGATATCTTGAAAGGGTGCGAGGGTTACACAAGAGATCAGCATCGGAGAAGAGTCTTAGCTTGGTGGGATTGCTGTAGTTCTGGAGCAGGTTACTGCGATGGGCTAAGCAGGGGAATATACATTCCTCCCATCACTGAGGCTGTTGTTAGTTTTCTGGGATGAGCATACAGCTAATTTAGATATTTAAATCAAGACCCTTTGTATGCCCTGGAATGGCACTAATATGTTCCAGCAGAGATCACCAGAAACAATTGATGAGAGAAAGGCTGTGGATGGCGGCTACATCAGGGTTATTCAAACCCATGACGGGGGAGTGTCGAGAGGGTCGCGGAGCGATCGGTCCTGGCGGAGCAATCGCTGGAGAAGCACCCAACAGCCGTGACCTTTTAGGTTGAGAATGCCGCCTGCATCTGCCAGCAGCCGAGCATTTTGCCTTGCTTCATCCGATTGGCACTCAGATTATCCAATGGGTGATTAGCTTTCCTAACGTCACTGATGCGACCATCAATTCACACGAGATGATGAGTAGAAGTGAACAGTGGTTTTAATAAGCTAGATCTGTGCCTGCCTGCGACAGCTCTGTACTGAGTGCCGCCTACAAGCTGCAGATCTATATACCCCTCCCCCCCACCCGAGGGGGCGGAGCCACAGGCAGAGCACACAAGGGCATCAACATAATACAATACAATACAGTGCTGAATTGTAGCAGTAATACATTCACTCCGTGTTAAAAAATTGAAGTCCAGTGGGGGTGAAGTGGGCTCACAGATCGAGTCTGTCTGGTGCCTTGATCGTTCTGTGATTGCCTGAGCTCCGGCTTCGCTGCAGGCACGGATGTTGGGCTCGTTGACTCCGGAAGCTATGGAGCTTCATCACGGTGGGTCGGCGATGGGGGAGGGGGGGTGTAGGCCGTGTAGGGGTGGGGGCGGTGCTCGGTGTAGGGGGGGGTCGCAGGGGAACCGGCGGGTGCCAGATCCCGGAGGGAGACGGTATCATGTCGGCCGTCGCGGTGCACCACGTAGGCATACTGAGGGTTGCCATGTAGGAGCTGGACCCTCTCGACCAGGGGGTCGGACTTATGGCTCCTCACATGCTCCCGGAGGAGGACAGGCCCCGGTGTGTCAGCCAGGACGGAAGCGAAACCCCGGATGCGCATTTTCTGGGGAAGACAAATAGATGGTTGTGAGGGGTCTCGTTCGTGACTGTGCAGAGGAATGACCAAATGGAGTGGAGTGCGTGTGGGAGGACCTTCTGCCAGCGGGAAACCGGGAGACTTCTAGACCGTAAGGCCAGAAGGACGGCCTTCCACACTGTCCGTTCTCCCTCTCCACCTGTCCGTTTCCCCGGGGGTTGGAGCTGGTAGTCCTCGAGGAAGTGCCCTTACCGAGCAGATACTGACGCAGCTCATCGCTCATAAACGAGGAGCCCCGGTCACTGTGGACGTAAGTGGGGAAACCGAACAGGGTGAAGATGCTATGCAGGGCCTTAACGACAGTGGCCGCGGTCATGTCGGGGCATGGGATGGCAAAGGGGAAACGGGAGTACTCGTCAACGACGTTGAGAAAATACACGTTGTGGTCAGTGGAGGGGAGGGGCCCTTTGAAATTGATGCTGAGGCGCTCAAAGGGGATGCCTTCACCAGGTGGGCCTTGTCTGGCCAATAGAAGTGCGGTTTGCACTCCGCGCAGACTTGGCAGTCCCTGGTCGTGGCCCTGATCTCCTCGGTGGAGTAGGGCAGGTTGCGGGCCTTGATGAAGTGGAGAAGCCGGGTGACCCCCGGGTGACAGAGGTCATTATGGATGGCCCAAAGTCGGTCATCTTGCGCGCTGGCGCATGTGCTGCGGGACAGGGCATCTGGGGGCTCATTGAGCTTCCCAGCATGATACACGATATCGTAATTATAGGTGGAGAGTTTGATTCTCCACCTCAAGATGTTATCATTCTTGATCTTGCCGCTGTGTGTTGTTGAACATAAAGGCTACCGACTATTGGTCGGTGACGAGGGTGAACCTCCTACCGGCCAGGTAGTGCCTCCAATGCCGCACAGCTTCCACAATGGCTTGAGCTTCCTTTTCGACAGAGGAGTGTTGAATCTCGGAGGCGTTGAGTGTACGGGAAAAGAAGGCCAGGGGCCTGCCTGCCTGGTTAAGGGTAGCGTCCAGGGCGACATCCGATGCGTCGCTCTCCACCTGGAAGGGGATGGACTCATCCACCGCGTGCATCGCGGCCTTGATAATGTCTGCCTTAATGTTGCTGAAGGCCAGGCGGGCCTCAGTCGTCAGGGAAAAGATAGTGGCTTTGATAAGTGGCGGGCTTTGTCCGCACAGTTGGGGATCCACTGGGCATAATATGAGAAGAACCCCAGGCATCTTTTCAGGGCCTTCGGGCAGTGGGGAAGGGGAAGTTGCAGGAGGGGGCACATGCGGTCGGGGTCGGGCCCTAGGACTCCCTTTTCTACGACATAGCCGAGGATGGCTAGTCGGGTTGTGCGAAAAACGCATTTCTCCTTGTTGTAGGTGAGATTGAGGGCTTGGGCGGTTTGGAGGAACTTCTGAAGGTTAGCGTTGTGGTCCTGCTGATCATGGTCGCAGATGGTGACGTTATCCAAGTACGGAAACATGGCCCGCAGCCCGTACTGGTCAACCATTCGGTCCATCATTCTTTGGAATACCGAGACCCCATTGTGACGCCGAAGGGGACCCTGAGGAAGTGGAAGAGGCGGCCGTCTGCCTCAAAGGCAGTGTAGTGGCGGTCTTCCGGGTGGATCGGAAGCTGGTGTTATGCGGACTTCAGGGGCGAAATTCTCCATTATCGGCGGAAAGCGACGTAACGGGATCCGCGCTTGCGCAGTGGTTCACGCCGTGCAGCGTCATACGCGCTGCACGGCGTGACGGCTCATAAGGCCGCGCTGCTCCCCCCCCACCCGACCGGAACACCCGACCGGAACACCCGACTGGATGGCTGGCCGTCGCTCAGCCCCGAGGTTCGAGTCACGCGATGTGGAGGCGCTCCTGGACGCGGTGGAGCAGAGGAGGGACGCCCTGTATCCCGGGCACGGCGGCAGAGTTGCCCCACGCCACAGCCGGCGCCTGTGGAGGGAAGTGGCAGAGGCCATCACCGCTATGGCCCTGACACCACGGACAGGCACCCAGTGCCACAAGAAGGTGAACGACCTCGTCAGAGCAGGCAGGGTGAGCCTCCCCCATATCCCCCATATCCCCCCCCTCCCCCATATCCCCCTCCCCCATTTCCCCCCCTCCCCCATATCCCCCCTCCCACATATCCCCCATATCCCCCCTCCCCCATATCCCCCCCTCCCCCATATCCCCCCCTCCCCCATATCCCCCTCCCCCATATCCCCCCTCCCCCATATCCCCCATATCCCCCCTCCCCCATATCCCCCCTCCCCCATATCCCCCCCTCCCCCATATCCCCAAGTGAATCCAGCCCTAACCTTAACCTCTGCAATGCACGCGCAACCGATGGCGTGCATTCATATACCTGCCTAACACTGTTGCCTTTTACCCCTGCCCCCCACCCCCCCCCCCCCACAGGAGAAGCGCACACACAACAATAGGGAGCATGTGAGGACTGGAGGAGGGCCCGCTGATGAGAGGCCACTGACCGTACACGAGGAAAGGGCCCTGGAACTGGCTGGCGGACCTGAGGACCGGGAGGTTGCTGATGCAGAGGTCGGGGGCGTACTAGCGAGTGAGCCACCGACAGCCCGTCCCCATATCCCCCCTCCCCTATATTCCCCTCCCCGTAATCACCTGATCACTGCCTGATGTCTAACCATGCATGCTTCATTGTGTATCGCAGGACCAAACGTCCAGGCACCCATCCCCGCAGATGCAGACCGCCCGCAGGATGCCCCTCGGAGACCACGGGAGACGGAGAGACACGCACCCTCCAGCATGCGACGCCCGCAGGATGCCCCTCGGACACGACGGGAGACGGAGAGACACGCACCCTCCAGCATGCGACGCCCGCAGGATGCCCCTCGGAGACCACGGGAGAAGGAGAGACACGGACCCTCCAGCATGCGACGCCCGCAGGATGCCCCTCGCACACCACGGGAGACGGAGAGACCTGGAGCAACAGGGAGACGACACCCCCGTCACGTGCGGGAGCGACCACCCAGCGATGAGGGGGGCAGCCACAGGCCCCCGTCACATCCGAGCCAGGACACCACTACCCAGGACACCACTACCCAGGACACCCCTACCCGGGACAGCACTACCCAGGACACCCCTACATGGGACAGCACTACCCAGGAAGACGAAATACCGGACAGTCACTCAGAGTGGATGGGTGGAGACGAACCCCCACCCCAAAGTGCCATGGACTCAGAGTGGGACGAAGAGCACGACACAACGCCACTGCTGTCACCAACACCCTCCACCATCGCAGAAACACTCACCACGGTTGGGCACTTTAGTGATGAGGCGTCTGGTACACTCACTGGTGCGCACAACACAGCCGTCCCGGTACAGCAGGTGGAGGTAGGAGCAGCAGAGGGACCGGGCGGTCGGAGGGCAGACCAGCCCAAGCAAACATCTGCCGCCCAGATGGATCCCGGGTTCCTGCAGTTACCACACCCACACATAGATCCGATGCAACCACCGACCCGGAGACGAGCGAAGAGGGTGACGGGCGGCTTGCGGCGGCTGCGGTCGCAGGTGGAGGAGTCCACCCGCGTCCAGGAGCTGGGAGTGGTGCCGGTCATGCGTGCCACCCAGGCTGACACCGCACGGGTGGCGTCCGCGGTGGAGGCAATGGGTGCGACGGTGTCAGACATGGGGAACGGTTTGCGGGGCCTGGGGCCTTCCATGCAGGCGGCATCTGTGGCCCAGGAAATGGCTGCCCTCTCACAGGAGGCCATGAGCCAGTGCCAGCGCAAGATGGCAGAGGCGCACAACGCCATAGCCCAGTCTCTGCAGGCCATGGCCCAGTCTCAGCAGGCCATGGCACAGTCTCTGCAGGCCATCGCTGAGGGCATCGGCGCCAGTGGCCATGTGCGAGCCGGCGTCGCACTGTCACAGACAGGGTTTGCAAACCCCCTGGGCTCCATGGCTACAAACCTGCAGACCCCTGTCGATACCAGCACGGGCAGCGCCAGATGTCGGGGGGGCGTCGGATGGCCAGTCCGTTCGCATCCCCCACCCATGTAGAGGCCTGGGGGCCATCGGGCACCCCGAGGGAGGAGGAGGTGGTGTGGTCCGTTCCGGCTCCCTCTGTAGGGGAGGTCCCGGTACACCGCGACACCTCGGACTCCCCAGGTCCCAGGTGCATCGGGTGGGCAACGGGCAGGACAGGCTGGCAGCTCGCCATCCCAGTCGCCCGGGCCGCAGCCTGGCCCATCTAGGCGAGGACGCCCCAGGAAACGGCCGCCAAAGGGATCCAGTGTCAGAGGGCAGGAATCACAGGAGTCCACCTCCAGTTCTGCTGTACCGTCTGGGGAACCACGTAGACGTAGTCAAAGGGCCCGTAAGGCCAAACAATTAGACACTGAGTAAGTTGGCACGGGTGCAGGGCACAGATGAGTTTTAGGGGCTAGGGCACGTGCATGAACTCCTTTGGTTATTAAAGTCAATGTTACACCTACAGAAGCTGCCTTTGTGCTCTCTCCAAAGTGTGCGGGGGTGTCATGTACGTTGAGCGCAAGTGTGTGTGTGAAGGGTGGTCTTACCTCAGCCCCAGGTGAGTCTGCCCCCTGGGCCGCCATCAACATCCCCCGGGCAGAGGACGGGACCGTGCGCTGCAGTGTCACAGCCGCATGCAGGGATGGTCCGGGTGGATGGTGGTACTGTGGCCATGGGTCAGACATAGTCCAACGATGTAGAGCCAGGAGCTCATCGCAGGGCGGGTTGTCATCATCCTCCATGGCCTGCGATAGACACGTGTCCACCCGCAACTGTGTGAGCCCGGCCCGTTGTGCCGCAGGTGGATCGGCAATGGGGGGGGGGGGGGGTGGGTGTGCATGCGGGTGGGGTGGGTGGGGTTGGGGAGGGGGGTGAGGGTGCTGGGTGGGTGGATGGGTGGGGGGTGTGGGTGGTCGGCTGTTGCCATGGTGTGCGGTCTGTGGCCATACTACCCGATTCCCACGCCCATCTAGTCAGTGAAGCGGGCGTCTATCAGTCTGTCCCGTGCCCGCTGGGCCAGCCGGTAACGGTGGACAGCCACCCGCCTGTGTCTACCCCATCTGCCCTGACCATTGCCCCCATCCCCCTCATCTGGGGAGGACTGGGCCTCTTCCTGCTGCTCCTCCACTCCGCTCTCCTCTGCCTGCGGCACATCGCCCCTCTGCTGGGCTATGTTGTGCAGGATGCAGCACACCACAATGATGCGGCCGACCCTATCTGACCAATACTGGAGGGCGCCCCCAGAGAGGTCCAGGCACCTGAAACGCATCTTCAGCACGCCAAAGCACCTCTCGATCACTCCCCTTGTCGCTACATGGGCATCATTGTAGCGGTTCTCCGCCTCATTGCGTGGCCTCCGTATAGGCGTCATCAGCCACGATCGCAATGGGTAGCCCCTGTCGCCCAGCAACCAGCCCCTCAGCCGGGGATGGCGTCCCTCGTACATGCCGGGGATGGATGACCGCGACAACACGAATGAGTCGCGTACACTGCCTGGGTGACGTGCGCAGACGTGCAGGATCATCATGCGGTGGTCGCAGACCACCTGTACGTTCATCGAATAGGTCCCCTTCCTATTAGTGAACACGGCCCTGTTATCTGCAGGAGGCACGTGCATCCCATCGATCGTGCCCTGGACCATGGGGAACCCGGCAACGGCAGAGAAGCCCACGGCCCGGGCATCTTGGCTGGCCCGGTCCACGGGGAAGCGGATGTAGCGGTGCGCCATGGCATATAGGGCATCTGTCACTGCCCGGATGCACCGATGCACCGATGTCTGCGATATACCGGACAGGTCCCCACTCGGTGCCTGGAATGACCCCGTTGCATAAAAGTTCAGGGCCACCGTAACCTTGACGGACACGGGGAGAGGGTGTCCCCCGCCAGTGCCACGCGGTGACAGGTGTGCCAGCAGGTGGCAGATGTGTGCCACGGTTTCCCGGCTCATCCGGAGTCTCCTCCTGCATTCTCGGTCTGTGAGGTCCTGGTATGACTGCCGGGGCTGGTACACACGGGGCGCCCTCGGGTGCCTCCGTTGCCGTGGGGCCGCGACGTCTCCTGTTGGTCAGGTGTCCCTCCAGCCTGGGCGGCTGCCGCCTGCCCCTCTGCGGCAGCCTGCGCCGCCTCTCTGGCATGCTCCTCCTCCTCCTCCTCCTCCTCATCCAGGGCAACATAGACATGAGCGGCTGCCACCACGGCGGCCAACATCGCTGGATGATCTGAAAACATGACGGCCTGGTGGGGGGGGGAGGGGAACGACGACATGTCATCATTGCCCATATCCCCTCCTCCCCCCAGCCAGGTGGCATGGACCGCATGGGTCCAACTGTTGGAGGCTGGCACCTGGCCAGGTGGACCAACTCACTTGCCCTCCCATCCCCCTCCTCGGCACGGACCCCCCCCAACCTCCACCCCAGCACGGACCCCCCCCCCCAACCTCCACCCCAGCACGGACACCCCCCCAAGCCCCAACCTCCACCCCGGCACGGCACGGACACCCCCCAACCTCCACCCCAGCACGGACCCCCCCCCAACCTCCACCCCAGCACGGACCCCCCCCCAACTCCCAACCTCCACCCCGGCATGGCACGGACCCCCCCCAACCTACACCCCAGCACGAACCCCCCCCAACCTCCACCCCAGCACGGACCCCCCCCCAACCTCCACCCCGGCACGGACCCCCCCCAACCTCCACCCCAGCACGGACCCCCCCCCAATCTCCACCCCAGCACAGACCCCCCCCGAACCTCCACCCCGGCACGGACCCCCCCCAACCTCCACCCCAGCACGGACCCCCCCACAACCTCCACCCCAGCACGGACCCCCCCCAACCTTCACCCCAGCACGGAACCCCCCCCAACCTCCACCCCAGCACGGACCCCCCCCCCAACCCCCAACCTCCACCCCGGCACGGCACGGCACGGACCCCCCCCCAACCTCCACCCCAGCACGGACCCCCCCCAACCCCCAACCTCCACCCTGGCACGGCACGGACCCTCCCCAACCTCCACCCCAGCACGGACCCCCCCCCAACCTCCACCCCAGCACGGACCCCCCCCCAACCTCCACCCCAGCACGGACCCCCCCCCAACCCCCACTCCGGCACGGACCCCCTCCCGGCACTCTCCCGGAGCCCAGCCTACTCTAACCACCCCCCCCCCCCCCGCCGCACACACACACACACAACCCGAGACACACCTCTCCTCACGCAATCAGACTGCGGCCACGCCATTGCCTGCCCAGAGCCAACCCCCCATGCCGTCACTCACCTCCTCGCTGGTCGGCGTGAGCCTGGAGCACCGGGTCACGCCGATGAAAAGGAGGTTTGATTCACGTCGACGTGAACGGTCATCACGTCGACGGGACTTTGGCCCATCCGGAAGGGAGAATATCGGCAGGCCGAAAATCGGCTGCCTTGCGCAGACCCGTGACATTCTCCGCGGCAGCAGCGCCATTAACGCCCCGCCGACTCTTCTCCCTTCGGAGACTTCGGCGGGGGCGGGATTCACGGTGGCCAACGGCCATTCTCCGACCCTCTGGGGGGGCGGAGAATGACGCCCCAGATCTACCGTGGAGAAAACCCGGTAGGGTGCAATCTGATTAACCATGCCCGCTATCCGGGGAAGGGGGTACGCATCGGGTTGCGTGTAACGATTTATGGTCTGGCTGTAGTCTACAACCATCTGGTTCTTTTCCCCGGTCCTGACGACCACCACTTGGGCTCTCCAGGGGCTATTACTGGCCTTGATGATCCCCTCCCTCAAGAGCCGCTGGACCTCCGACTTGATAAAAGAACTGTCCTGGGCACTGTATCGCCTGCTCCTTGTGGCAACGGGTTTACAGTCGAGGTGAGGTTCCCGAAGAGCGGGGGAGAGGCGACCTTAAGGGTCGCGAGGCTGCATACGGTGAGAGGGGGTAGCGGTCCGCCGAACTTCAGGGTCAGGCTTCTGAGGTTGCACTGGAAATCCAGTCCTAACAAGAGAAGAGCGCAGAGATGGGGAGGACATAGAGTTTAAAATTGGCATAGTCGGCGCCCTGTATCGCGAGGCTCGCGACGGCACTGAATGTGATCTGCACTGAATGTGATCCGGAAGCAGGGGAGATTGTTTGGGATGCGGGGAAAATCTGGAGGGAACAGCGCCTTACCGTGTCCGGATGGATGAAGCTCTCCGTGCTCCCAGAGTCAAACAGACAGGGCGTTTCGTGCCCATTGACCCGGACGGTCATCATGGAGTTCTTGAGGTGCTTGGGCCGTGACTGGTCGAGATTGACAGCGGCAAGCTGTGGGCAGCCAGCATGGTCGGTGGTAGAGGGGTGCTCCCAAGATGGCAGCCCCCATCGGCCGCACGTGTCGGGCAGCGTTGAAGATGGCGGCCAAGATGGCGGCCCCCGTCGGTCGCACGTGTCAGGTGGTGTTGAATATGGCGGCCCCCACGGATAGCACGAGGCGGATGACGCGTCAGAAGGGGGCGTTACTGGCAGGCACACAGCCACAATGCGGGGTTTGCGGGCCTGTGAGTCGGGCCTGCGATTTTGGAACTTTGGGTCGGGCCAAGCAGACTTTGGCAAAATGTCCTTTCTTGTCACAGTCGCTGCAGGTCGCGTTCCGAGTTGGCAACGCTGCCTGGGGTGCTGGTTCTGATCGCAGAAATAGCAAGGTGGCCCCCTGGGTTGGGCGGGCAGCCACGCGACATAGCCCTGGGACACTCTCGGGTCGGGTGATGGTCGCGCCTCCGGCACCCACGAGGAAATCGCGTGGTCGGAGGGGAAAGCATTTAGGCTCTGGAAGGCTACCTCTAATGAGGCGGATAGTTTTACCGTCTCTTCTAGGTTGAGGGCCCCCTTTTCGAGCAGGCGCTGACATAGTTGGACCGGACTCCAGCCACATAGGTGTCCCAGATGGCGAGTTCCATGTGCTGCGAGCGAGTACCTTCAGGTCGCGTAGATATTTCTCCAGCGATTCCCCGGGGCGTTGACAACGTGTGGTGAGGAGATACCGCGCAAACACTTCATTCACCGGCCTCACGTAATGTATTTTCAGGATCGCGACCGCGTCTGCGTACGTGGTCGCGTCTTCGATTAGTACGGAGATTCTGTGGCTCACCCGGGCATGTAGGAGACTCAGCTTCTGTGCCTCGGTGACGGCGGGCAAGGAGGAGGTGGTGAGGTAGGCCTCAAAGGAGCGGAGCCAGTGTGAAAAGATTCCTTTTGCTTCAGCTGCCTGTGGGTCGAGTTCCAGTCAATCAGGCGGCTTACATTGCGATATCTTAGCTTATTAAATTGATGCGACCATCAATTCACACAAGACGATTAGTAGAAGTGAACAGTGGTTTTAATAAGCTAGACCTGTGCCTGCTCTGTACTGAGTGCCACATACAGGCTGCAGATCTATATACCACCCCCGAGGGGGCGGAGCCACAGGCGGAGCCCACAAGGGCATCAACATAACAAAGAACAAAGAACAAAGAAATGTACAGCACAGGAACAGGCCCTTCGGCCCTCCAAGCCCGTGCCGACCATACTGCCCGACTAAACTACAATCTTCTACACTTCCTGGGTCCGTATCCTTCTATTCCCATCCTATTCATATATTTGTCAAGATGCCCCTTAAATGTCCCTATCGTCCCTGCCTCCACTACCTCCTCCGGTAGTGAGTTCCAGGCACCCACTACCCTCTGCGTAAAAAACTTGCCTCGTACATCTACTCTAAACTTTGCCCCTCTCACCTTAAACCTATGCCCCCTAGTAATTGACCCCTCTACCCTGGGGAAAAGCCTCTGACTATCCACTCTGTCTATGCCCCTCATAATTTTGTATACCTCTATCAGGTCGCCCCTCAACCTCCTTCGTTCCAGTGAGAACAAACCGAGTTTATTCAATCGCTCACCACTAATAGCAACATAATACAATACAGTGGTGAATTGTAGCAGCAATACGTTCACCACAGTCACATCCGGTGCCTCATTGTTCCGCTGACCAATAGGAGGAGGCGGGGGCGGTGCTTCTGGTGGCGGGACTGTTGGAGCTCAGGGCCTGTGAAGAACACGGAAAGCGGCCAAGTGAAGTTTGTCTGAGAGGTGAGAATGGCGGGTCACAATGCCGGCAGTCAGCACCAGTTCACTGACTCCCACAAGAACTTCAATGCCAACACCATCACAGGGAGGAGGAAGCATGTGATAGCTACAGAAACGGGGATTGTAGCAATTTGTTTGTTCGTCAAACTGAGATCCAAGAAGAAGACACCAGCAACAATCACAGAAAATAAATTATGTGTGGTTCACCTCAGGGGCAGGGCAAGCGGAATTTAAGCACCAGCATGGGAAATCTGTGTGAATGTTTGAAACCTCTGCAACCGTGTCACTATAATGGTGTATTATAAGTTATCAGTCTTCACAATTAAAACTCAGGAGGCACAATATGCTGTTTGAAAAAAAGAGAATATATCCACATGCATGCCCCTCAGATCCGGCAGTGCACAGGGCCGGTACCTAGTGGGGCAGAATGCCACCTCCTGACATCAGCGCGCTATCCCAGTACCATTTCATCCTAACGACAGCGCCCTGTCCCAGTACCGCCTCCTCCAAGAATCAGCGTGCTGTGCCAGGACCACATTTCTTATTAAAAACTGCAGAGTCTTTGCACCAGAAGTGGTGAGAAAGAGCAGGTCACGCGCCCGGCATGTACACTGAAGTCACGCAATCCGTGCTTTGGCCGCAAAATTCTGAAGGAGAGATTTCTCCATTCTGTAGCTGCCGCAAGCAAGGAACAGGAGTGTGTGAAGAACTGAAGTTGGATCAGCTTGTAATGTATGAGGGGCATAGACAGAGTGGATAGTCAGAGGCTTTTTCCCAGGGTAGAGGGGTCAATTACTAGGGGGCATAGGTTTAAGGTGCGAGAGGCAAGGTTTAGAGGGGATGTACGAGGCAAGCTTTTTACACAGAGGGTAGTGGGTGCCTGGAACTCGCTGCCGGAGGAGGTGGTGGAAGCAGGGACGATAGTGACATTTATGGCGCATCTTGACAAATACATGAATAGGATGGGAATAGAGGGATACAGACCCAGGAAGTGTAGAAGATTTTAGTTTAGATGGGCAGCATGGTCGGCACGGGCTTGGAGGGCCGAAGGGCCTGTTCCTGTGCTGTACTTTTCTTTGTTCTTTGTTCTTTGTAATAAGGAAGAGAGGGCCAGAGACACAAACAGACCAGGATTTCACAACTGAAGCTGCTGCAGAAAGCTTCTCAGGAGTCTCCCCGGCAGCACAAAATGACCCATTACGAAGAAGCTGAAATCGGAAACAGAGCAGTATAAAGGTGATTTCTTCAAGTATGGTTTATTAATTGTGTAAATGCAAATCACACTTCCCATGTGCGTTATGTGCAGGGAGGTACTGGCAAATGAAAGATTAAACCCTGAAAACTTCAAAAGCATTTGAAGACTAAGCATGGCGATTTTGATTTTTTTTGAAAGGATTCAGCGAGAAATTAAATCTTCCGCTGAAGCTCTCAGCAGAAATGTAACACTGAATGACAAAGCAATAGAGATCGTGAGGACAAAGCAGGCTCACCTGTTGCATTAATGTAAGCAAAAAAGTAAGTTGCGAAGGTTGGTCAGTGTGGGTCACGAAGGTCGGCTGGCGCGGGTCGCGAAGGATGGAACAGGTTGCAGATGACACTAAGCTAGGCGGAGTTGCAGATAGTGAAGGGGAGTGTCAGAGAATACAGCAGAATATGGATAGATTGGAGAGTTGGGCAAAGAAATATCAGATGGTGTACAATCCGTACAAATGCTTGGTGATGCATATTGGAAGATCAAATTCAGATGTGAATTATATAGTAAATGTACAATGACTTAGGCCAGGTCTTTGAGATTGGTCAATTAGAATACAAGTTCCCTGATTAGTGGCCCAATCAGGGAACCCCTTTCTGTGTATATAACAGGGAGTGTCAGATCCTCTGCACTCCCAGTGTAGACAGAATGTGGAATGCACCTGGTTGTTCGGCTGTTGGTTTTGTAAATAAAAGGAATTCTGGTGAAGGGCCTCTGTGAACTTATTACAGTGGCAACGAGGAAAATGGAATGATCCGAAGGAACCTGCTCGTTAGCAGCCGCCACATATTGAGGGTAAGCCACTGACAGGCAAAATGCCTTTATTTGGGAAGTTGGATTCTTTTGACCCTGCAGTGGAAGATGGGCAGCACGGTAGCACAGTGGTTAGCACAGGTGGTTCACAGCTCCAGGGTCCCAGGTTCGATTCCCTGCTTGAGTCACTGTCTGTGCAGAGTCTGCACGATCTCCCCGTGTGTGGGTGGGTTTCCTCCGGGTGCTCCGGTTTCTTCCCACAGTCCAAAGATGTGCAGGTTAGGTGAATTGGCCATGATAAATTGCCTTTAGTGTCTAAAAAAGGTTAGGTGGGGTTACTGGGTTGCAGGGATAGGGTGGAGGTGTGGGCTTAAGTGGGGTGCTCTTTCCAAGGGCCAGTGCAGACTTGATGGGCCGAATGGCCTCCTTCTGCACTGTAAATTCTATGAAGACTGGGCCCAATATGTAGAGCGGATGAAGTACTTTTTTAGAGCAAATGATATAGTTCCGGATGATAAGCAACGGGCCATTCTGCTCACTGCGTGTGGGCTGGAAGCTTTTTCCATTATGTGCAGTCTAACTTTTCCGGAGGCACCTGACACGAAAACTTTCCAGGAATTGACCGACTTAGTAAAAGAGTACTATGACCCTAAGCCACCTCTGATCCTGTGAAGGTACCGGTTTTACTCAGCATTCCGAGACACTGAGGAGTCCGTCCCAACTTTTTAACAAGATTAAGGCGATTAGCCTGATGCCAAATTAGATGCTCCGAGACCGGTTGGCGTGCGGAATACATAATTTAGCAATACAAAAACGTCTGCTAGCAGAGGCCGAGCTGGATTGCAAACAAGCATTGCAGCTGGCCTTGTCCTTAGAAAAAGCAGCGAAGGAGCACATGTGTTACAGGGTACTCCGATGGAGGTAGACGTCCATACCAGTGAAACTGAGTTAAGGGACTACTGCTGGGGGATAGGCAACTGCAGAGCCACCCTCAGGAACGACTCGGATAATAAGGACCCAGGCCCACTCACAGAAGCCCTCCCAAGCAAGGGAAAATTACGACCAGACATACGGCAGCCCTGCAGCTTTTCGCCCGGCAAGATATTATTGTTGTTGCCAGAGACCTGAGCCAGAAAGGAGAAATAGAAGCCCAAAACCAATATCTTGGAGAAGGACACTTAGGCCAGGGTATAGGAGAACGCACACCCTAGAAGCCCCACCTATCCCCGACGAGGCACAACTAAATTGTGTAGTGATGGTTAAATCAAAACCCATTAAATTAACCATAAGGTTGGATGGACGTCCCTCATTAATGGAAGTTGACACGGGAGCAGCCGTATCAGTGATAGAGGAATAATAATTGCTTATTGTCACAAGCAAGCTTCAATGAAGTTACTGTGAAAAGCCCCTAGTCGCCACATTCCGGCGCCTGTTCTGGGGGGCCGGTATGGGAATTGAACCCGCGCTGCTGGCATTGTTCTCATTACACGCCAGCTGTTTAGCCCACTGCACTAAACCAGCACCGTGTTTAATAAACAGTATTTAATAAAATTCGCACTGGACTCCAACCCCTATCCCTAACCAGGACCTCGGCAAAACTGAGGACATACACAGGGGAACAACTGAGAATGTTGGGCACAACACATGTACCTGAGGCTTATGGAGAGCAACTGGTTAGGCGCATTAATGGTAGTGAAAGGTGCGGGACCAAGCTTATTGGGACAAAACTGGCTAAAAGAGATCCAGCAGGATTGGGAAAACATTTTCCAGCTGGAAAATGGTCGCCTGAGTGAACTCCTGCGCAGATACCCAGAGGTTTTCCGAGAAGGGCTCGGCACAATAAAGGGGACATTACACGTAGTCCAGAGGCAGTCCCAAAATTCTACAAGGCCCGACCAGTATCCTTTGCATTAAATGCAGAAAGTTGATACAGAAATCAAAAGATTGGAGCAGGAAGGAATAATAAAATTGTTCCAGTTTGCAGCAGGGGCGGCACCCGTGGTGCCTATCCTTCAGTCGGATGGCTCGGTCCGCCTTTGTGGCGATTTCAAACAAACTATCAACAGCTACTCACAACTGGACAAATACCCTATTCCCCGGATTGAGGATTTGTACGCAAAGCTGGCTGGTGGACTCTTATTCTCAAAACTGGATATGAGCCACGTATATCTACTGCTGAAGCTGGATAAAGAGTCGCAGAAATCTCAAGATAAACACCCTGAAGGGTCTTTTTCAGTATACAAGATTACCCTTCGGGGTATCGTCAGCCTGTGCGATATTCCAGAGGACAATGGGGACTATATTACAAGGGTTACCACAGGTCGCCATTTACCTAGACGACATCCTCTTATGGGAAAATCAAGGACAGAACACCTGCAAAACCTGGAGGATATCCTTAAAGAGGTTTTCAGCAGCAGGCGTGCGTCTAAAGAGGGAGAAATGTGTTTTTTTACACCTAGAGTAACTTATTGGGGGTACAAGGTTGACAAGTCAGGTCTACAACCTTTGGAGGATCGGGTGAGGGCGATTAAAGATGGCCCGGCCCCCACCACAATCCAGGAGTTAAGATCTTTTTTAGGACTGTTGACATACTACGGAAAGTTCATGCAGAACAAGGCTTCCATTCTGGACCCCCTACACCAATTACTAAAAATGGGGCAAGCCTGGGAGTGATCTGCCTGCCAAGACGGCTTTCAAGAAGATAAAACAACAGCTCTCCTCAGCAAATGTCTTGGCACACTACGACCCCAGGAAACAGTTGATGCTCACTTGCAGCACGTCTCCATATGGCATTGGGGCAGTTTTGGCACACAGGGAAAAACGGATAGGAACGGCCTATTAGTGTTTGCTTCCAGGACGTTAGCAGCAGAGCGAAAGTATGCCCAAATCGTATAGGAAGGACTGGCTGTGATGCTTGCGGTGAAAAAATTTCACCAGTACGTGTATGGGTGGAAATTCACAATAATCACCGACCATAAGCCGTTGCTGGGCTTGCTGAAAAGACAAAAGCGGTGCCACCAATAGCTTCGGCTCAGATCCAACGCTGGGGCCTACTACTGGCTGCATACCAATATCAACTGGAGCATCGTCTGGGAACCCAGGTGGCAAACGCCGATGCACTAAGAAGGCTGCCATTATCGGACATCCTGCCATTGGTATCCAAAATAGAAGAAAAGGTGATGGCACTACAATTCCTGGACACCCTTCCAGTGGCCGCACAAAACATTTGTTTGTGGACATAAAGTGACCCGGTTTTAGTAAAACTAAAACACATGGTGCTAACGAGGGAGATGGAAAGACCGGTCCAGTAGGAATTCCACCCCTACTCGAGCAGACGAGAGCTGATCACTGTAAGACGGAATACTGCTATGGGGAGCTCAAATAATATTTCCAAGTCGAGACCATTCTGGCTGAACTACATCATGGGCACTTTGAAGTATCAAAAATGAAGATGCTGGCCAGGAGCTATGTCTGGTGGCCTGGCCTGGACACAGACATAGCGGCATTGGTAGGTCGGTGCCAAGAATGCCAACAAAGGCAGAAGGTGCCACCGGCAGCCCCGCTGCATGCATGGGAATGGCTGGGTGGACCATGGTTGCAACTTCATGTTGACTTTGAAGGCCTGTTTCTGGGTTCAATGTTTTTTGTGATAGTAGACACCCATTCCAAATGGCTGGATGTCTACAAAGTGAACTCGGCAAACACAACAGCAACCATCGCAAACCTTCACACCTCGTTTGCAACATATGGTATCCCGGAGCTGTTAGCTTCAGATAATGGATCGGTTTTCAGCAGCCAGGAGTTCACAAAATTAATGAAGTCAAATAGTATTCGGCACATAAGGACGGCATCATACCACCCGGCATCAAATGGGTTGGCGGAGAGAGCCGTCCAGACCTTAAAAGTCACGATGAAAATACAGTCAGCAGCATCCGTCTAAACTGTTGCACTGGCTATTCAACTATAGGACAACCCCACGCGCCACAACGGGAATAGCACCGGCAGAGCTACTCGTGGGCAGACAACTTCGAACCAGGCTGAGTCTACTATTCCCAAATTTAGGCGGAAGAGTAGAACGACACCAAAGAGGCCCAGTGTAGGGGCCACGACAACACTCGCCGAGAAAGGCAGTTCAACACAGGTGAAAATGTATGGGTCAGAAATTATGCCATTGCCCCATATGGGTAGCAGGAATGGTCAAGGCCAGGACAGGACCTGTGTCGTATGAGATGCGTGTGGGAGAACACATAGTAAAAAAGCGCCTGGACCAGGTGCGGGCTTCAGATCTGTTTCCTCCCTCGGAGCTGACTCAGACCAGTATACCGAGGACTAGGGAGAGTCCTCCCCGACAAACCATTAACGCCCCTCCCGCACCACTGGTGAGGACATCGGACTCCGATATGGACAACATCAATAATGTTGCAGCTGTCCCCCTGCTACCGGAGGAAGGGCGAACCGCCCCTCAGGCACTCATCGGAAAAGACGGGCGCCTAGTTGTTATAGCCCCCCCCACCTCAGAGGCTTAAGTGGAGGATCTGGACCCAGCGCAGAAACTAAGCAGGAGACCCATGAGTCACGAGGACCACAGGAGCTCCTCGGACATTGGGGGGAGGGGTGTAATGACTTGGGCAAGGCCTTTGAGATTGGCCATTAGAAAATTAGTTCCCTGATTAGTGGCCCAATCAGGGAACCGCTTTCTCTGTATATAACGGAGTGTCCGATCCTCTGCACTCCCAGTGTAGACAGCAAGCTGAATGCACCTGGGTGTTCGGCTGTTGGTTTTGTAAATAAAAGGAATTCTGGTGAAGGGACTTATGCCTCCGTGGACTTATTACCAAATGGCAGAACCCTGAGGACCATTGATGTACAGAGGGATCTGGGCGTTCACATCCATAGTTCCATGAAAGTGGCAATGCAGGTGGATAAAGTGGTCAAGAAGGTTTCACAGGATGTTGCCTGGTCTGGAGGGTGTTAGCTCTCAGGAGGGGTTAAATAAATTCGGATTGATTTCGTTGGAAAGACAGAGGCTGAGAGGAGACGTGATTGTGATCTACAAAATTATGAGAGATATAGACAGGGTGAATAGTCAGAAGCTGTTTTCCAAGGTGGAAGACTCAATTACAAGGGGGCACAGGTTCAAGTTGAGAGGGTGAAGGTTTAGGGGAGATGAGCGAGGAAACTTTTTCTCACAGAAGGTGGTGGGTGCCTGGAACGCATTGCCAGTGGAGGTGGTGGAGGCAGGCATGATAGCAACATTTAAGGTGTATCATGAATGGGCTGGATTGGAGGGATACAGATCATTTGAGCAATAAGTAGTAGGTCTAAATAAGGAATCTGTATCAGCACAGGCTTGGTGGGACGAAGGGCCTGTTCCTGTGCTGTAATGTTCTTGTTCTTTGTTCAATCAGGAATGGGTTCCTGACCATCTTTTTCCCTCTTCCTTTGTCCTGGACTACTGAAACCAATTGTAACCGTCTCCCAAATTTATTGGCTGCAATTGGGGTAACTTAGTAAAGACCAGGAAAGAGTCCTTCTGAACTATCTTCACTAACAAATAAGAGGACAGAAATCAACTGGAGATCATTGAAAAATGAATTAAGTTTTTTGGTTTGATTTACTAAGATGTAAAAAAAAAAATGCATTGGACTCCATTTATATTCTCATGAATGCCATGCACGTACACAGTAATTGAACCAAATTCTGTACATAATTACGATCCAGGCAAGTTAATAAAGAAAGAGTAAGTGTTATGAAAATCCATTTCCTTTTTAATTTAAAGGTTACCTCTTTCCGGTTGTTGAGGCCCCATGGGAGGAGGGTACGAATCTTTATACGTGGTTATGTCAGTCATGTTGGACAAGTAATCAGTGCTGAGAAGACCTTTGTGCCCATTCTTGAATGCTAAAGCATGTGATGTGGCCTTCTCTTCATCTTGATCAAAGGGAGATGACACTCTCTAAAACAAGTGAAGAAAAGGTCAAAGAGTATTAAATTACACCACGAGGGTATTCGTCGCATTCTTTCCATAATTTGTTAATGATCAGTATTTGCCACTTAGAACAAGCTAAATTTGAGATTACAAATTCAAACCACCAACACAAAGTACTGATACTTACCACACCCTGTGGCAAAATTCAGGATTTTAAAAATGTCCTCCTCATCAAATTCAAGTGAATATTTTTCATAGACTCCGACAGTAAATGCTATTTGACTAATAGAATGAATAGGGCTACATGCCATAATTCTGTTCTCACCTGGTATCCACATGCACTCACTTTATAACAAGAGTTCTTAGATGTCGTTTAATGTCGAGTTGAGGTGAGCATTTGAGCTTCTCATGGCTCCACACTGATATAAATGATTTATCGTCTTGGTTGTCCGGCATTCAGTAGGATCGTTTCCCTAAGGTTTAGCTCACTTGGCTAGACAGCTGGGTTGTGATGCAGAGCGAGGCCAGCAGCGTGGGTTCAATTTCCATACCAGCTGAGGTTATTCATGAAGGCCCCAACTTCTCAGCTTTGCCCCTCGCCTGAGGTTTGGTGACCACAAGGTTAAATCGCCACCAGTCAGCTCTCCTCCTCAAAGGGGAAAGCAGCCTATGGTCAAACAAAGAACAATACAGCACAGGAACAGGCCCTTCAGCCCTCCAAGCCTGCGCCAATCACATGTCCTATCTAGACAACCGTGTGTATCCCTCTATACCCTGTCTGTTCGTGTGCCTATCCAGATAAGTCTTAAAGATCGCTAACGTTTCTGCCTCAACCACCTCACTTGGCAGTGTATTCCAGGCCACCACCACTCTGTGTTTATAAAAAAAAAAAACTTCCCCCACAAATCTCCACTGAAATCTCCCCCCTCACCTTGAACTTGTGCCCCCTTGTAATTGTCACTTCCAACCGTTCACCCTATCTATAACCCTAATAATTTTATAAACTTCTATCAGGTCGCCCATCAGCCTCCACCTCTCTGGATGGAACAATCCAGTTTATTCAATAAAATCTGGGACTATGGCGACTTTACCTTCCTTAAGTACATTCTGCAAAGATTCAACTGCCTCTGGGTAAGGCAGTGTTGGAGCAGAGACCACAAGTAGATCTTAGGCTGCTTACATTCATATGCAAAACACCTTCTTAAGGTGTATGGCAAGGACACTTCGTGTTTGGCCTTATCCAAGCACTGTTGCTTCACAGTGCCAGGGACCCAGGTTCGATTCCTGGCTTGGGTCACTGTCTGTGTGGAGTCTGCACATTCTCCCTGTGTCCTCGTGGGTTTCCTCCGGGTGCTCCGATTTCCTCCCACAAGACCCGAAGGAGACTGTTAGGTGAATTGAACATTCTGAATTCTCTCTCAGTGTACCCGAACAAGCACTAGAATGTGGCGACTGGGGAGTTTTCACAGTAACTTCATTGCAGTGTTATGTAAGACTACTTGTGACACTAATAAAGATTATTATTATTAATATAGCAGTTAATGCACTTCCATTCATGTGTTTGTGCACACATTCTGAGGCCTCAGCAATGTGGCCTAATATCTAGGCTATTATTTTTAACTTCAAATCAATACCATGGACAGATATTACTTTCATTAAAAACTGGAAATAAATGGTCTGCTCTTGGTTTTGTGAAGTGATTCAAACCAGCTGGCTGAAATACAAGAATGTATCATGAATAATGGTGCCTTAATATAGCATTGTTTGAGATGTTAGTTATTTGGACACTGTTGATTAAAGTTTCTGGTATCTCGGTGAATTCTTCATAATTCCACCCACATGGCGATCAGTGACGCCGAAGGTTTCTCAACATGCAGAAATAGATGCTTCTTAAATCATTCAGGGAAGGGCTAAACATCTGGACAGTTCTGAGAAAGTAAAACGATGCCATCTTCCTACAAGGTTAAGTAAATAAAGCTCTAAGTGATAATAATAGTGGTTAATTATGTTAAATTTGGAGGTATTATAGTCATTATTGAAAGACTCCCGTTCTGTTTTACAATTTCACTTGATTGCCACAAAACTCTCTTTTGGTAATTCACATGGGCTCACAGTAAAATAATGGGTGTTGATTCAAGGAAGCTTAAACCTGATCGTGATTATATCCCAAAAATGACACCACAATTATGTGCAATTATAATTATCTGAACTGCTAAGGAGATTTGGGCACAAAAAGAGCTGTTTCTTTACAATGACCTGCGATTTTCTTTGCAATTAAGCCTCCATTAACAGCCACAGATGGTCAGTGAAGTACAAAAGTGGGAATCTGTGCTGTTATTTCACGAGATTCTAACATGAGCAAATTCCCATTAAAAATGTGAGGTTAATTGAGGAAAATTCAGCCCCATTATCCTAAACCTGTCAGTTAACGTTCTACAAAGGCAAATGACTGTAAATGCTGGAAGTCTGAAATAAAAGCAGAAAATGTTGGAAATACTCATCAGGTCTGGCAGCATCTGTTCTGGTGAAAGATGATTGTTCTGAAATATGACTGTTTCTCTCTTCACAGCTGCTGAGTATGTCCTGATTTTTTTTTTGTTTTTATTTCAGTTGTTTTTTCTCTTTATTAACTTATCACATTGTCTAAGAATGGAACACTTTCCACTCCAAGCACCAAGGGAGTCATTTTCTGGCTTTCTGTTGTGCAGAGGCCTTTTGCACACAAATTGTGGGCTATTTTGCACCCACATTTGCCATCAGCGAGAATGGCGATGCGGGAACAAAATACCGCGAGAGTCAGGAAATTAGTTTCTCACTGGCGAGATCTCATTCCCTGATCATTCCCAGCCCTTGCCAGCGACATAACACAGGTTCCGCTGGAAGTGCCAGCCTGGCAGTACCAACTTAGCAGTGCTGACCTGGCAATGACAACTGCATCAACCTGGCAGTGCCAGCAAGTGTCAACCTGTGCCCAGGGGCAGGACCAGAGTGGGCCATCTGGGGAGCCCAATTGGGCGAGATCCTGCGATGTGTGGTGGGGGGGAAGGACGGCAAGGCCTTTTAAGGGCGGACTTAGCAATGATGGGGGAGAAATTGGCTTAGCTGTCGGAGACAGAGGGCGATGACAGATGACAGTGGAAGCCAGTGTCCTTTTGTGTACCACAGGGATCGGTGCTGGGTCCCCTATTGTTTGTCATTTATATAAACGGCATAGATGACTATGGGGGGGGGGGGGGGGGGGTAGGAGCAGTAAGTTTGCGGATGATACAAAGATTGGTCGGGTAGTTAACAGTGAGGTTGAGTGTCTTGGGTTACAGGAAGATCTAGACGGGGTGGTCAAATGGACAAAAACGTGGCAGATGGAATTTAACCCTGAGAAGTGTGAGGTGGTACACTTTGGAAGGAGTAATGTGACCAGGAAGTGTTCAATGAATGGCTTAACACTGGGAAGTTCTGAGGAACAAAGGGACCTTGGAGTGTTTGTCCATAGATCTCTGAAGGCAGGTTAATAAGGTGGTGTAAAAGGCATATGGGACACTTGCCTTTATCAATCAAGGTATAGATTACAAAAGCAGCGAGGTCATCTTGGAGTTGTATTCAACTTTGGTGATGCCACAGTTGGAGTACTGTGCAATAATGCTCGTCACATTATAGGATGGATGTGATGGCACTGGAGGGGGTACAGAGGTGATTCATCAGGATGCTGCCTGGGATGGAACGTTTAAGTTATGAAGTGAGGTTGGATAGGCTTAGGATGATTTCACTAGAGCAGAGAAGACTGAGGGGGGACCTGATCGAGGTGTACATGTTTATAACAGGGGTGAATAGGGAACAGCTGTTCCCCTTAGTTGGAAGGTCCAAGGTCCCTTTGTTCCTGAGAACTTTCCAGTGTCAAGCCATTCATTGAACACTTCCTTGTCACATTACTCCTTCCAAAGTTATGAGGGGACACACGTTCAAGGTGAAGTGTAGGAAGTTTAAGGGGGTTTGAGGAAAAACATTTTTTTACCCAGAGGGTGGTGATGGTCTGGAACACACTGCCTGGGAGAGTGGCAGAGGCAAGTTGCCTCACATCCTTTAAAAACCTGGATGAGAACTTGACATGTCATAACATTCAAGGCTATGGACCAAGTGCTGGCAAATGGGATTAGGAATACAGGTCAGGGTTTTTTCTTATGGCGGTGCAGACTCGTTGGGCCAAAGGGCCTCTTCTACACTGTATTATTCTGAGATTATTCTGTGAGGGCAGTGAACAGGAGAACCTGGCGTTGATGGGTGGATCCTGGCATTGAGGGAGGAGCGGGCATAGAGGGGTGACCTTGTATTGAGGGAGGGGGGGGCTGGTGGCAATTCTGATGCTGTGGTTGTGAGGATGGGGAAGAGCCCCCTATAATTGTGTGGTGGCAGGAGGCAGATCCCCAACACATTTGTGGGGGGGGTTAACGTAAGTTCTGATCAGTGCACCCTTTAATCATGGCATCCCAATCTCTGTGGAGCCGGCCTTGTTGGCTCGATCAGGCATTGCCCCATCAGACTGATGCTGTAAAACACACACCCTCATTTTTTTTTTGTCAGAGTGGCTCAAGATTTGGCCTGAAAACTCAGCTGTGCATCTGAAGAGATGCAAGACGGTTTTCAGTCAGAGCCTGACACTCCAACAAATTGAGGGAAAATTCCACCCATTGGGCTGATTCTCCCGTCCAGCCTGCTACAGGAACACCACGGGCGAGCCGGGTACAATGGAGAACTCCATTGACATCAGATGGGATTCCCTGGTCGTCAGGCGGACGCGGCCAGAGAATCCCGCCCATTGGCTTAAATCTCTTCCGGTCCACAACAGTGATCCTGTGTTGCATGTTTGGACGCTACAGAAGTCCTGACATGTGCACATATACTGAAATTGCTCAGGAGATTTAAACTTTCAGTAAAATTATTTGCATTGCCTGGGATCTTCTGTCCATGTCTCCAACACTGACTTGGAGGTCGGAGACTTGGGCCAGATTCTCAGGACTCACTGGATACTTACCCAGGAAATGTTGAGCTATTAATACCAGGCCTAACTCCAAGAAAAGCCAGTGTAACAGAACTGAGCACTGTAGCCATGTAAAATGGCTGACTCCCGATTAGAATTGCCAAACCCCGATTTAAAATGGCAAACGGAGGAGGCTGATGGGAAAATCAGCCAACAGGACTCAAACAGACAGCTGCAGGTAAAATTGTGTATTCGTCTCTGGGGAAGCCAGACCGAATCGATACCTGCAGCCATCAACATAACAACACCCCGGCCATCTGCATATTAATCAGCAATCCCCGGGAACAATTGATACAAAATAGACACACAAAGCCAACCCAGACCTTTCGGCACCAGCAGGAGCTGACACAAAGAGAGGTAAATGACCACCCCTCAGTCAAGGAATCGCTCAAACCAAGTGATTGGGACCAAGTCCAATCACTTGGAACCAGGTACAAGGTCCGCCCCGAGAGGCGGGAAGCCCCTGGGGACTATAAGAATAGGGGCCAAGTTCAAATTGACCCTTCTTCTCCGCTCTGCACCCTTCGAGACCCTTCTGCAAGAGAACGTAAGTTTTACTCCAACGATCGCTACCGGATAGGCACTCCTGACTATCGACCTGTACCAGCTTTGAATCCCGCAGGCTCAGAACCCATTCGAAAGGCCATTCATTTCCCTGACCTGGTGGGCCATTTCCAAAGTTAAGTATTGGCATGTTAGTTGTAGGAAGTAGCTTAGAAGTAGAATTAATGTATAAGTATTAATTGCTGTATATAATAAATGAGCATTGATTTAACTCTTACTAAGCGGTGTGTTGGATTATTAATCATTACTCGGACTTGAACCACGTGGCGGTATCAGAAAGCTACCTGGCGACTCAAGAGCAAAGGTGACAGAATAAGAGCAATTAAACTGAGGCTAAAACGAGCAACAGCGCCATAACTGACCATCCCAATCATCACCTTCTCTGACCCAACCTGACTCCCTGCCACCACCCTTCTCCCCACCTGACTGCCCTCCTGACCTGACTACCCACCAAACACCAACTGCCCATTCACCGATCAGCTCACTCACCCATCCATTCATTCAAGCACCGGCTCACTCATTCATGCACTCAACCGCGCATTCACTCACTCACTCACTGGCACTCATTCATTAAAACACTGGATCATTAAAAACTTACCTGGGTACAGCAGACATTATTATAAAAAGGGAGGTATGTCCTCTCCTCCCCCCAAATCTGCTATACACATTGGCCTTTCTCAAGAGGTTGCACTGGTCCATTTCTGCATCAGCCTGGATCAGAAGTCTTGGCTGCAAATGAGCAGTTCCGCCAGTACACAGAAAATTTCACAGGCAGTAGCAATGCACTCAGCATTGCTGCTGACTGGAAGACCTGGGCCATTGGAAATCTATGACCGGAAAATTGTTTGCTGCAATCACCTGAATTATCACTAACCATGAGACTTCCTGACAGTGGTACGAAGTTGTAAAATTATCATCAGCATCAAGCAAACCCAGGTGAGGTACAACACAGCACAGGTACAGCGCTGTCAACAGCAGGATAAAGTTGCCACTTCTCCGCTCAGCCAACTTAGCTCCAAATTCCGAAAAATAACTTATATTGCCATTATGAACAGGGTGTCAGCGGTGGACCAGTGCAAAGCAGTGCTTAATGCATTTGTTTCAACGCTGAGTGATTTGTGACTGAGAAATGAGCAAACCTAGAGTCCTGTCAAAGTGCAGAATTAGCGGTTATTTAAAACATTCAATACAAGCAAAATAACTGCATGTAATTTCAAGAAGGTAAAGTGCTCCCGTTCACTGGGTAAGTAACTAAAGTATTAAATGAAGATAATAGTGGTATTTACAGAGAATTGCACTTGATTGCCACAGATATGTTTTTAAATCTCATGTGGTACTTTTGGTGTTTATATGTTAAAGGTGCAGTACACATGCAAATTGCTGTGGTTAATTTATGGCAATGGCTGCAGTTCTAGGGTAATCCATTGACTGTAGAGACCATGGGGCATCCTGAGGATCTAAGGAGGGTCTGTATAAATGTGAATTCTTTGAATAGCAGTAATAATCTTTATTATTGTCACAAGTAAGCTGACATTAACACTGCAATGAAGTAACTGTGAAAATCCCCCAGTCGCCACATTCTGGCGCCTGTCCAGGTACACAATGGGAGAATTCAGAATGTCCAATTCACCGAACAACACGGGCAGGATTCTCCGCCGGCCTGATTCTCCGTTTTGCCGGCGCCCGGGGGTTTCCCGGCGGCGTGGGGCTGCCCCTCAATGGGAAACCCCACTGACCGGCTGGCGTAATGGAGAATCCCGTCGGCGGGTCGGGACAGAAAAGTGACGGGGCGGAGAATCCAGCCCCACGTCTTTCGGTACTTGTGGGAGGAAACTGGAGCACCTGGAGGAAACCCACACAGACACAGGGAGAACATGCAGATTCCGCACGGAGGGTGACCCAAGCCGGGAATCTAACCTGGGTCCCTGGTGCTGTGAAGCAACAGTGCTAACCACTGTGCGCCCGTGCCGCTGTCAAAATGTGTTTTTTAGGTGTAGTCACTATTGCTTTTTTAAGAGCGCATTGGTCCAGTTTCCTTCCCCTGTCATTTCAGAGTAAAAGAGTCTGGCAATGTTTATTGGCCAAGAGCCTGGAGAGAAACTGGTGCTTTTGACATTCTTTTCTTTTCATTATGTGATCCATCCTTCTCACCATCCATCTCTCCAACCTTATCACCATCCATCTTCTCCAACCATCTCCAACCTTATTGACATTCTAGCAGGGTGGGGTTAAAAGAAATGAGATGTATAGGGGAAATATTTGCCAAGGCCCATTTTTGGAGCTGGGAGCTTCACTGCGCAATCACTGCTCTGTCTTGTTGAGGTAGCCAACATACAGACATTGTGCTGCCTTCTCATTTCAATGATTTCAGCATCCGGCCAAGCGTGACATAGAAACATAGAAAAACAATAGGAGCAGGAGGAGGTCATTCAGCCCTTCAAGCCTTTCCACCATTCATTATGATCATGGCTGATCATCCAACTCAATAGCCTAATCCTGCTTTCCCCATATCCTTTGAACCCCTTCGCCCTAAGTAATATATCTAACTGCTTATTGAAACCAACCAATGTTTTGGACTCAACTACTTCCTGTGGTAATGAATTTCACAGGCTCACCACTCTCTGGGTGAAGAAATTTCTCCTCATCTCTGTCCTAAATGGTCTACCCCGTATCCTCAGAAGGTGATCCCTGGTTCTGGACACACCCACCATCGGGAACATCCTTCCTGCATCTACCCTGTCTAGTCCTGTTAGAACTTTATATCCCCCCCCCTCATTCTTCTGAACACATGCTGCTGATTGGCATCATGCTTAATGAAGGGCCCAACCTGTGTGAGAGGAACTTCACTTATTGTACACATGTTGTTGCAGACTATTTGTGAAACACTTAAATAAGCAGCAAAAGGGCAGAAAATAGTGCAATAGGAAGGAGGGCTCCCAGGTCTTCTGAAGTGGTGCTGGGGGCATTGCTACCGGAAGTAGAAAGAAGGAGATACACCATGTTTCCAAAGGGTGCCAGTGCCCCTCAATGAACAACCAAAAAAAGGAATAGGAGCAGGTGGCCAGGGAGGACAATTCCCAGAGTCTGGCTGTGAGGATCTGGCATTTGTGCCAGAAGAAACACAATGACCCCACATGGGTGGTCAATGTTAGTGGTGCATCTTCAAAGAACATTCAGATTTTCCACCTCATCCTCATACACCTGCCATTGGGGCCAGCCTCACCACCACCACTACCACCCCCCCCACCCCCCCCCCCCCCCCCAACCCTTGCTTGCACTTATCATCAGCTATTCAGCAATGGCAGGCACATCACATAAATACTTTGTCACATAGTGAATGACATTCTTCCCTGACTCTTGCAGGACAAGGGGGCCATAACAGGAGGGGGGAGCGCAGAAACAGTAGAGGTCGAGCATGCCTGAGCTCTAGTGCAGTGCATCATGGGGCTGATTGTCACAGAGGCTGTTGCATCTGGCATCAATGAGAACTTTTGTGATGGCGGTATATTCCTGCCTTTTGGTCCTTCTCAAATATACCTCACTGTCATCTTGCGATCTGGTATGAAGCATAAGTTGGAGAGGGTATTGCCTCTTGCTTTCTTCCCTCGCCCCAACCCTCCCATTCTTCTTTCAGACACCCAAGTGTTGCATGTTGATCCATTGGAACCTCATGAGGAAGGGTGACAGCTAAACTGATGTCTGATGAAGAAGCATTTACCTGATCTGACACTCACGGCACCAGATCAGATGGTAACACTGCTTAGCGAGGGTTGTATCTGCATGTGGTGAACCACATGGTGCTCACGAGCTCTGCTGCAGAAGACTCAGATGTGGACTTCAATAGGCAGCGTACAGGATGGTTATTCAGGCAAAACAATCTGTTCTCTATGAAGGGGCATGGATGATTCTGGTTCCAACTTGGCATAGGGCTTCATGGAGGGCTTGCAGCCTATCCTTTGCAGCATGGAGTTGGTGGCCAACACTTACAGATGCACTCATGATGCAACATCTACGGGTCAACATCTCCGCTTCCATTGCAACACAGGCAGAAGTCAGTTGACATCTGTAGCCATGTAAAATGGCTAACTCCCGATTAGAATGGCCAAACCCCGATTTAAAATGGTGAACGGAAGAGGCTGATGGGAAAATCAGCCAACAGGACTCAAACAGACAGCTGCAGGTAAAACTGTGTATTCGCCTCTGGGGAAGCCAGACCGAATCGATACATGCAGCCATCAACACAACAACACACCAGCCATCTGCATAGTAAGTAGCAATCCCTGGAACAATATGCTACAAATTAGTAACACAAAGTCGACCCAGACTTTTCGGCGCCAGCAGGAGCTTACACAAAGAGAGGTAAATGACCACCCCTCGATCAAGAAATCGCTCCAGCATTGGAGAATATTGAACCAAGTGATTGGGACCAAGTCCAATCACTTGGAACCAGGTACAAGGTCCGCCCCGAAAGGCGGGAAGCCTCTGGTGACTATAAGAATAGAGTCCAAGGTCAAATCGCTCTCTTCCCTTCTTCCCCCGGCTGCACCCTTCTTCTCCCGGCTGCACCCTTCTTCTCCCGGCTGCACCCTTCTTCACTCTCTCTAACAACAGCCGAAAGAAACGTAAGTCTTACTCCAATGATCGCTACCAGATAGACACTCCTGACTATCGAGCTGTACCAGCTTTGAATCCCGCAGGCTCAGAACCCATACGAAAGGCCATTCGTTTCCTGACCTGGTGGGCAATTTCCAAAGTTAAGTATTGGCCTGTTAGTTGTAGGAAGTTGCTTAGAAGTAGAATTAATGTATAAGTATTAATTGCTGTATATAATAAATGAGCGTTGATTTAACTCTTACTAAGCGGTGTGTTGGATTATTAATCATTACTCGGACTTGAACCACGTGGCGGTATCAAAAAGATACCTGCCGACTCAAGAGCAAAGGTGACAGAATTAGAGCAATTAAACTAAGGCTAAAATGAGCAACACATCTGTTCTGCAATGAAAGCTCAGACAGAGGTCATGAGATCCACGCTTATTGTCATGCAGGCTCAGACTGCTATCACCATGGCCATGGATATATGTGTTTAAAGAGGCTTGCAGGCTTTTACAGAAGTTCAACAGATTACTAGGATTGTAATGCCAGTGACACCATTCAACATGACCCAACTGTGCTCTCTCAGGGTGACAATATTTCTGCCCCAGTGCTGTCATTCTACCAATTTCCTTACTTTGTCTGTCAGCCAGCCCAGACTGCAGTCACTCATATCATTTGGTGCAGGCCAAAGCAGGGCCCACAAGGTCCAACACTGCTTGAGGTCATAGAAATATAGAAAATAGGCCATTTGGCCATTCGGGCCTGTTCCACCGTTCATTATGATCATGGCTGATCATCCAACTCAGTAACCTGTTCCCACTTTCCCCCATAACCTTTGATCCCTTTAGACTCAAGAGTTAACTCTTTTTTCAAACATACATGTATTAGCCTCAACTGCTTTCTGCAGTAGAGAATTCCACAGGCTCACCACTCTCTGGGTGAAGAAATTTCACCTCATCTCAGTCCTAAATGGTTTACCCCACATCCTTAGACTGTTCTGGACTCTCCGTCATCGGGACATCTTTCCTGCATCTACACTGTCTGGTCCTGTTAAAATTTCATAGGTTTCTATGCGATTCCACCCCACCCCACACACATTCTTCTATACTCCGGTGAATTTCTAACCAACTCAATCTCTTCCTCATATGTCAGTCCCATTTCCCATGAATCAGTCTGGTAAACCTTCGCTGCACTCCCTCTATAGCAAGAACTCAGACTTCCTCTGTCCAGTACTGCCACTGTTTTCTAAGTGCTCTGCTATTAAAACGTTTTCAGTGGACTCTCGCATTTCCCCACTACTGATGTAAGGCTGTCTATAATTCCCTGCTTTCTCTCTACTTCCCTTTTTAAATAGTGGGGTTACATTAGTTACCCTCCAATCTGTAGGAACTGTTCCAGAGTCTAAAGAATCCTGGAAGATGATCACCAAATCATCCATTCTTTCTCTCACCACTTCCTTCAGTACTCAGGATGAAGATTATCAGGGCATGGGACTTTTGTGGCCTTCAATCCCATCAATTTCCCTACTAATACTGATTTCCTTCAGTTCCTCCCTCTCTCTAAACCCTGTGTTCCCCAACATTTCTGGTATGTTATTTGTGTCCTCCTTTGTGAAGACAGAACCAAAGTATGCATTTAGTTGGCCAGCCATTTATTTGTTCCCCATTATAAAACCCCCTTTTTCAGACAAGAAGGGGCTTCACCAATCTTTTCCTCTTCACGCACCTACAGAAATCTTTGCAGTCAGTTTTTATGTTCCCTTACTCTATTTTTCCCACTTTAATCAATCCCAATGTCCTCCCTTTGCTGAATTCTAAACTGCTTCCAATCCTCTGTTCTGCTGTTTTTCCTGACCAATTTGTACGCCTCTTCCTCGGATCTAGTATTATCTCTAACTTAACTTGTTAGTCATAATTTGTTCACCTTTCCCATTTTATATTTGTGCCAGACAGGAATGAACAATTGTTGAAGTTCACCCATGCGACCTTTGAATGATTGCCATTGCCTATCCACAGTCTTCCTGCAAGCCACCTGTATTTATTCCCTTTGTGAAAGTTAGCAGCCTTCTACCAGCAAGACTGCAGCTACTGAGGTGTCACTACATAGGAACAATAGGACTGGCAAAAACACCTGCAGGACAAAGGGAATGTAAAAGGATAAATAGTTCAATTTGATTTGTATTGTAGCAACCGAACTGGAGAATTGCAAATGTTACAGCCTTGTTCAAAAATGTGTAAAGTTAACCCCATCAAATGCATAGTTTTTTGAAGACGTAACAGAAGGTCAATGAGGGTTGATGTGATGTACATGGCCTTATAAAAGACATTTGATATGGTGCCTCACAATAGACTTTTGAGCAAAGTAATTGAAAAAAAGAGACCGTAGCAACATGGAAACAAAATTGACTGAGTGACAGGAAATCGAGAGTGGTGGTTAATGAATGATTTTTGGGTTGCCTGGGCTTGCAAAATCCTACCAACTGTCCTGGCTTGAGACAATTCACACCTCTTTAATCTGTGATTATCCCTCTCTATAGTCTGGACCTGTAAAAACGTAATGACCTGCAAAGACTTGCATTCAAAGTATCATCTTGCATCACTGACTTTGTCTATATATGTGGTTGTGGAACCCACCTCTTCACTCACCTGATGAAGGAGCTGCACTCTGAAAGCTAGTGATTTGAAACAAACCTGTTGGACTTTAAACTGGTGTTGTAAGACTTCTTACTGTGCCCATCCCAGTCCAATGCCGGCATCTCCATATCACGGAGAAATATGAAGGGATTAATTTTGGTTAGACGAGCAATATAAAATTAAGGGTACAACTCAAAGGGTGTGCAGAAGCAGAGGGATATGTGTTTATATGTTAAAAGGTCATTGAAGATGGCAGGGCAGGTAGAGAGCATGGTTAATAAGGCATGTACTATCCTAGACGTGACGAAGAGGGACATAGTGTATAAGAGCAAGGAAATTATGTTGAACTTTTATAAAATATTAATTCAGCCGCAGCTAGAGTTCTGTGTCCAGTTCTGGATGCTGCACTTCAGGAAAGGTTGTGCAAGACACTGGAGCGAGTGCAGAAAAGATTGGTGAGAATGGTCCCAATAATGAGGAAGTTCAGTTATGAAGATAGATTGGAAAATTTGGGGCAGTTTTCCGTGGAAAAAAGAAGATTGAGAGGGGATTTTATAGAGGTATTCAAAATCATGAGGGGTCTAGACAGAGTAGTTAGGGAGAAACTGTTCCCACATGTGAAAGAATGGTGAACCAGAGGGCACAGATTTAAAGTAATTGGCAATAGATGCAAAAGCGACTTGAGGGAAAAAAAACTCCTGCAGAGAGTGGTTAGGGTCTGCAATACACTGCCTGAGAATGTGGTGGAAGCAGGATCCACTGAAGCATTCAAAAGAGAATTAGGCTCTTATCTGACAAGGGAGAAAGGGCAGGGCTATGCGGAGAAGGCGGCGGAATGGTACCAGGTGCATAGCGTGACACCAAAATCATTCCTGCCACAAGTTTGGAGATTCTGCCGTGTTGGCAGCCTTGTGGCGCAATAGGTAGCATCCCTACCTCTGGGTCAAAAGCTCCAGGTTCAAGACCCAATCCACAACTTGATGACCATGGAAAGTGCATTTATAAAGTGGGCAAATAAGTTGACTATCAGCCTGTAAATTCTTTCACTGCACCTGATGGCAGGCATTAAGAACAGGAGAGTTTATTGAACAGCCACACTGCAGAGAGCAATGACAAACCACAATGGTACTTTGCCAAGCATAATCATGGACCAATCTAATGGAAGTCCATGGTTGCCAATGCCCTCTTCAGGCATGATAGCTGATGGAACCAGTGGTGCTGACTTGTGTGATGTGTTTAGTGACTGAAAACAGTGATTTGGGGAGTTACACACCAAATCCTTTGCTTTAAGGATCAGTACCTGTTCCTGCCAATTCCCGATTAGACACTTATTCTTCATGCGATTCGCATTGTCTTCCTGCGCTCCACCGTCCCCGGCTTCCTCTGGAAGCTGCACATTGACATCCTCCTTACATTCCCGGCTGGGCATCTCTCCTGCAGCTTGCGCTTCACTTAGCGTTGGACATCCGTACTGGTCCCTGCCTGGTGGCCTGGCTGCCTCAGAGCAGGCAGCGGTGCCTGCCGTCCCCCTCCCTCCCACCTCTCCCTCCCTCTGGGGGCCGGCTCCATCTTTCCCAACAGTTAACCTGGCTGCTACAGACTCGTCGCACACCACCTGCTCCATCTACAGAAACCAGCAGCAGCTGCCGCCGCCACTCTTTATAAATATCCCTCTCTTGGAACAACAGGCGGTTGCTCGGAAACCCTCTCAATGCACAGAGGAGCAATCGCCGCGTTAACCATGGCAACTGTAAACAAACAGGGAGCCAATAGCAGCTCAGGCTGCTGGAACTCATGGCACCTCCTCATCCAAAGTAGATGACAGTGAACACTGCTGAAGCTGCTTTGGATAAACTACATTCAAATAGATCTGCTCTGTTAAAACTCTGAGAATGGGTTCTGCATAGAATTTACAACGGCAGCCCTTTGCACCTAGGTCCTTACTGTACTCCACACCAGGCCCCTCCGAATTTGTCTCAGCTACACATGTTGCAGTGAGTTCAGCTTGAGACTGGGCCTTTGGAGAATTAGAGGTCACCCTACGGAAACATATAAGATGGAGAAGACTGGGCTGGATGTTGAGAGGATGTTTCCCTTTGGAAGGGAGTCCAGAACTCGGGGGCAAAGTTTACAGTTAGCAACCTCCCATTTAAGGTGGAGATGAGGATTTGTTTTTTTGCTCAGAGGGTCATCTGGGGGATTCTCTTCTTCCGAGAGCTGTGTAGGTTAGGTCATTAAAAATCCAAAGCTGAATTAGATAGATTTTTAATCAACAATGGAGTCAAGGGTTCTAGGGGGTCAGACAGGAAAGTGGAGATCAGGCCATATTCAGATCAGCCATGATTTTATCAAATGGCACAGCAGGTTCGAGGGGTCGAATGGCCTACTCCTGCTCCTAATGCTTGTTTTCTTATGCATTCCCTGTTTTGATGAAAGGTAGGAACTTGAAATGTTAACTGTATCCTTCTCCACAGTTGCTGTCAGGCCTCAAAGCCTTCATATCTTAGCCTCACAGTTGCCCTCATTCAAGTTTAAAACACTGGTCTTAGACCCACTCTTTTCTCCCTCAAACTGAATATGAAATTCAATCATGCTATGATCACTGCTACCTTGGGGTTCTTTACTATGAGGTCATTGATTCATCCTGTCTCATTGCACATAATCAGATTTTTGAAAAAGTCTGCTCTCTGATTAGCTATAGAATGTGCTGCTCTGAAAGAACTGTCCCAAAATACTCCGTGAACTCCTCTTCCAGGCTACCTTTACTAATCTAATTGTCCTATATATATATATATATATATATGTAGATTAAAATTACCAAAATTCATCTACAACCCATTGTACAGTGAGGTTAATATGACGGGACCTATAAACTTCTTCCACGAGTGACTTACCTCTACTATTTCTTATCTGTACCCAAACTGATTCTACCTCTTGATCTTTAGAACTAAAGATCAAGATTCCCGGGAGAGAATTTCTCTCTAATTTCTATCTAATGAGGCGTGATTCAGCGACCGTGTTGCACCTGGCATGGATCTGGGAGCACTGGGTGAAAAGTAGGAGAGAGCAAAATCAAGATACGTGGCAGATGCAAACTATTTTGCGATTCATCCGACCTGCTCCTGATGGTGAGTTCTGGATCTCGCCCAAAAATGGCGAAACTGTCATTAACCCTAATTTGCATTAATTTCAATCACATTAGCAAGATTGAAGTCAAATGCAGCGGCCTCCCGGGTATTTTCCATCTCCCCAGCGGAAAGGCACGTGGGTATTGTTTTGTACTACTCTTCAAAAACGTGAAGCTGGCACAATGGCTGTTGAGGAGAAGTCAGGAGGTGAGTAGCCATTTCCACTTACCAGCATGCAGCTCCAGGGGACTGGAGCTGCTGCCCTAGTGCTTATGGAGGGATTGGGGGGCCCTTCAGGGTGGTTAGGCTTGTTCATGGTGGTGGAGTGTTCCAGGTTAGGGGTCGCCCCTGGGCTAGGAGATTGAGGGACTTTGCATCTGTGAGGCCTTCAAGCCACCTTTAAATATTGTGGAGACACATAACCAGGGCAACCACAGCTGCAGCCTACCTGTCCTACTGAACTCTCCCAGGACAGAGCCCTGCTGCAGTTTATCTCCTGAAAGTCAATTTCACTTTGACTCTGAGCAGTCTCTAGCTTCACAGCTCAAGACTATTTCAAAAGAGGAATTATCCTTGATAACTGTGAGAGCACTTCACGCTCCTGAACTCTCAAGTCCTCCTCGAAGGCACATGTTCCATGTTCAGAGGATGATTAGTGCATTGCATGTCCAGCAACCTTTGATGCCTGAACTCTAGGAGCGTCAGCACCCTAGAGGCAGCTGCCAAAAATCAAACAATAAAGAACAGGACTTCAGCACTGGGAATCCTCTCGTGGCCAAAGGGTAAGTGTATGGATGGGTGGAGGGCAGCTGAACACAGCCTAATGTTCCTGGCAGAGGCCTAGGGTCTACAGACTAATGGTTCCTGATGTGGCTGGGGATGATTGCACAGAGCAAGGTTTGTGAGCACAACTGGCTTGCTGGATGGCACTCTAAGAGAAGGCAGGACAGTCATGGTAAGGGTGGGGGAGGATTGGGGGATTTGAAGGTCTGGGGATCGAAGCCCTAATTGATTGTCGGTTTCCTCCAATTCCTTCCAGTTAAGCAGTGTTTGCTGGTGAAGATCCTGTGGCGACTGCCCTCACTGTACTTGTGACTGCCGATGTGGGCAAATGCTGTAGAAGGCAGCAAAGCGAACATAGGCTGGAGGCAACACCACATGTGCAGGGTGCCGTCGCACACCCTGAAGACCCAATCACCCATCAGGCTGAAGAGGGAGCCAGAAGGGGAGGCCAGCAAGGTTCCCAGACTACAGGATTTGCTATCATTATCCAAGATACCCATGTCCAGGAGTCGATCGATGGCATTTCTGTAACCCTGCTAGCACTGAGGCATCAGGAAGTTCCCTATATTAACATGAAGTGGTTCCACTCGCTGAATGTTCGGATTATGTGCGACCACCACCTCGGAATCATGCACATGTCTGCCCACTACTCGGAGATTGTGCATGACAGCTACATCCAGGGGCACCCGGAGATTCCTAGCGTCTTCGAAGACCACCTGAGGATGACAGGTTGGCTGGTGGGATGTAAGAGGTACCTGCTGAGGACATGGCTGATGATGGGGGTGTGGAGGCCTGAGACTGAGGCAGAGACCTCGAATAATGAAGCCCATGTTGCGATCGTGCTACCATTGAGTGGTGCACGGGCTGCTCCAGATGCAGTTCTGATGTCCGGACTGCTTTGGCAGTGGACTGCAGTACACCCCACAGAGGTCTCCCGCTTTGTGGTGGTCTGCTGTGCCCTCCACAGTCTGGCACAGCAGCGGGGTGACATGCTGGAGGAGGAGAAGGAGGCGTAGGGAGATGTGGCTTCATCTGAGGAGGGGGAGGAGGAAGACTAAGAGGGGCTGGAGGACGAGTTTAAGGAGGACTTAGATTACCTACAGTGCAGATGAAGGCCATTCAACCCATCGAGTCTGCACCGGGGAGGTCATGTCTCACTAACTTGATAGAGTTTTTCGAAGAGGTCACAAAGATGATTGATGCAGGTAGGGCAGTGGATGTTGTCTGCATGGACTTCAGTAAGGCCTTTGACAAGGTCCCTCATGGTAGACTAGTACAAAAGGTGAAGTCACACGGGATCAAGGGTGAGCTGGCAAGGTGGATACAGAACTGGCTAGGTCACAGAAGGCAGAGAGTAGCAATGAAGGGATGCTTTTCTAATTGGAGGGCTGTGACTAGTGGTATTCCGCCGAGATCAGTGCTGGGATCTTTGCTGTTTGTAGTATATATAAATTTTTGTAGGAAAATGTAACTGGTCTGATAAGTAAGTTTGCAGACGACACAAAGGTTGGTGGATTTGCGGATCGTGATGAGGACTGTCAGAGGATACAGCAGGATTTAGATTGTTTGGAGACTTGGGCGGAGAGATGGCAGATGGAGTTTAATCCGGACAAATGTGAGGTAATGCATTTTGGAAGGTCTAATGCAGGTAGGGAATATACAGTGAATGGTAGAACCCTCCAGAGTATTGGAAGTCAGAGCGATCTAGGTGTACAGGTCCACAGGTCACTGAAAGGGGCAACACAGGTGGAGAAGGTAGTCATGAAGGCATATGGCATGCTTGCCTTCATTGGCCGGGGCATTGAGTATAATGATTGGCAAGTCATGTTGCAGCTGTATAGAACCTTAGTTAGGCCACACTTGGAGTATAGTGTACAATTCTGGTCACCACACTACCAGAAGGATGTGGAGGCTTTAGAGACGGTGCAGAAGAGATTTACCAGAATGTTGCCTGGTATGGAGGGCATTAGCTATGAGGAGCGGTTGAATAAACTCGGTTTGTTCACACTGGAACGACGGAGGTTGAGGGGCGACCTGATAGAGGTCTACAAAATTATGAGGGGCATAGACAGAGTATATAGTCAGAGGCTTTTCCCCAGGGTAGAGGGGTCAATTACTAGGGGGCATAGGTTTAAGGTGCGAGGGTAGATGTACGAGGCAAGTTTTTTACACAGAGGGTAGTGGGTGCCTGGAACTCGCTACCGGAGGAGGTGGTGGAAGCAGGGACGATAGTGACATTTAAGGGGCATCTTGACAAATACATGAATAGGATGGGAATAGAGGGATACAAACCCAGGAAGTGTAGAAGATTGTAGTTTAGTCGGGCAGCATGGTCGGCGCAGGCTTGGAGAGCCGAAGGGCCTGTTCCTGTGCTGTACTTTTCTTTGTTCTTTGTTCTTTGATGTTGTGCATTCCAATCTTCAACGTGATGTTGAGTTTTTGTATGTGATTTGCATTTAAAAGTGGTAAAGTTCATTAAAAATAAATTGATGATTGAAATATCCGCTCTTATATCAGGACTGCTATATCTTTCAAAGCACTGTTTAAACCTTGCATGTAAAAACATATTTTAAGAGGGAATATTCTCCAATCAAGTGTTGATGTTCATTTGGAGACTAAGCTCCAGTTTTTCAGTAATGGTATTGCAGTGTTCGCCGATAATCGCAGGTTTGCATTATTCAAGCAGTAGAGACAAGTAAGCCATATGTCATCAGCTATAAACTGACATTCGAATAATTCACACTCATTGTCCTAAATCTGGTATTATTGAATTTCCCCTTTCAAAAACCACTTGCTATATTTCTTCCCTAATCCCAGAAGAGCCCTCTGTATAATCAGTGGATGAAGTTTTTAAAAAAAATTTAGAATACCCAATTAATTTTTTCCTATTAAGGGGCAATTTAGCGTGGCTAATCCACCTACCATGCACATCTTTTTGAGTTGTGGGGGCGAAACCCACGCAAACACGGGGAGAATGTGCAAACTCTACACAGACAGTAGCCCAGAGCCGGGATCGAACCGGGACCTCGGCGCCGTGAGGCAGCAATGGTAACCACTACGCCACCGTGCTGCCCAATGGATGAAGTTCAAAGAAGATGAACACGCAATGTAAACAATTACTTTTTCATTCCTCATTCGTATATAGGTTTTGACTACATTAATTTTGGATGCACAACAGAAATACAATTGTTAATTCAGAGACATTGTCAATACCATTGTCAATTCTGCCTCCGCATGTTAATTCGGGGTCACTGGGAGCTATTGCATTTGAGTCAAAAAAATTTGGTTCAAGTTTAACATCAACACTGAGGAAATATAGATGCTACATTGTCAGAAGTGCCATTCTTTCAGTGAGAGGGTGAATCGAGGTCGCATTTGTCATCTCAAATGGCGAGAGAAAGATCCAATGGCACTGTTTCAATGATTAACAGGGGAGCTCTCGCTGATATCTTGCCAATATTCATATTCATCCCTCAACCAATCTCACTTTAAAATAAATCAGTTTTTATGACCATAAGACCATAAGACATAGGAGCGGAAGTAAGGTCATTCGGCCCATCGAGTTCACTCCACCATTCAATCATGGCTGATTTCAACTCCATTTTCCCGCTCTCTCTCCATAGTTCTTAATTCCTCGAGAAATCAAGAATTTATCAACTTCTGTCTTAAAGACACTCAACGTCCCGGCCTCCACCGCCCTCTGTGGCAATGAATTCCACAGACCCACCACTCTCTGGCTGAAGAAATTTCTCCTCATCTCTGTTCTAAAGTGACTCCCTTTTATTCTAAGGCTGTGCCCCCGGATCCTAGTCTCCCCTGCAAATGGAAAGAACTTCCCTACGTCCACCCTATCTAAGCCATTCATTATCTTGTAAATTTCTATTAGATCTCCCCTCAACCTCCTAAACTCCAATGAATATAATCCCAGGATCCTCAGATGTTCATCGTATGTTAGGCCTACCATTCCTGGGATCATCCGTGTGAATCTCCGCTGGACCCGCTCCAGTGCCAGTATGTCCTTCATGAGGTGTGGGGCCCAAAATTGCTCACAGTATTCACAGTATCAAATTGCTGCTTGTGGGATCTTGCTGTTCACAACTTGGCTGCAGTGTTTCCTGCAACAGTGACGACATTTCAAACGCTGTATGTAAAGTGCTTGTAAGAGTCCTTGGGTTGAAGAAGGCACTGCGTAAATGCAAGCCTTTCTTATTATTTGCACACAGTTTTTTTGGGAAGGAGTTGAACTTTAACTGGTTAACTTTTACAACTGTATTTTCAGTCGCTAAAAATACATTGAACTCTTCTTTTAGCACAGATGCTTACCAATCAGACAGCAGCTCATTCATCAATCAACGCTTGTGAAATTAATGTTTATTTTCCTGGCTAGCATAATCCCCACTGTGCTAGTCGGATCTCAGAACTCTTTAATGTTTCCAAAATTTCATTAAAAGACATTTTTTTAAGAAAAGAGTTATTTCATGGTTGTTTTGTATTTCAAAATTAGATATTTGTCAAACCAGAACAATATGCAGAGTTACGAATTTGTATATGAAAGACAAAATATTCAGTAAGAAAATAAGTATTACTAGAACCTGTTAAAACTGGAGGTTGCCAAATATTCCACAGGTAGTCAATGGAGGCTCATATAATCTTTCATGAGAGGAAACTTGAGAAAACTTCCAAATACAAAGTTTAGGTTCTGCATGTTTGTTCCATTCAGTCAGACTTCCAATGATTTATGAGGTCTAATTGCCCCAAAGTGACATTATCTCCTATGTGTTCATTTCTTCCAATATTTGAAAAAGAAATGATCCTTCTGGGCCGCGCTCTGTTACCTTGCACGTTCTATTTAGTTTAGAATCCTATTTTATACTCCATATTTAGGGTCAACTTCAATTCTAACTTTCTTTTGAATTCAGCCATGCCCCAGTGTCTGTGATAATCTTTAATTCTGAACATGAAAATCATGATAAGTTTTTTTGATGGAGAAGTTAACCGTACATTTCTGTGCCAAAGTAAATATTCCAGTTATCGGTTTATCACTCATAAGCAGTCTTTTTGAAGCAGCAGTAATGATAGCAAATCAGACTTGCATAGAGCAACAGTAGATAAAAGCAGTAATTACTAGAATTTGAAGAAATTATGATGATGTTCTGGGCACAAACACTGACCAAGTCTAAAACTAAACCCTTTAAGTGCTTGTTATGTTATGGTTGAGTCAGTTTTATGACTATTAAAATCCATTTTAAAATGAAGAATAATGGATACGAGGAAATAGAACATACATGCAGTGCAGAAGGAGCCATTCAGCCCATCGAGTCTGCACCGACCCACTTCAGCCCTCACTTCCACCCTATCCCCGTAACCCCTCCCAACTGTTTTGGATACTAGGGGCAATTTAGCATGCCCAATCCACCTAACCTGCACGTCTTTGGGAGGAAACCGGAGTACCCGGAGGAAAACCACGCAAACACAGGGAGAACGTGCAAACTCCTTACAGACAATGACGAATCGAACCTGGGACCCTGGTGCTGTGAAGCCACAGTGAAATCCACGTGTGCTAACGTGCTGCCACAACTGTCTAAATGATTATAAGACAGTCATTTAATCAAGAAGTTCAGATGATGTTATAAACCTGTCAGTTGTTACAATTTTAAATTAATCTCTAATCTCCTCCTGCTTTTTTAATTTTAGTATGTTCTGGTCGCTTTTTGTTGATCTTTCCATTTCTGGCTCTGACCCTCTGCTAGATAAGATAAGAACTCTGTGCATACACTTCATGTTAACGATTGCCATTTTTTGAAAGCATGTTGCGATTCTTGATTTATTTGGAAACCATACTTATCCTCGCATCAGGATTGGATTGACAATATCAGAACTAAACTTAGTGTATCATCCTTTGATGGTAGGACAACTGAAAGAGGTTGAACACCCTACCAACAGAAAGAGTGATAAAAGAGTTTTGTGATATGAAAACATAAGAACTAGGAGCAGGAAGAGGCCATCTGGCCCCTCGAGCCTGCTCTGCCATTCAATGAGATCATGGCTGATCTTTTGTGGACTCAGCTCCAATTTCCCGCCCGTACACCATAACTCTTTATTCTTCAAAAAACTATCTATCTTTATCTTGAAAACATTTAATGAAGGAGCCTCAACTGCTTCACTGGGCAGGGAATTCCATAGATTCACAACCCTTTGGGTGAAGAAGTTCCTCCTAAACTCAGTCCTAAATTTAGCACAAGGCTAAATCGCTGGCTTTGAAAGCAGATCAAGGCAGGCCAGCAGCACAGTTCAATTCCCATACCAGCCTCGCTGAACAGGTGCCGGAATGTGGCGACTAGGGGCTTTTCACAGTAGCTTCATTTGAAGCCTACTTGTGACAATAAGTGATTTTCATTTCAAATCTACTTCCCCTTATTTTGAGGCTATGCCCCCTAGTTCTGCTTTCACCCGCCAGTGGAAACAAGCTCCCCGCATCTATCCTATCTATTCCCTTCATAATTTTATATGTTTCTATAAGATCCCCCCGCATCCTTCTAAATTCCAATGAATAGAGTCCCAGTCTACTCAACCTCTTCTCATAATGCAACCCCCTCAACTCTGGGATTAACCGAGTGAATCTCCTCTGCACACCCTCCAGCACCAGTACGTCCTTTCTCAGGTAAGGAGACTAAAACAGAACACAATACTTCAGGTGTATTTTCTGGGAATAACACCTTATACAATTGCAGCATAACCTCCCTAGCCTTAAACTCCATCCCTCTAGCAATGAAGGACAAAACTCCATTCGCCTTCTTAATCACCTGTTGCACCTGTAAACTAACTTTTAGTGACTCATGCACTAGGACACCCAGGATCATTTTTGCCGACCTGTTTTTCAACATCCCCCTACTTTAAAAAACACTGATTTAGACTTACATGTCTGGGGCATAATTGCAGGCTTGGGCATGCCATAGAAGATTCCGGCTTAGCGGGGGACCATATGTCATATCTTCCGGATCATGTCGCAGCTGTAACGCCGGGAGAATGGGGGATGCCTTCATGCTGGCACACTCAACAGTTCCTGACAACATTGAGGTGCTCCCCCGCATGAGGGGTTGGCTTTTGGGTGACAGAGGTTATCTGCTGGCTGACTGATGTGGAGACCCGCTACAACAATGCCCATTCTGCAACCAGGGCTGTGATCGAGAGGTGCATCGGTGACCTGAAGATGTGGTTCAAGTGCCTGGACCGCTCAGGAGGGTCCCTCCAGTATAGCACGAGGAGAGTCTCCCACATCATGGTGGCCTGCTGCATCCGCCACAATATCGCACAGCAGAGGGGTGACATGAGAAGGAAGGGGGATGAATGCCAGCCCTCATCCGACGAGGAATATGCGGGGGAGGACCAGGATGGGCAGGGCATAGGGCCTGGGCATGCACGGGACGTCCTAATTACCTCAAGCATTGCCGTCATGGGTGCCTGGCCGATGGCAGGACAAACATCCCGTCCTACCCCCCCACCCACCGCTCCCGCCCAGCCGACCATCCCCTTCCATTGCCACCCTCGCTGCACCAATCCTTCCCTGCCACCCCTCTCCTACCTGCAACCACCTCCATGATTCCTACCTGGCTCACTATGGGGTGCAGGCCCTGGGTTGGCAGTAACAGCGGGACTAGTCCATGAGATGGAGGATGATGATGATCCACTCCCCGATGAGCACTGGTTCATCGCCTGACACCTGCCCACAGTGGCATTTTCCACCATCCACCTGGTGATCCCTGTATCCGAGCTGGCTATTACATCACATGATTCCACTGAGCCCTTGGGGTGACTGAAGATGAGGTGCGGGGGTTGAGGGGCGGGTTGTGGTGGAAAGGAATGGAGATGGAGCTGGGTACCGGGGCGCTGAACGGTGGCTGACCTAGGGGCCCTGGCCTGTGCCCTCTTACAACAGCCGCCTATTCCATCCCCCTGCCCCCCCGTCCCCCCCAGAGACCCTTCTGCAGCCAGACCAGCCCCTCTCTCACACCCTTCTGGCAGAGCATCGAAGCAGGTTGAAACGTTTGTAAACAGGTGTTTACTGTGAACAGGTGAACACTGTGGTAGTAACCACTGTTGTATTATATTGTATATACTGCACTGCATACGAGGGTATTACGTTAAAGCCCCTGTACTACAGGTACGGGGGTAGATCCCTGCCTGCTGGCTCTGCCCAGGAGGTGGAGTATAAATGTGTGTGCTCTCCGAACTGCAGCCATTTCGTAAGCTGCTGTAGGAGGCCACACATCTGTGTAATAAAGCCTCGATTACTCTCTACTCTCGTCTCGTCGTAATTGATAGTGCATCAATTTATTACACAGAGATTTTACAAAGATGGATCTCCGCATCTCCGCAAAGATGGAGCAATCGGCCTGTATGAGCCCGGCAGTCTCCCAGGTGATCCAGGCGGCATGATGCCAGCCAATTCTGCCCGCTTTCCATCAGATGCACCAGGGACACGAGGGGCCGGATTCTCCCGCAATCGGTGGGATGGCCTGACGCCGGAATGGTTCGCGCCCCGTAGGCGTGGCGTCGGGCCATCCCACCAATTGCCTACGCCAAGAAGGGAGCGAACCACTCCGGCGTCGGGCCATCCGGAAGTTGCGGAACCCTCCGCAAACCCTTAGGCCGGCATTGGAGGGGTTCGCGCCGTGCCAACCGGCGGCGAAGGGCTGCCGTGGTCCCGTACATGCGCAGAATCGCCGGCGTGTTCTGGGGCATGCGCAGAACCGCTGGGGTGTTCCTGCACATGCGCAGGGGGGTTCTTCTCCGCGCTAGCCATGGCAGTGTCCTACAGAGGCCGGCGCGGAGGGAAAGAGTGCCCTCACGGCACAGGCCTGCCCGCAGATCGATGAGTCCCGATCGTGGGCCAGGCCACCGTGAGGGCCGCACCCGGGGCCGGTTACCCCTGCGCCCCCCTCGAGGACCCCGCTAGACGGCCAACAAGTCAGGTCCCTCCGTGATGGACCATGTCTGACGGCCGCTCGGCCCATCAGGGCCCGGAGAATTGCCGGGAGGGGGGGGGGGGGCGCTGCCAACGGCCCCTGACCGGCGCGGCGTAAACCCCGCCCCCGCACGCAAACAGGCGCCGGAGAATACGGCAGTCAGCGTCGGAGTGGCGGGGCGGGATTCACGCCACCCCCCCGGTGATTCTCCGACACGGCGGGGGTGGGTCATAAAATCCCGCCCGAGGAGGGGGGGTAATCCGAGGTGCTGTGGTGTTCCGGCACCTCCCCTGCGGGGGTCACCGGAACACCGCAGCACCTCGGTCTACCCCCCCCCCTCCTCCTCTCTCGGGATGCCCAATGGCCCCCAGTCTACTCCTTGGGATGGGGGTGGGGCAGGAGCGAGGTCTGGGGGCTCCCCTGCCACCTGCCTGCCTGGAAGCTAGCTCTCATCTCAACCAGGGTCTCAAAGCTCACAGCCATGCATCCATCTGGGACTGTGCCATGTGCCTCTGTGTCTGGCTCATGTCAGCCAGGGCAATGTTGTTGATGCCCGCAGCCATGACCCATTGTGACTGGGCCAAGCTCTATAGGACCACTGCAATGTCCAGGTGGCCCAGGTACATAGCTGCTGTGAAAGGGCAGCCCTGTCCTGTGCCTCAGCCACCACCCACACAGAGTGCCCCAGGCCTTAGACATCTTGACCCATGGCCGATAACTTCGCCCCCAAGGCCACCACCGTGGATGCCAACCGTGCGTTGATGGCCTGGGTGGCATGCATGGTCGACACCGCCTCCTCCCCCTGTAGGCGGTTGGACTCCTCAAGTGCATCCACAGGCACTGGATGGCAGCTGACACTTCCTCCTGTAGTCCTCTGTTCTGCATCTGCATCTTCAGCATTGATTGGACTACCCTTTCCAGAAACCCAAATACCCATCTGGATGGCAGCTAGTACCTGGGGTTGGGCCGCTCTCCGACCATCCGCCCCCTCGGCAGGATCCTACCCTCACCTGATGTATTGCTCCACGTGTGTAGTACACACCAGACAGTGCCCCAGGAGTCTATTTACTAACATGCCCAACCAACATGAATGTCTCTGGGTTGGTGGAGGGTGTTTTTTGTGAGGGCCACGAAGAATCCAGCACGAGTTTTAAGGATACAAAGTAATAACATTTATTTACAATAACATATATATATATAACAGCAGCAACTTCCCTTGCTGCACACTTTCCTGCTGGTTCCTAAACTGGCCAGCTTTATTTATACTAGGAGTTTACTAATGGGTTCTCCGCCCCCCTCATTGGGGAAGCTCATACTCCCACAGGATTGTGGGATTGTCATTAGTCCCCAGCCAATGGGAAGTAGGCAGGTTATAACATCCCTCCCCCCCCAAAGTCCAAGGAATCCACCGAAGACCCTGGCGAAGGAGGGCGTCGGACTCGTTTTGCCGCAGGTCGGACACCATTTGCACGCGGCGCTGGATCAGGCGGTGTGTAACGAGACGGAGACCGGCGCTTCCGTGATGAACGGCGCAACGGTTGTACATCCACGGCCCGTGGACCTGAGGATTCCCCCTCTGATGCATCCTGTGTCTCCATCTCGGAGTCAGAGTCTGCTGCCTCCGTCATGTCAGCGTCTCTATCTCCATTCGGTTCTGTAACGACCTGCGCAGGCTTCGAGTGAGGCACCAGTGGAAGATTGTGCGGACTACCTTCCCTTGTCTCTGGTCTCTGCGGCTGTAGAAATGAGCTCCAGGGGCGGGGAATCTTTTGAGGGGATAGTCTTCTGGACCGAACGTGGTCTACATGTTTGCGCTGGAGACGACCCTGGGCTTGCACCTGGTAAGATATAGGGCCCGTTTGGCGAAAGATTTACACCAGGAACCCACTGGGCACCACCAGCAAAATTCCGAACAAACACTGGGTCACCGGGCGCAAACTGCCGAATCGGCCGATGCCGAGAAAATCCCGTCCCTGCCGTTCTTGTGTGCGGCGTACTTTTGCGCCAATGTCCGGGAAAACCATACTAAGGCGGGTGTGAAGTCTCCGGCCCATTAGGAGTTCTGCGGGAGCTACCCCAGTCACCGCATGGGGGGTGGTCTTATACGTAAGCAAAAAGCGAGCCAGTCTCGTGTCCATTGATCCGGAAGACTGCTTCTTTAGGCCTCTTTTGAATGTCTGCATTGCGCGCTCTGCCAACCCATTTGAAGCTGGGTGGTAAGGGGCAGTGCGGATATGGCGTATGCCGTTTATCTTCGTGAACCTCGCAAACTCCTCACTCGTGAATGGAGTGCCGTTATCCGTGACCAGCACCTCGGGGAGGCCATGCGTACTAAACGACAAATGCATCTTTTCAATTGTTGCGCAGGACGTTGTCCCCTGCATCTTATGCACCTCTAGCCATTTAGAGTGGGCGTCAATTAATAGAAGGAACATGGATCCTTGAAAAGGGCCTGCGAAATCTGCATGCAAGCGTGCCCAAGGTCGCCCTGGCCATTCCCAGTGACGTAGGGGTGCGGACGGCGGAAGCTTCTGATGCTCCTGGCAAATGGAGCAGGTTTGGGCCACCTTCTCAATGTCGGTGTCGAGGCCTGGCCACCAGACATAACTCCGGGACAACATTTTCATTTTGGTCACACCTGGATGCCCATTGTGCAAGTCTGTTAGTATCAGCTCCTGGCCTTTTTCTGGGACAATCACACGCATCCCCCACAAGAGGATGCCGTCTTCCACGCTGAATTGTGACTGCTTGGAGGAAAATGCCCGCAACTCGCCTGGGAGCTGTCTATGCTGCCCACCAGACAGGACTATGTGCCGAACCTTTGACAGGACGGGCTCCGTCTGGGTCCACTCACGGATCTGTGATGCCGTGACAGGCAAGGTGTCCATAAAATCTAGGGTTGCAACCACCTCACCGGTGGTGGGGGTCGACATGGGGCTGGTCGATAAAGGCAATCGGCTCAGTGCGTCGGCATTTGCTATCTGCGTACCGGTTTGTGCTCCAGAGAATACGCGTATGCAGCAAGCAACAAAGCCCAGCGCTGGATCCGTGTGGAAGCAATGGGCGGTATTGGCTTATCCTCTCTGACAAGTCCCAGCAGAGGCTTATGATCAGTCACGATAGTGAAATGGCGGCCATACACGTACTGTTGGGAGCGTTTCACCGCAAAACCCACTGCCAGGCCCTCCTTCTCGATCTGCGCATACTTTTTCTCCGCTGCAGTCAATGTGCGGGAGGCGAAAGCTATCGGTCGATCGGCCCCGTTCTCCATCTTGTGGGACAGGACGGCCCCAATACCATACGGGGATGCATCACATGTGACGAGCAAAGGCTTTCTAGGATCATAGTGGGTTAGTAACCCAGACGACAACAATTGTTGCTTTACCCACCGGAAAGTGGTTTCTTGCGACTGACCCCAAACCCAGGTGTGATTTTTCTTTAGCAGAAGGTGCAAAGGGGCCAGCGTAGTTGCCAGATTGGGGAGGAACTTCCCGTAATAGTTTACGAGACCGAGAAAAGAACGAAGATGCGAAGTGTCAGTCGGGGCGGGGGCATGTTGAAATCGCACGCACCTTCTCTGCGACGGGGTGCAACCCTTTGCGGTCCACCCGATAACCTAGGTAGACTACTTCCTTTGCCTGAAATACGCACTTTGTGTGACGTAAACGGACTCCAGCCTCCGAAAGGCGTCTAAGGACAGCCTCCAGATTTTCCAAATGTTCCTGCTCCGACGTCCCTGTAATCAAAACGTCATCTAAGTACACAACAACACGTGGTAAACCTCTCAAAATGCCCTCCATAACACGTTTAAAAATTGCGCAGGCAGAGGATACTCCAAAGGGCAACCATGTATATTCATACAGGCCCCGGTGTGTATTAATCGTTACATATGGTCGGGAGGCAGGGTCCAGCTCCAACTGCAGGTAGGCGTGACTCATATCTAATTTTGTGAACGAGAGTCCACCTGCAAGCTTTGCGGAGAGATCCTCTATGCGAGGCATTGGATATCGGTCGAGTCGGGAAGCCGTATTCACTGTAAGTTTATAGTCGCCACACAAGCGAACTGTGGCACCAGTACAGGTACAATTGGTGCTGCCCAGTCAGCAAAATGGACGGGCCTGATAATACCCAAACTCTCCAAACGAGTGAGCTCCCCTTCAACCTTCTCGAGCAAGGCGTAAGGCACCGGGCGCGCGCGGAAATAGCGCGGCGTGGCTCCTGGTTCGACTTGGATACAGGCTACGGCCCCTTTTGTTTTCCCCAAACCAGGCTGGAATACATCTGGGTATCGTCCTAGCACCTCAGTCAACCCTCCAGAAACTGTTTGGAGGATGTGCTGCCATTGCAACCGCAAATGGCGCAACCAGTCCCGACCCAACAGGCTGGGCCCATGGCCGCGCACCACGATAAGTGGGAAACGCCCCTCCTGGCGTCCATAAACAACAGGGGTCATTGTAGTTCCTGCAATGTCCAGTGGTGCCCCCGTGTAGGTGGCCAACCTGGCCTGTGAGTCGGATAATGTAAGGGTCTGAATACCCTGCTTGATGCGGTCGAATGTCCTCTGGGCGATCACGGAGACCGCTGCGCCAGTGTCCAACTCCATCTCAAGCGGGTGGCCATTGACCCGTACTGTCACCTTAATGGGGGCCACACGGGGAGCTGCCACACAATGCAACTGCAGGCAGTCATCCTCCGTCTCCACGTCCTCAGGAGTAGTCGCCGCAGGTTCATCCACATGGAACGTACGGCCCCTGGGCTGGTCCTAGTTACGGCCCCTGGGCTGGTCCCAGTTTCGGTCGGAACGACAGCGCCTCTGGCGCCCCCAGGACCGCCGTCCGCGACGGGGTCGGTGCCTACAAGTCTGACACGGACATGGCTCCTCATCCATTGTTTCTGGAGAAGGCTCCCTTCGGGGAGGAATGTCCGACGGCCACTGGCGTCGGCCCGGACGTTGCCTCGCCCAAGGTATCGCAGGAGTGCGGGGGGACGTTTTCGAACGGAAGGGATTGCGCCCCAAGGCATGCACTTCCATTCCCTGTAGCTCCTGCACTCCCCATTCTGTGCTCTCTCGGGACAATACTATTTGAATGGCCTGTTGAAAAGTCAATGTTGGCTCAGCTAACAACTTTCTCTGGGTGGCCGCATTGTTAATACCGCAACCCAAACGGTCGCGTGACATTTCTGACAAGGTCTCACCATAGTCACAGTACTCCGCAATCCTGCGTAGCCTGGATAGAAAATCGGCAAGGGATTCTCCAGGGGTCCTCTCAGTGGTATTAAACCGGTAACGCTGGACTATCGTGGACAGGGTTAGGTTAAAATGTTGCCCCACTATCTTCACAAGTTCATCAATCATTTTGGTATCCGGCGCAGCTGGGTACGTAAGGCTCCTAATCACCCCAAACGTATGCGGGCCGCAGGAGGTGAGCAATATGATCACCTGGCGCTCGTTTTCGGTGATATTGTTTGCCCGGAAATAGTAACACATCCGTTGTGTGTACTGGTTCCAGCTTTCCAGCGCAGCATCAAAAACATCCAAACGTCCGTATAGAGGCATGGTATAATAGAAAACAACTTCCAACCTGTATCCAACAAAAATCCAGGGAGGCGGCTTCAGCAGTGTAGACAGCTATTCACTTTAACCCTCGTTGCCAGTTTTATGAGGGCCACGAAGAGTCCAGCACGAGTTTTAAGAATACAAAGTAATAACATTTATTTACAATAATATATATATATATATATATATATATATATATATATATATATATATATATATATATATAACAGCAGCAGCAACTTCCCTTGCTGCACACTCCTTCCTGCTGGTTGCTATAGTGGCCAGCTTTATTTATACTAGGAGTTTACTATTGGTTTCTCCGCCCCCCTCATTGGGGAAGCTCATACTCCCACAGGATTGTGGGATTGTCATTAGTCCCCAGCCAATGGTAAGTAGGCAGGTTGTAACAGTGTCAAAGGACAAAGATCAAAGAAAGGTCCAGCACAGGAACAGGCCCTTTGGCCCTCCAAGCCTGCACCGACCATGCTGCCCGCCGAAACTAAAATCTTCTCCACTTCCTGAGTCCGTATCCCTTTATTCCCATCATATTCATGTATTTGTCAAGGTGCCCCTTAAATGTCACTATCGTCCCCGCTTCCACCACCTCCTCCGGCAGCGAGTTCCAGAACCCACTACCCTCTGTGTAAAAAACTTGCCTTGTACATCTCCTCTAAACCTTACCCCTTGCACCTTAAACCTATGCCCCCTAGTAATTGACCCCTCTACCCTGGGAAAAAGCCTCTGACTGTCCACTCTGTCTATGCCCCTCATGTCTTTCCCGGATTGCTGCTCCGGATGGCGTTTGGGGGCCCGTGTCGCTGTCCAGTGCTGCCTCCTCACTGAATGTGTCCTGGGGTCGTGGCCGGGAGCAGGGGACACCAGAATGGCCCGCCTCATCGCCAGGTGATCCTGCAAGACATAAGACATGTGGCATGGTTGGATCGCAGGTTAGGGTAGTGCTGGTTTGGGAGGTGGGGTGGTGTGGAGGTGGTGGGGTGCTGGGGTTGAAGTGGTGTGGGGGAGTTGTATGGTAGGGGTGATGTGGGGGAGGTGGAGTGGTGTGGGGTGGTGGGGTGGTGAGGTGGTGTGGGGGAGTTGTGTAGTAGGGGTGATGTGGGGGTGGTGGAGTGGTGTGGGGTGGTGGGGTGGTGAGGTGGTGTGGGGGAGTTGTGTAGTAGGGGTGATGTGGGGGTGGTGGAGTGGTGTGGGGTGGTGGGGTGGTGAGGTGGTGTGGGGGAGTTGTGTAGTAGGGGTGATGTGGGGGTGGTGGAGTGGTGTGAGGGTAGTGGGGTACTGGGGTTGGGCTGATGTGGTGGAGTTGTAGCGGTAGGGATAGTGTGGGGGAGGTGGGGTGGTGTGGGGGTGCTGGGGTGCTGGAGACGAGGTGGTGTGAGAGAGTTGGAGTGGCAGGGATGGTGTGGGGGAGGTGGGGTGGTGTGGGGGTGCTGGGGTTGGGGAGGTGTGAGGGAGTTGGAGTGGTCGGGATGGTGTGGGGGAGGTGGGGTGGTGTGGAGGTGGTGGGGTGCTGGGGTTCGGGCGGTGTTAGGGAGTTGTAGTGGTTGGGATGGTGTGGGGGAGGTGGGGTGGTGTGGGGGTGATGGGGCGCTGGGGTTGGGGTGGTGTTAGGGAGTTGGAATGGTAGGGATGGTGTGGGGGTGGTGGAGTGGTGTGGGGGTGCTGGGGTTGGGGAGGTGTGAGGGAGTTGGAGTGGTCGGGATGGTGTGGGGGAGGTGGGGTGGTGTGGAGGTGGTGGGGTTCTGGGGTCGTGGTGGTGTGAGGGGGTTGTAGTGGTTGGGATGGTGTGGGGGAGGTGGGGTGGTGTGGGGGTGATGGGGCGCTGGGGTTGGGGTGGTGTTAGGGAGTTGGAATGGTAGGGATGGTGTGGGGGTGGTGGAGTGGTGTGAGGGTGGTGGGGTGCTGGGGTTGGGCTGATGTGGTGGAGTTGTAGCGGTAGGGATAGTGTGGGGGAGGTGGGATGGTGTGGAGGTGCTGGGGTGCTGGGTTCGGGGTGGTGTGAGGGAGTTGGAGTGGCAGTGATGGTGTGGGGAGATGGGCTGGTGGGGTGCTGGGGTGCTGGGGTTCGGGCGGTGTTAGGGAGTTGTAGTGGCAGGGATGGTGTGGGGGAGGTGGCATGGTGTGGGGGTGATGGGGTGCTGGGGTCCAGGTGGTGTGAGGGAGTTGTAGTGGTCGGGATGGTGTGGGGGAGGTGGGGTGGGGGATGTGGTGTGGTGTGGAGGTGCTGGGGTGCTGGAGCCGAGGTGGTGTGAGGGAGTTGTAGTGGTCGGGATGGTGTGGGGGAGGTGGGGTGGTGTGGGGGAGGTGGGGTGGTGTGGGGGAGGTGGGGTGCTGGGCTCGGGGTGGTGTGAGGGAGTTGGAGTGGTCGGGATGGTGTGGGGAAGGTGGGGTGATGTGGAGGTGGTGGGGTGCTGGGGTTAGGGTGTGAGGGAGTTGGAATGGTAGGGATGGTGTGGGGGAGGTGGGGTGCTGGGGGTGGTGTGAGGGAGTTGTAGTGGTCGGGATGGTGTGGGGGAGGTGGTGTTGTGTGGGGGTGATGGGGTGGTGCGGGGTTCTGGGGTTGGGGTGTGAGGGACTTGGAATGGTAGGGGTGGTGAAGGGGAGGTGGGACGGTGTGGGGGTGATGGGGTGCTGGGGTTGGGGTGGTGTGAGGGAGTTGGAATGGTAGGGCTGGTGTGGGGAGGTGGGGTGGTGTGGGGGTGATGGGGTTGTGCGGGGTTCTGGGGTTGGGGTGTGAGGGAGTTGGAGTGGTCGGGATGGTGTGGGGGAGGTGGGGTGGTGTTGAGGTGGCGGGGTGCTGGGGTCGTGGTGGTGTGAGGGGGTTGTAGTGGTTGGGATGGTGTGGGGGAGGTGGGGTGGTGTGGGGGTGATGGGGCGCTGGGGTTGGGGTGGTGTTCGGGAGTTGGAATGGTAGGGATGGTGTGGGGGTGGTGGAGTGGTGTGAGGGTGGTGGGGTGCTGTGGTTGGGCTGATGTGGTGGAGTTGTAGCGGTCGGTATAGTGTGGGGGAGGTGGGATGTTGTGGTGGAGATGGGGTGCTGGGGTTGGGGTGGTGTGGGGAGGTGGGGTGGTGTGGAGGTGCTGGGGTGCTGGGTTCGGGGTGGTGTGAGGGAGTTGGAGTGGCAGTGATGGTGTGGGGAGATGGGCTGGTGGGGTGCTGGGGTGCTGGGGTTCGGGCGGTGTTAGGGAGTTGTAGTGGCAGGGATGGTGTGGGGGAGGTGGCATGGAGTGGGGGTGATGGGGTGCTGGGGTCCAGGTGGTGTGAGGGAGTTGTAGTGGTCGGGATGGTGTGGGGGAGGTGGGGTGGGGAGGTGGTGTGGTGTGGAGGTGCTGGGGTGCTGGAGCCGAGGTGGTGTGAGGGAGTTGTAGTGGTCGGGATGGTGTGGGGGAGGTGGGGTGGTGTGGGGAGGTGGGGTGCTGGGGTCGGGGTTTTGTGAGGGAGTTGGAGTGGTCGGGATGGTGTGGGGAAGGTGGGGTGATGTGGAGGTGGTGGGGTGCTGGGGTTGGGGTGTGAGGGAGTTGGAATGGTAGGGATGGTGTGGGGGAGGTGGGGTGCTGGGGGTGGTGTGAGGGAGTTGTAGTGGTCGGGATGGTGTGGGGGAGGTGGTGTGATGTGGGGGTGATGGGGTGGTGCGGGGTTCTGGGGTTGGGGTGTGAGGGACTTGGAATGGTAGGGGTGGTGAAGGGGAGGTGGGATGGTGTGGGGGTGATGGGGTGCTGGGGTTGGGGTGGTGTGAGGGAGTTGGAATGGTAGGGCTGGTGTGGGGAGGTGGGGTGGGGTGGGGGTGATGGGGTTGTGCGGGGTTCTGGGGTTGGGGTGTGAGGGAGTTGGAGTGGCAGGGGTAGTGTGGGGGTGATGGGCTGCTGGCGTTGGGGTGGTGCGGAGTTGGTATGGGGGTTGTGCCACCTGTGCCATAGGGACACTGCGCCTAGCGGGGGCTCATTTGGTTCCCCGATGCCGACCTCCTGCACTGCGACTGCCCTCTCCCCAGCCCACTGACCATGTCCAGTGCCCGTCTTCTGCAACAGTGAGGGGCCGCAGGTCCGGCAGGCCCCCTCCAGTCTTCTCTTTCTCCCTGCAGTGGTGTGCCGCCTTCTTCTGGGGGGGAGGGGGGGACAGTCAGAAGATGCACAGTGTTAGGCAGTCAGATGCGACAGCTCAGGGTGCGGGCAGCTTCTTGTGACACTGCTGGCCGGATCTCGTGGTGTTGCCAATGGCGGTTACGGCCTCCGCCACTTGCGCGCAGGCCCAGTGTATGGTGGCAGGTGGCAGCTTCCTTCCCACTCTGGGGAACAGGGTGCCCAGCCTCTCCTCCATGGTGTCCATCAGGGTCCCTAGCTCCACATTTGTGAACCAGGGTGCCACTCTTCGTGCTGCCATCTTGTTGGCTGGAATGAGTGTGTGGGGAGTGGAGTGTTTATATACGGCTGCAGCTTGTCAGTCTCTCAAGTGCCAAGCCCGACCACGTCGAATCGGACCATTTTTCATTGGAATTGATCGAGCTCCACATTGCGCCGGTGCTAGCCCATGAACAGATCCTGAATTGCTCTGAGACCACGCTGCTTTAGTGGTCATACAACACCATCAATTAAGTCCCAGCATCAGCATTTAGTCACGGAAACGGAAATTCCAGCCCAACATTCTTTGAAATGAAGGGCAGCACAGTAGCATAGTGGTTAGCACAATTGCTTCACAGCTCCAGGGTCCCAGGTTCGATTCCTGCTTGGGTCACTGTCTGTGCTGAGTCTGCACATCCTCCCCGTGTGTGCGTGGGTTTCCTCCGGGTGCTCCGGTTTCCTCCCACAGTCCAAAGATGTGCAGGTTAGGTGGATTGGCCATGATAAATTGCCCTCAGTGTCCAAAATTACCCTTAGTGTTGGGTGGGGTTACTGGGTTATGGGGATAGGGTGGAGGTGTTGACCTTGGGTATGGTGCTCTTTCTAAGAGCCGGTGCAGACTCGATGGGCCGAATGGCCTCCTTCTGCACTGTAAATTCTATGATAATTATTATTTTTTTAAAATAATTTTTATTAAAGGTTTTCATAAAATATCAATAACAAAATGAGAAAGAAAAAAGAACCCAACAGGGGTAAGTACAAAACACAATCTAAAAAAGCAACCCCCCAAACCCCTCCCCCCCCCGTACCTAAAGAATAAATTAACATTAACACCCCGACCTAAGACAACAGGTGTATCCACCCCCTCAGACCCTCCAGTGTAAATAACATAAACAAAAATAAAGTAACCCCCCCCCCCACCCCCCGAGCTGCTGCTGCCATTGACCAATGTCTAGCGTTCTGCCAGAAAGTCTAAGAACGGTTGCCACCGCCTAAAGAACCCTTGTACCGACCCTCTCAAGGCGAATTTCACCCTCTCCAATTTTAATGAACCCTGCCATATCGCTGATCCAGGATTCCACACTTGGGGGCCTCGTATCTTTCCACTGAAGGAGAATCCTCCGCCGGGCTACCAGGGACGCAAACGCCAGAATTCCGGCCTCTTTCGCCTCCTGCACTCCCGGCTCCTCTGCCACCCCAAATATTGCGAGCCCCCAGCCCGGTTTGACCCTGGATCCTACCACCCTCGACACCGTCCTCGCTACGCCCTTCCAAAATTCCTCCAGCGCTGGGCATGTCCCGAACATATGGATGTGATTTGCTGGGCTCCCTGAGCACCTAACACACCTGTCCTCACCCCCAAAGAACCTGCTCATCCTTGTCCCGGTCATGTGTGCCCTGTGCAGCACCTTAAACTGTATGAGGCTGAGCCTCGCGCATGAAGAGGAAGAGTTCACCCTCCCTAGGGCATCTGCCCTCGTCCCCTCTTCGATCTCCTCTCCCAACTCCTCCTCCCACTTACCTTTCAACTCCACCACCGAGGCCTCCTCCTCCTCCTGCATCACCTGGTAAGTTTCCGAGATCTTCCCCAATCCCACCCACCCCCCCAAGAGCACCCTGTCCTGTACTGTGTGTGGCAGTAGCCGTGGGAATTCCACCACCTGCCGTCTGGCAAACGCCCTTACCTGTAAGTGCCTGAAGGTGTTCCCCGGGGGGAGCCCGTACTTCTCCTCCAGCTCACCCAAGCTCGCGAACTTCCCGTCCACAAACAGGTCCCCTAACTTTCATATGCCTACCCTGTGCCACCCCGAAAACCCTCCACCTGTTCTTCCTGGGGCGAACCGGTGGTTCCCCCGTAATGGGGTCCAGGCCAAGGCCCTAACTTCCCCCCTATGCCGCCTCCACTGCCCCCAAATTTTGAGGGCCGCCACCACCACCGGGCTCATGGTATACCTCCTTGGAAGGAGCGGCAGCGGCGCCATTGCCAGCGCCCCCAGACTCGTACCCACTCAGGACGCCGTCTCCAGCCTCTTCCATGCAGCCCCCTCCCCCTCCATCACCCACTTGCGCACCATTGTCGCATTGGCGGCCCAGTAGTACCCACAGAGGTTGGGCAGCGCCAGCCCCCCCCTATCTCTACTCCGCTCCAGGAACACCCTTCTCACCCTCAGAATCCCTCGCGCCCACACAAACCCCATTATACTCCTGTTAACCCGCCTGAAAAAAGCCTTCAAGATAAACAGGGGGAGGCACTGGAACAGGAACAAAAACCTTGGGAGCACCGTCATTTTGATTGACTGCACCCTACCCGCCAGGGACAGCGGCAACGCGTCCCACCTCTTGAACTCCTCCTCCATTTGCTACACCAGCCTTGTAAAGTTAAGCCTTGCAGGGCCCCCCAACTCCTGGCCACCTGGACCCCCAAATATCTGAAACTCCTCTCCGCCCTTTTTAGTGGGAGCTCGCCAATCCCCCTCTCCTGGTCCCCTAGCTGAACTACGAACAGCTCGCTCTTCCCCATATTGAGCTTGTACCCCGAAAAGTCCCCGAATTCCCTTAGGATCCTCATTACCTCTGGCATTCCTCCCACCGGGTCCGCCACATACAGCAGCAGGTCGTCCGCATAAAGCGACACCCTGTGCTCCTCCCCACCCCGCAGCAACCCCCTCCAGTTCCTCAACTCTCTCAGTGCCATAGCCAGGGGTTCAATCGCCAGTGCGAAGAGCAGGGGGGAACAGGGGACACCGCTGTCTCGTCCCTCGGTGCAACCGAAAGTACTCGGACCTCCTCCTATTTGTGGCCACACTCGCCATTGGGACCTCGTACAACAGCCTAACCCACCTGACAAACCCCTCCCCAAACCCGAACCTCTTCAGCACCTCCCACAGGTCCCCCCACTCTACCCTATCGAAGGCTTTCTCAGCGTCCATCGCCACCACTATCTCCGCCTCCCCCTCCCTCGCCGGCATCATGATAACGTTCAAAAGCCTCCGCACATTTGCGTTCAACTGTCTCCCCTTCACAAACCCCGTCTGGTCTTCATGGATGATCTGCGGCACACAATCCTCAATCCTCGTGGCTAAGACCTTCGCCAGCACCTTGGCATCTACATTTAGCAAGGAAATCGGTCTGTAAGACCCACATTGCAGGGGATCCTTGTCCCGCTTCAGAATCAAGGAGATCAGTGCCCGGGACATCGTCGGGGGTAAAGACCCCCCTCCCTTGCCTCATTAAAGGTCCTAACTAACAGCGGGCCCAACAGGTCCATATATTCTTTATAGAACTCGACCGGGAAACCATCCGGCCCCGGTGCCTTCCCCGCCTGCATGCTTCCTATCCCTTTGATCAGCTCCTCCAGCCCAATCGGGGCCCCCAGTCCCGCCACCAGTCCCTCTTCCACCTTTGGAAATCTCAATTGGTCCAGGAAACGGCCCATCCCTCCCTCCTCCCGTGGGAGCTCGGATCGGTACAATTCCTCGTAAAAGTCCCTGAAGACCCCATTGATGCCAACCCCACTCCGCACCACGCTCCCTCCCCTTTCCTTAACTCCCCCGATCTCCCTAGCTGCGTCCCGCTTCCGAAGCTGATGCGCCAGCATCCGGCTTGCCTTTTCCCCATACTCGTAGACCGCCCCCTGGGCCTTCCTCCACTGCACCTCCGCCTTCCTGGTGGTCACCAGGTCGAATTCGGCCTGGAGGCTGCGCCTCTTCATCAACAATCCTTCCTCAGGTTCTTCCGCATACCTCCTGTCTACCCTCACCATCTCCCCCACCAGCCTCTCCTTCTCCCCCCGCTCCCTCCGCTCCTTGTGGGCCCTGATGGAGATCAGCTCTCCCCTCACCACCGCCTTCAGTGCCTCCCATACCATCCCCACTCGGACCTCCCCGTTGTCGTTGGTCTCCAAGTACCTCTCTATACTTCCTCGGACCCGCTCGCTCACCTCCTTGTCCGCCAAGAGCCCCACCTCCAAGCACCACAGCGGGCGCTGGTCCCTCTCCTCCCCAGCTCTAAGTCCACCCAATGCGGGGCGTGGTCCGAAATGGCTATTGCTGAATACTCGGTATCCTCTACTCTCGCTATCAGCGCCCTACTCAAAATGAAAAAGAGAATAAGCTTATGGACATGTGAGAAGAATGAAAATTCCCTAGCCCCCGGCCTTGCAAATCTCCAAGGGTCCACCCCTCCCATTTGGTCCATAAATCCCCTCAACACTCTAGCCGCCGCCGGCTTCCTACCCGTCCTAGACCTGGAGCGATCCAGTGCAGGATCCAACACCGTGTTAAAGTCTCCCTCCATTATCAGGCCCCCCACTTCCAAGTCTGGGATCTGACCCAACATACGCCGCATAAAACCCGCATCGTCCCAGTTCGGAGCATACACATTGACCAGCACCACCCTCTCTCCCTGCAACTTACCACTTACCATTATGTACCTACCGCCATTATCTGCCACAATGCTCGACGCCTCGAATAACACCTTCTTTCCCACCAAGATCGCCACCCCTCGATTTTTGGCATCTATCCCCGAGTGAAACACCTGACCTACCCACCCTTTCCTCAGTCTTACCTGGTCTGCCACCTTCAGGTGTGTCTCCTGGAGCATAACCACATCCGCCTTGAGCCCCTTCAGGTGCGCGAACACGCGGGCCCGCTTAACCGACCCATTCAGTCCCCTTACATTCCAGGTTATCAGCCGGATTAGGGGGCTACCCGCCCCACTCCCCCACTGACTAGCCATGACCCCTCCTCGGCCAGCCACGCGCCTGCACCCCACACCCGGCCCGTTCCCCACAGCGCCATACCCCCGTCGCGACACACCCCACTCGCTCCAGCTCCTCCTTGATCTTAGCAGCAGCAACTCGATTCCCCCCCACCCCCCCACTCCCCCCACCCCTCCCACCCCGGCTAGGACCCATCCTAGCTGGTTTACTCCCCCCATTGCACTTCCACAAGTCAGCTGACTCCTGCTGACCCCGGCCACTCCCGCTTCCCCTTCGACTCCTCCCATTGTGTGGCACACCCTCCTCTCCCGCTTCCCATTCACAGGCTCTCCCCCGTCGTTCTAAGCGCGGGAAACAATCCTCGCTTCCCCGCCCCGGTCCCGTCCCCCCCAGTCTTCGGCGCGGGAAAAAAAATCCCGCGCTCTCCACCTACCAGGCCCCGGCACCAACCAAAACAGTGCCCAACCCGCCCCATCCACCCTCCCCAACCCGAAAGAGAAAAACACAGAGAAAAAGAAACCCAAAACAATGCAAAGGCCCCCCCCCCGAACCAAAAATAGGCATAACATATCCACCGCAGTCCCCAATCGCCCATCCCGACCCCCAGTCTGTGTCCAGCTTCTCGGCCTGAACAAAGGCCCACGCCTCCTCCGGAGACTCAAAACAATGGTGCCGGTCCTTGTAGGTAACCCACAATCGCGCAGGCTGCAACATGCCAAACTTCACCCCCTTCCTGTGCAGCACCGCCTTCGCTCGATTGTACCCGGCCCTCCTCTTCGTCACATCCGCACTCCAGTCCTGATATATCCGAACCTCCGCGTTCTCCCACCTGCTGCTCCTCTCCTTCTTGGCCCACCTGAGCACACACTCCCGATCGACGAACCGATGGAACCGCACCAGCACCGCCCGTGGAGGCTCGTTAGCCTTGGGCCTCCTCGCCAACACTCTATGGGCCCCTTCCAGCTCCAGGGGCCCCTGGAAGGACCCCGCTCCCATCAGCGAGTTTAACATGGTGACCACATAGGCCCCCACGTCCGGCCCCTCCAGCCCCTCCGGGAGGCCCAGAATCCGCAGATTCGTCCGCCTCGACCGATTCTCCATCTCCTCGAACCGCTCCTGCCATTTCTTATGGAGCGCCTCGTGCGCCTCCACCTTTACCGCCAGGACTAAGATCTCGTCCTCATTGACAGAGATCTTTTGTTGAGCCTCTCGGATCGCCACCCCCTGGGCCGCCTGTGTCTCCAGCAGCTTATCAATAGAAGCCTTCATCGGCTCTAGCAGGTCCTTTTTAATCTCTCTGAGGCAGCGCTGGATACCCTCCTGTTGCTCCTCCGCCCACTGCCTCCACGCTGCCTGGTCTACGCCCGCCGCCATTTTGTCCTTCTTCCCTCCCTTCTTCTGGTCCACCACCACCTTTTTTGTCACCCCGCTCCTAGTTAAAGCCATATACTGACGGGGGAACTATTATTAACTCCTTCCCACACCGGGAAACGTCGAAAAAGTGCCCTTGGGGGCCCTGAAAAGAGCCCAAAAGTCTCGAGAGGGAATCCTTTTGGCAGTGTTCGCTTCACCAATCTGCCCCAAAATGTCCGTGGAAGCTCCTGAAAAAGGTCTAAGTGTCCGTTCCAGACGGGAGCTGCCGAATGCGTGACCTACTCCTCCATGGCCGCCACCGGAAGCCTCGTCCCCGCTTCTTCAGTGGCCCTGGTGAGATCTTTTCACAGTTGTTCCCTCTGCTGTTAGAATTCACTTTTGATAAAGGTCCTCAGGACTGTTTGCAGCTTTAAGCTTGCCCTTCCCCCGCTTGCATGCTACAAACTGCTGCAAATGCTGTTTATCCTGTTGCAGCCAAATCTTCCACTGCTTCTGCCGGGCCTGGCAGCCAAAAGACACAACACTCCTGGGGGACACCATCAGGGGAGTGTTGCAGTCCTCTTGCCACACCGGGAAATGTCAAACAAATGCCGTGGGGGCCCTGCAAAAGAGCCCAAAAGTCCGTTCCAAGCGGGAGCTACCGAATATGCAACCTAGCTCTGCATAGCCGCACCCGGAAGTCTCTATGATAATTATTGTGGGTCGCGAGGTCCGGTCATTTGGTAAAGGTTGGTCGCCAGAAAACATGTTTGAAAAACACTGATCTAAATCATTGATTATATACCCACACACAGCAAGGGATCCAGTAATGAGTCCTGTTAGACACAATGGGAAAGAGCCTCAGAGTCAGTAAAGTGTGACGATCACACGCCTTTTGTTCTCTCGTGATTAACTGTTGATCATCCTGCTCAATTATGTCACCTTCTCTTTCTACCCTGTCAAGGATTTACTGACTTCTGAACTAGCTTTAGATCTAACGCAACCTCGATTTGGGTGCGTGGCTGTGGCCTGGAGCTTTACCACGACCGGGAACATGACTGCATTCTCTACTCCTGCACACCATCTGGAAATGACCGACCTTTCCACAGACATATCATTTTGATTGGGGATAGGCCATTTAAATGGTTGGCGGCTACCATGGCAACTGTAGCATCTAAATCACTTACTCTGAATATGTGAACTTGGCTACCCTGGCCAGCACCCCACTGAAATCCAATGGACCTCCTCTGCTGGCTCATTGACAGGAGGAACTCCCTTGCAATTTGCAGTTATCTCTTGCTGTCATTTCCATGGCTGTAACCTCATCACAGTTCTGGGTTTTATTGTTGTTTGGACTTCCCACAAATGTGCCTCTCAGGTTGGCATCTAACTTTGCACCATAACCACTGTGACGATACAGTTTCTTTAATTTGAGAATGTAACCTTTAATTGTTTAACTTGGCAACTGCTTCCTTTGATGAAACATAACTTTAATTGTATTTTCATTCTTGACTATGCCATAATGAGTCCAGAATTTCATTAATTTCAACATGTTCGTCAAACTGGGAGCCTCTCGGACAATATTAATTGAAAGAAATTACAAAAAAAGCATTAACCTCATTGTGGTGAGGAAGGCAGTTTGTTTATCCACATCTCCTATTGTATTCACTTTTAGCTTAATGCATAATGAAAATTTGTAGTACACCAATCCCCTTTGTGAGGGTCAAATTCCCTCAAATGTTCCATGTGTGCCATTTTCTCAATTAAGTGCTGACTCACTGTGTACCTGAACATGATGTGCACACAAGGAACAATCTTTCAAACGACTCAGTCATCCACAAAATCAATCTTAAAAGTTTCAAAAATGTATCACAATGTTCTTCAGTCTTTAATTTCTCAATTAGAGTTTTAAAGAATCTATCCGAACCTCATTATCACCTTTCTATTGGTATGTTGTAAAGAGCAAAGACGAGCATGTAGTTTCACAGGAGGATGTTTTTGTTGAATTAACATAATTTACACCTACCCAACAGATGTGCCATCAATGAACACATGACGAATGGTGAACGTAACTGAGGCTTTAATAAAGTAAACGGAAAGACACCTGGCCTCGGATCCCAAACTGAGGCAGCGGCGGAGACTAGTCACCTCTATACCGAGCCCGAGGGAGGCGGAGCCAGCAGGCAGTAGTTTACCACATTACATATAATACAGTGGCAGTTTACCACAATACACATATTATATACTACAGTGGTTCGGACCCAGCAGGGGCAAGCCCAGGCATGTAACAGTACAACAATACAATACAATACAGTGGTTTACCACACCAACAGAGGGGCAGCAGACAGGGCAATATAACAAAATTCTCAAGGGGTAATTCTCTGTTTAGTGGCGCTGGTAGCGAGAATCGCGATGGGGTAGAGAATCACGCAAAAGTGAAAAAAATCAGGGGCAGGTTTCGCCGTTTCTGACACTAAGTAGTGACGCCAACTTAGAATTCGTGGAATTTCTCGACAGAAAAACTGGTGCCGCACCTGGACCGATTCCGCTACTGTGGAGGAACGAGCACCGGCGCCACGTGAAACACAGTCGATTCAAATGAAAAATGATGCAAAATTTGCCGTGTCCATGTTTGACACTGGGGAGGCTGACAATCTGCAGCCGCATATGCACATTACAATCCTCACACACACTCATCCCAGCCAACAAAATGGAACTGGTTGTGCTGGCACGTCTTACAGCTGATGGGTTAGCCGGGACCAGAGGACGCCCAGGGGGAGGTCTGGGGCCACCTATACGACCTGTAGCACTAAGTCCACAGTGGGCTTTGAGCAGTGTGTGCAGCTGCATAGCTGCCTTGCCGGCTGCGGCAATGGTGTTCTGTGCCCGTCCATCCCGACCCCACAGCCCACCTCCTGACCACACCCCACTACTCCCACCTGGCCCTGGCAGAAGCCCCCCCAGCCAACAGCACAACTGTCAGCAAACTGTGGCGATGTTGGACACTCTCCGTATCCCCTCTCTCTCCCTCAGCAACCGCGACACCGGTTTCATGATTTTGAAAAGCACAAGTGAACATCGCCGTCGGGAACTCGGCCCATTGAACCTCCTCTGGACCCTCTCCAAGGCCAACACATCCTTTCTTAGATACATAAGAACATAAGAACTAGGAGCAGGAGTAGGCCATCTGGCCCCTCGAGCCTGCTCCGCCTTTCAATGAGATCATGGCTGATCTTTTGTGGACTCAGTTCCACTTTCCCGCCCGAACACCATAACCCTTAATCCCTTTATTCTTCAAAAAACTATCTATCTTTATCTTAAAAACATTTAATGAGCCTCTACTGCTTCACTGGGCAAGGAATTCCATAGATTCGCAACCCTTTGGGTGAAGAGGTTCCTCCTAAACCCAGTCCTAAATTTACCTCCCCTTATTTTGAGGCTATGCCCCCTAGTTCTGCTTTCACCCGCCAGTGGAAACAACCTGCCCGCATCTATCCTATCTATTCCCTTCATAATTTTATATGTTTCTCTAAGATACCCCCTCATCCTTCTAAATTCCAACGAGTACAGTCCCAGTCTACTCAACCTCTCCTCGTAATCCAACTCCTTCACCTCTGGGATTAACCTAGTGAATCTCCTCTGCACACCCTCCAGTGCCAGTACGTCCTTTCTCAGGTAAGGAGACCAAAACTGAACACAATACTCCAGGTGTGGCCTCACTAACACCTTATACAATTGCAGCATAACCTCCCTAGTCTTAAACTCCATCCCTCTAGCAATGAAGGACAAAATTCCATTCGCCTTCTTAATCATCTGTTGCACCTGTAAACCAGCCTTTTGCGACTCATGCACTAACACACCCAGGTCTATTTTAATATTTTATCATTTAAATAATAATCCCTTTTGCTGTTATTCCGACCAAAATGGATAACCTCCACATTTGTCAACATTGTATTCCATCTGCCAGTCCCTAGCCCATTCACTTAGCCTATCCAAATCCCTCTGCAGACTACCAGAATCCTCTGAACTTTTTGCTTTACCACTCATCTTAGTGTCATCTGCAAACTTGGACACATTGCCCTTGGTCCCCAACTCAAAATCATCTATGTAAATTGTGAACAATTGTGGGCCCAACACTGATCCCTGAGGGACACCACTAGCTACTGATTGCCAACCAGAGAAATACCCATTAATCCCCACTCTTTGCTTTCTATTAATTAACCAATCCTCTATCCATATCCTCTACTACTTTCCCCTTAATGCCATGCATTTTTATCTTATGCAGCAACCTTTTGTGTGGCACATTGTCAAAGGCTTTCTGGAAATCCAGATATACCACATCCATTGGCTCCCCGTTATCCCCGCACTGGTAATGTCCTCAAAAAATTCCACTAAATTAGTTAGGCACAACCTGCCCTTTATGAACCCATGCTGCGTCTGCCCAATAGGACAATTTCCATCCAGATGCCTCTCTATTTCTTCCTTGATGATAGATTCCAGCATCTTCCCTCCTACCGAAGTTAAGCTCACTGGCCTATAATTACCCGCTTTCTGCCTCCCTCCTTTTTTAAACAGTGGTGTCACGTTTGCAAATTTCCAATCCACCGGGACCACACCAGAGTCTAGTGAATTTTGGTAAACTTTCACTAGTGCATTTGCAAATTCCCTATCCATCTCTTTTAGTACTCTGGGATGCATTCCATCAGGGCCAGGAGACTTGTCTACCTTTAGCCCCATTAGCTTGCCCATCACTACCTCCTTGGTGATAACAATCCTCTCAAGGTCCTCATCTGTCATAGCCTCATTTCCATCAGTCACTGGCATGTTTCTTGTGTCTTCCACTGTGAAGACTGACCCACAAAACCTGTTCAGTTCCTCAGCCATTTCCTCATCTCCCATTATTAAATCTCCCTTCTCATCCTCTAAAGGGCCAATATTTACCTTAGCCATTTTTTTTTGTTTTAGATATTTGTCGAAACTTTTACTATCTGTTTTTATATTCTGAGCAAGTCTACTCTCATAATCTATCTTACTCTTCTTTATAGCTTTTTAAGTAGCTTTCTGTTGCCCCATAAAGATTTCCCAGTCCTCTAGTCTCCCACTAATCTTTGCCACTTTATATGCTTTTTCCTTCAATTTGATACTCTCCCTTATTTCCTTAATTATCCATGGTTGATTTTCCCTCTTTCTACCGTCCTTCCTTTTTGTTGGTATAAACCTTTGCTGAGCACTGTGAAAAATCGCTTGGAAGGTTCTCCACTGTTCCTCAACTGTTTCACCATAAAGTCTTTGCTCCCAGTCTATCTTAGCTAGTTCTTCTCTCGTCCCATTGTAATCTCCTTTGTTTAAGCACAAAACACTAGTGTTTGATTTTACCTTCTCACCCTCCATCTGTATTTTAAATTCCACCATATTGTGATCGCTCCTTCCGAGAGGATCCCTAACTATGAGAGCATGAATCAATCCTGTCTCATTACACAGGACCAGATCTAGGACCGCTTGTTCCCTCGTACGTCCCATTACATACTGTTCTAGGAAACTATCACGGATATATTCTATAAACTCCTCCTCAAGGCTGCCTTGACCGACCTGGTTAAACCAATTGACATGTAGATTAAAATCCCCCATGATAACTGCTGTACCATTTCTACATTTCTACATGCATCAGTTATTTCTTTGTTTATTGTCTGCCTCACCATAATGTTATTATTTGGTGGCCTGTAGACTACTCCTTTTCGCCTTACTATTCCTGATTTCCACCCAAATGCATTCAACCTTATCCTCCATAGCACCGATGTCATCCCTTACTATTGCCCGGATGTCATCCTTAAATAACAGAGCTACACCACCTCCCTTACCATCCACTCTGTCCTTCCGAATAGTTTGATACCCTCGGATATTTAACTCCCAGTCGTGACCATCCTTTAACCATGTTTCAGTAATGGCCACTAAATCATAGTCATTCACGATGATTTGCGCCATCAACTCATTTACCTTATTCCGAATACTATGAGCATTCAGGTAAAGTACACTTATGTTGCCAGTTTTTACCTTTGTTTTGAATCTTAACACCTCGATCAGTAACCTCTCCTAAGTTATATTTCGTCTTAACTTTTCTCCTAATTTTCCTTGTCGTTGAACCCATATCTTCATGTAACAACCTGCCATGTCGCTTACCATTAATGTTTTCACTTCCCGTTTTATTCCTTTCAGTATTACTGGGCCTATTCACTGAGCAACCCTCAGTCACTGCACCTTGTACTGTCGCCCTTTTTGATTTTTGACTATGGCTTCTCTGCCTTACAATTTTCCTCTTGCTGCCTTTTGTTTCTGTCCCTGTTTTACTACCTTCCGACCTCCTGCATTGGTTCCCATCCCCCTGCCACATTAGTTTAAACCCTCCCCAACAGCTCTAGAACCCCCCCCCCCCCCAGGACATCCGTTCCAGTCCTTCCCAGGTGCAGACCGTCCGGTTTGTACTGGTCCCACCTCCCCCAGAACCGGTTCCAATGACCCAGGAATTTGAATCCCTCCCTCTTGCACCATCTCTCGAGCCACTCATTCATCCTATCTATCCTGACATTCCTACTCTGACTTGCTCGTGGCGCTGGTAGCAATCCTGAGATTACTACCTTTGAGGTCCTAACTCCCTGAATTCAGCTTGTAGGACCTCATCCCGTTTTTTACCTATATCGTTGGTGCCTATGTGCACCATGACAGCTGGCTGTTCACCCTCCACCCCAGAATGTCCTGCAGCCGCTCCGAGACATCATTGACCCTTGCACCAGGGAGGCACCATACCATCCTGGAGTCTTGATTGCGTCCGCAGAACCGCCTGTCTATTCCCCTTACAATTGAGTCCCCTATCACTATAGCCCTGCCATTCTTCTTCCTACCCAACTGTGCAGCAGAGCCAGCCATGGTGCCATGAACCTGGCTGCTGCTGCCTTCCCCTGGTGAGCCATCTCCCTCAACAGTATCCAAAGCAGTATATGTCTTTTGCAGGGAGATGACTGCAGGGGACACCTGCACTGCCTTCCTAGTCTTGCTCTGTCTTTTGGTCACCCATTTTCTATCTCCCTCAGTAACTTTCACCTGCGGTGTGACCAACTCGCTAAACGTGCTATCCACGACATCCTCAGCATCGTGGATGCTCCAAAGTGAGTCCACCTGCAGCTCCAGAGCCATCAAGCGGTCTAACAGGAGCTGCACATGAGGGAGCCAGAGACAGTGGACGTGTCCCTGAGCTCCCACCTCGCACACGAGGAGCATGCCATGGGTCTTGGATCTCCTGCCATGTCTTAAACCTTAGATAAACTTATACAACTACAATTCCAAAAAACAAAATAAAAAATAAATAGATTAGACAATGAAAAGAAAAACTACTTACCAGTCACTTACCTGGGATAAAAAGCACCTCCTCCCCCAAGCTTCGAATTCCCATCTAGATTCAAATTCCCAAATTCACTCTTGGTTGTGTCTCACTCTGGCTGTGTCTTCTCTGGCTGTGTCTTCTGTGGCTCACTGGGCCCATCGCCGTCAGGAACTCCGTCCATTGGAGGCGGGGAATCACGGAGGCGCCAGAGAATACTGGGTCAGGCTCGCTAATGATATGCAAATGGTGTTTACTGTACCTGAGCTCCAGAACGCATTGACGCTGTTGTCCAGGTGTTGGAGGATTATGATTTGGCGTCAAAGCCGCGCCGCCACAATTTTGCTGTCAGAACCTATTAACCGCCCAATCGCCTTTCACGATTTTGCCGTTGGCCAGTGGAGAATTCCGCCCCGTGTTTGCACCCAGCGCTGATTCCGACGCCATGCTCCGATCCCTCTCTGGCAGCGAAATCGAAGTTTGCAAACCAAGCCAGCGGGTCTATGCAAGTTTTTCATTTGCATCGATTTTAATATCATTAGTGAGTTTGACACTGCATGTTCTACCCCTCTACGATGTTTTGCCTCTCTTAGGCGGAAGTCATGTGGGTGCGATTTAGTGCAAGTATTTACAAGCAGGGAGTGGGCACCATGGCTGCTGAGGGGGAGCGAGAAGGTAAGAAAACAAAGCTGTGCAAAACTGTTGGGTTTGCTGGGGGGTGGCTGCCTACGCCTGGAGGAGTAGCTGGGAATGACTTGATGCCAAGTCTATGCCCCCAGGACTGGGGTGGCCTGACTCAGGCGGCCATTTCTGCCATATGTGTTTTAAACGTACCCCTGTTGCCTTTCTTTTCCTGTGTGGCTCTGCTCTAACTACGGCAATCAGTGGGTTTGCTCTTCTTTCTTTAATATCAAATGATACCACCACAAGTTTCAACCGGCTATCAATCAAAGAGCCAAACACCAGTTAGTTAGTTCAAGGTCAAGGGTACTTTATTTACACACAATTAGTCATGCAACATAAACACTACTAGTTAATTATACCCTATCGACTAAGACAACCTGTACTTAACTTCAGGCACCCGGCTATGGTCAGAGAAACAGTGGCCGCTGTTTGATTCTGGATCGATCGAGTCTTGAGAAGTAACTGCTGCTCAGCTAGGCTCATCCGTCTGGCAGTGAGCGTTGAACTTGGACTTGCTTCTGGTGTTGCTGCACTTGGAAATGGTCGTTGCCGGGGCGCCAGGTCCAAGAGAGGATGAACGCATGGCAGACTCTCTTCTTATACTTGGGGACTTTCGCGCTCTTTTGGGCGGTCCTTCAGTTTGGACCCCACTAATTGGGTGATCGCTGATCACTCTGTTCGATTCCTAGCAAATAAATGGACGGGGATCTGGATGGCCGGGCGTGTTCCAAGTGGTCACTGACCCCGTTGTTTACGCTTCCCTTGAACAGGGAGTGGCGCCGAAATGTCTGGGACTGTACCGGTCGCTCGAGTACCAGTCCTTTGTCTTGGTGGAGATGGGCCATCAAATGCTAATCGACCCATCAAAATGCTAATTGGTCGGAGGTTTGATACCGTCTGGACTCCTTGCTTGCAAATATACATTTCAGGCTCTGAGCCTGCCTGAATCTTGCTTTGTCCATTTTACCCGCTAGGCTTTGCGAGTTTCTCTGTTCCTGGGTGTAAGTGGCCATCCCAGATGTCTACACCCCTTTGCCGTTACTTACAGCCATGGAGCATCTTCTTGGCTGGACTGTGTGGTAAGTGGAGCATTTAGAAGCAGCCCCAGCTTGTCAGGTTCTCCAGTACCAATTATAGCCCCAGCGATACCAACGGGATTGGGAATTGCTCTCAATTCATGTGGGCAGGAGTGCTGGCCCATTTGCATGTCCTGACTCACTCACGGATAACACCCCCAATGGGAAGACGAATCGCAGTTCCCGGCACCAGATCTTCCAATATACAACATAGACCACAGGAAGAATTTCTTCCGATCCCGCTAAAGTCGGCCCCTGCCACGAGTTCTTCTGGCCGCTGGATGAGCTGGCTATACAAATTGTCGCTGACTTAGGCGGAACAGGAAGGTTCTATTGGCAGCCATTGGCGAGTTGTGCCTGTCACAGAAAGATCTGTGCCAGGGGACTGGAAAACTCCATCGAGCTTCTTTGTCACCTCCTCAAAAAATGCATGCAAGTTCGTCAGACACAACATTCCCTTAATAAATGTCTGTTGATTGTCTTTGATTAATTCACCCCTCTAATTTACAATTCATACTGAATTTCAGAATTGTTGCCAATAATTTGCCCACCACCGAGATTAGGCTGTCTGTCTGATTGGAATGAGAATTCCTCCCTTTTTAACTAATGGTCCACCGGGCACGGTCACCACACCCCGAGCCAGGGATAATTAGAAATTAAGGCTCAGAATCTCCACTATTTCTTCCCAAGCCCCTACATTTTATCGAGGTCTGGGATTTATTCACATTTTAAGATTGCTAAACAACTGGACATTTCCATATGCACCATGTTTATCCCATCCTCTTCCTGAATTACAATGTTTGCTTTGCCTGTCTCTTTTATGAATGCAGACACAAAGGCCTGAATTGTTATGGTTGACATGTGTAAGAACACAAGAAGACAAGAGAAAGGGGCAACAGTAGACCACAGGACCCATTGAACCTGCCATTCACTATGGTCACGCCTGATCTATGGCTTCAACTCCATTTTCCAACCACCCAGCTTATACATTAATTCACCGAGAGGCCAAACATCGGTATTAAAATCATAAACCTCATACCCAAAAATAGCTTACCCTTATCCTTACAATTACCCTTCAACAATACTGCCCAATTCCCAATTAAACAACAAGAAAGAAGAACTGACAGCTCTCAATCCATCGTACATCCCAATGTGCAAGAACAGATTTGGCTCCGTTTTTAAAATTCTTTTAATTTGTTCTTGGTATGTGGGTGTCACTGGCTGAGCAGCATTTGTTGCCCATGCCTAATTTTCTTGAACTGAGTGGGGTGGGGGTGGGGGGGGGGGACAGTTAAGAGTCAACTGCATCACTGTGTCTGGAGTAAGGATGACAGATTTCCTTCCCTGAAGGACATTAGTGAACCAGAAGGGTTTTTACGATAATCAACAATTGTTTCCTAGTCATCATTAGACTTTTAATTCCAGATTTTAATTCAAATTTCACCATCTGCCACGGTGGGATTCGAACCTTGGACCCAAGTATCACCTTGGGTCTCTGGATTACTAGCCTAGTGGCAATACCACTGCGCCACTGCACCACTGCCTCCCCATAACTATCTCATCCCCTGGGCCTAATGGTTTTCACCCCAGGATCTTAAAGGAGATAGCTACAGAGAACGTGGATGCATTGATAGTCATTTTCCAAACATCCTTGGATTCTGGAACTGTGCCAAAGGATTGAGAAACTGCCAATGTGGTACCCTTGTTCAAAATGGGAAGGAGGCAAAATACAGGAAACTACAGGCCAGACAGTATAACTTCAGTCATTGGAAAAATATTAGAATTGATTAAGGAGAGAATAGCAGTGCATTTGGAAAGTCATAATTTGATCAAGCAGAGTCAGCATGGTTTCATGAAGGAGAAATCTCATCTGATAAATTTAATAGAGTTCTTCGAGGAGGTATCAGTCAGAGGAGATGAAGAAGAACCAGTTGATGTTGTAGATTTGGATTTTTTAATACAAGTTGTCATTAATATAGATTGTAAATAGCTGAGGCCCCAGCACTGATCTATTCACTGCCTGCCAGCTTGAAACAGCCCTATTGACGCTCACTGTAATATCCTTCATGGGACATACAGGGTGGAAATAAGTATCGTGCCCGTGGTTCTCGCAGAGTATGAGCTCCACCGCTGAGGGGCAGGGGAACTTCATTTAGCTTTGTTTGCTGATGACTGCACAATATTCAGCAATTTGTGACTCCTCAGATACTTAAGCAGTCGACGTCCAAATGCGAAAGACCTGGACAATATCCAGGCTTGGGCTGACAAGTGACAAGTAAAATTTGCATCACATAAATGGCAGGCAATGACCACCTCCAACAAGGTACAATCTAAGCATCACCCCTTGACATTCAATGGTATTATCATCACTGAATGCCCCATAATCAACATCCTGGGGGTTGCCATTGACCAGTAACTGAACTGGACTAGCCATAAAAATACTATGGCTACCAGAGCAAGTCAGAGGCCAGAATCTTATGGAGAATAACTCATCGCCTGACTCCCCAAAGCCTATTCATGGTCTACAAGGCACAATTCAGGAATGTGATGGAATACTCTCCACTTGCTTGGACGAGTGAACTCCAATAACACTAAACAGCTAAGGCTAAACAGCTGGCTTGTAATGCAAAACTAGGCCAGCAGCATGTGTTCAATTCCCGTGCCAGCCTCCCCGAACAAGCGCCGGAATGTGGCGACATGGGCTTTTCACAGTACCCTCATTGAAGCCTTGTGACAATACGCGACTATTATTATTATGTCATGTTCTTTCAAGGGCGACTTTCAGTGTCTTTAGGTGTCTATCACATTCATAAATCATGGAATTTGCAGTGCAGAAAGAGGCCATGCGGCCCATCAAGTCTGCACCAGCTCTTGAAAAGAGCACCCTACCTAAGCCCAATCCCCGTAACCCAGTAACCCCACCTAACCTTTTTGGACACTAAGGGCAATTCATCATGGCCATTGCATCTAACCTGCACATCTTTGGACTGTGGAAGGAAACTGGAGCACCCCGAGGAAACCCACGCAGACACGGGGAGAACGTGCAAACTCTGCAGAGACAGCGACCTAAGCCGGGAATCAAACCTGGGATCCTGGAGCTGTGAAACAACTGTGCTAACCACTGGGCTACCGTGCCGCCCACCTCCTTCTCGTCCTTCTCGTCCAAGCAGATCCTGTGTATACGGAGGGTTTGTCCGTTGGGGATACCTTCTTTAATGTGTCTAAGGTGGAAGCTGGAGAAATGGAGCATCGTGAGGTTATCTGTGAACTTGCGATAGAGTGAAGTGCTGAGGTGCCTGTCCTTGATGGAAATGCGTGTGTCCACGAATGCAACTGATTCTGGAGAGTAGTCCATAGTGTCTGATGGTGGGATGAAACTCGTTGATGTCATTGTGTAGTCGTTTCAGTGATTCTTCGCCATGAGTTCAAATGTGTGATCAGGTCACTGGATCTACTTCTTCCTCTGTCAGGATTCAGCAAACTCACCAATCCACCTCCAAAAACTGGCCAGATAGCTTCCAGAAACTTCGCAATAGCAGAAGTTCTGACTGAGTAGACCCTGGTGGGGTTTACAGATCAAAGTAGCAGCTTTTCATTTTCCCCAAATTATCAGATTGATTGAATTCAATTTCATATCTTACAGTGAGAGGTAAACTCACAAACACTGCTTCAATCAATCTATAACTATAACTGTGAGCAGTGTATCTTCACTCTTGTATCTGGATTTTGTTCCTCATTTTCAGAACATCAACAATCTAATTTAGGGAATTCTGTTTCTATTGTACAATCGTGCATATATTTTGCAAAATATTCAACTCTGTATTCTTACATCCCAAAATCTCAAATTCATGTTTCAGCGGCATAATATTACAATAAAATACTTTGTCAAATGTTCAATTCAATTCGGCTGCAATTTCTATTGTTTGAGTAACTTACAAAATTATAAATTGGTTCAATTTATTAATGTGTGTACAATCAGACAGATTTGTCACAGTGTAGCTCTATTGAAAACAATTCAAGATTTAACCTTTGCTGCATTAAAATATCACTTTTCTTATTGATTTACATTTTTGTAATGGAAAGGAGAAGATTGGCATGAGATCTGATATTTTTATGATTAAAACATGACATTTGCTCTTTTGTACTAAGAGATTGGCATGAAAATGAACCACTGGGTCTCCGAATGTGGAAAAATCTTTTTTTGAAATTGGTGGATCGCCCATGACATTACTCGTGGACAAAGATTTAAATAAACCATTTTTGGAACACTTTCTAGAACAGTATATTTTGTGTACGAGAAGACAGAAAGTTGTACCTCAGCCACAGTATGCAAGCCAATAAATCTGTACCCCTTACTCACTCTAGTTCCTGGCATCATTAAACCTGTCCATAACAATCCCACTCAAAAGTTTAACTCGTGCTTTGTTACCTGCTTAGACAGACACTGAAGGCTGCAGCTGGTGTGACAAGGGCTTCAAGGAGTATGGAGTAAAGATGGGTAAATGGAATTAAAGCATAGTTCAACCATGATCTAATTGAATGATGGAACAAGTTTGAGAGGCATTGTAGCCTACTCCAATTCCAATGATCCTCTATGATTTGAACCTAACTCAGCCATTAGGTGCCAGGTACAATCAATGGAGCATATAATTGGGCATCAAACACAAACCCACCGCAATCCTGCCATGCATTTAAGGTTAAACTCAGGAATTATGTTGCTGTGTACTGCACTGACAGTAAAGAAAATAACACCAGTGTTTCAATAAGTAGGTCTAAGGGTTAAGGTTAATAAATTATTCTGGCATTCCTTCTGTGGGCTAGAAATTTTTCAGGCAAAAAGCAGCGTCTAGTGATTCAGTGTGACACTAGGGCCAGGATTTTTTGGATGGTGGCGTTTCCGTCCTGCCATCTGAGGAAATGGCGGTGAACACATTGCCGCTGATAATTTAATAAAATGCTTTATTCCTTTCTCAGAGTTACAATGCCTATACGCAGAGTGGATGGGACAAGCCCCGAATCCATCCCCTAGCTTGGTCCAGAAAATAATTCAAATTGAAACCAGTTTGTGGCCCCCACAGAAGGGACACACTTCATCTAAGATGACAAGAGCAGGCATTACACCTGATCTCATGCTCGATCCTTCATTTGATCTCAGCCAAAAGGCCGAGAACTTGCAGCCCTGCAGCTAAGGAGCTTCCATTCACTCAGGAGGAAGCCTTGCCTCAGAGACCTGCTGTCCAATCTGATTGACTGGTAGCTCTCTAGTACCAGCAGCACCAGAAACTGCATTGGATAGGACTGGGACTGAAAGCATCACCAGAGTCTACGTCATGGGAGTCCAGGAGCAGGCAGGTTTTAGGGATCTCAGGGTGGGAAGAGGAAGTGAGGTCTCGGGTCGGGGGGGGGGGGGGGGGGGGGGGTTGGACAGAGTGGAGTTGGGGTATTGGTGGAAAGGCCAGCCAAGGAGGAAGAACCCGCAGTGGTTAGACGTTTTAGAGGGCTGCCCACTGTTAAAAGGAGGCCATTGACAGAGACACCCCAACCCCCACCCCACCACATCTACCTGTCTGAAATCTGAGTGGAGTCACTTTCCGGCTTTTCCTCCTGCCCCTGAACACCTTCTGTCAGCCTGAAGACTGAGGCTGGGTAGGAAACTGCGCTTATGCACTCACTAACTGGCCACTGAAGAACCTCAGTTGAAGCAAAGGTGGGGAGCATGTGTGGTTGGAAGTTGCGGAGGAGAAAAGGGGCAGTTTAGATCATACCTTTCCCACTGTATAATTGTGGAGAGTTTGGGGAAGGCTAGCAGCCAGTGGGAAGGCCATCGATATAATTTCACAGCCACTCCCTGCATACAAACTTGCCGATTGGGGAACATATAATTCTGCCCCACAACTGTGTCATTCCAGCATATTGGTTTGAGTACAGCTTGTGCAAACCCCCAATGCCTGTCTTATGTGGTTGTTTACCTATCCTAGCTGTTCTATGAAGTATTTCACCAGTGTCTAAAGATTTGGAGGTAAAAGTCACTGACCTTCCTGATGCACGATCATAACTCCAGAAGCGAGATTGGAGACAATTGAAGGCTTTAATACGCTAGATGTTTCCCCCAGCAGCGCAGGTACAGAAGAAAGCTGCTGGGGCGGCACAGGCTCTTATACCCCGCCTTGCAGGGCGGAGCTAACATACAAGCTTAACCAATGGGAACAAGTACATTCTCCATCAATGGTATTCCGGCATTACCAGGTACCGTAATCCTTCTAACACAGACTACCACATTCACCCCCTGTTAAAAAAGAGTCCGGCGGGTGCGGTGGCTTCGTATTACAACATGGTAAAAGTGGTAGAAGTTACAGTTATGAAGGTACCGTAATACCTCCGTACAGCGTTTTGCCTTCTTACATCTTAACTATTTACAACAGTAATGTACATTTCAAAATGAAGCAATTAGTCGATCGGGGACCCTGGTCGTCCTCTGCGATCGTCGTACCTTTGGTGGTGATGCCGGTGGAGGTACGGGCGTCTGTGACTCCGAGAGCATAGTTTCGGCTTCTGTAGCAGCTTCATCACCCCTAGACCCCTACGGCAGCACAGTAGCATTGTGGATAGCACAATTGCTTCACAGCTCCAGAGTCCCAGGTTCGATTCAGGCTTGGGTCACTGTCTATGCGGAGTCTGCACATCCTCCCCGTGTGTGCGTGAACAAAGAACAACAAAGAACAAAGAAATGTACAGCACAGGAACAGGCCCTTCGGCCCTCCAAGCCCGTGCCGACCATACTGCCCGACTAAACTACAATCTTCTACACTTCCTGGGTCCGTATCCTTCTATTCCCATCCTATTCATATATTTGTCAAGATGCCCCTTAAATGTCCCTATCGTCCCTGCTTCCACTACCTCCTCCGGTAGTGAGTTCCAGGCACCCACTACCCTCTGCGTAAAAAACTTGCCTCGTACATCTACTCTAAACCTTGCCCCTCTCACCTTAAACCTATGCCCCCTAGTAATTGACCCCTCTACCCTGGGGAAAAGCCTCTGACTATCCACTCTGCCTATGCCCCTCATAATTTTGTATACCTCTATCAGGTCGCCCCTCAACCTCCTTCGTTCCAGTGAGAACAAACCGAGTTTATTCAATCGCTCCTCATAGCTTATGCCCTCCATACCAGGCAACATTCTGGTAAATCTCTTCTGCACCCTCTCTAAAGCCTCCACATCCTTCTGGTAGTGTGGCGACCAGAATTGAACACTATACTCCAAGTGTGGCCTAACTAAGGTTCTATACAGCTGCAACATGACTTGCCAATTCTTATACTCAATGCCCCGGCCAATGAAGGCAAGCATGCCGTATGCCTTCTTGACTACCTTCTCCACCTGTGTTGCCCCTTTCAATGACCTGTGGACCTGTACTCCTAGATCTCTTTGACTTTCAATACTCTTGAGGGTTCTACGTGGGTTTCCTCCGGGTGCTCTGGTTTCCTCCTACAGTCCAAAGATGTGCAGATTAGGGTTCCAGCGGGCGCCAGGTCCCGTAGGGAGACCCTATCTTGTCGGCCGTCGGGGTACACCATGTAGGTGTACTGAGGGTTAGCGTGGAGGAGATGGGCCCTCTCGACCAATGGGTCCGATTTGTGTGCCGGCACGTGGTTTCGGAGCAAGATGGGTCCGGGAGCTGCCAGCCAGGTCGGGAGCGAGGTCCAAGAGGAGGAATTCCTGGGGAAGACAAGGAGACGTTCATGAGATGTTTGGTTGGTCGTGGTACAGAGCAGTGACCGGATGGAGTGGAGGGCATCCGGGAGGACTTCCTGCCAGTGGGAGACTGGGAGATTCCTGGACCACAGGGCCAGTAGGACGGTCTTCCAGACCATTCCGTTCTGCCTCTCTACTTGTCCATTTCCCCGGGGGTTGTAACTGGTCATCCTGCTCGAGGCAATGCCCTTGCTGAGCAGGAATTGACGCAGTTCGTCGCTTATAAAGGAGGACCCCCTATCACTGTGTATGTAGGTGGGACAACCGAACAGCGTAAAGATACTATGGAGGGCCTTGATGATGGTTGCGGTCATGTCCGGGCAGGGGATGGCGAATGGGAACCGGGAGTACTCGTCAATCACGTTCAGGAAGTACGTGTTGCGGTCGGTGGAGGGGCGGGGGCTTTGAAATCCATACTGAGGCGTTCAAAGGGACGGGAAGCCTTTATCAGGTGCACCCTCTCTGGCCTGTAGAAATGCGGCTTGCACTCCGCGCAGATTTGGCAATTCCTGGTGGCTGACCTGACGTCCTCGATGGAGTAGGGCAGGTTGCGGGTCTTGATGAAGTGGAAAAATCGAGTGACCCCTGGGTGGCAGAGGTCCTCGTGGAGGGCTCGGAGGCGGTCCACTTGTGCATTGGCACATGTGCCGCGGGATAGGGCATCAGGAGGCTCGTTTAGCTTCCCGGGACGATACAGGATCTCATAGTTGTAAGTGGCGAGTTCGATCCTCCACCGTAAGACCTTGCCGTTTTTTTATCTTGCCCCGCTGTGCATTATAGAACATGAAAGCAACCGACCGTTGGTCAGTGAGGAGAGTGAATCTCCTGCCGGCCAGGTAATGCCTCCAATGCCGCACAGCTTCTACTTTGACCTGGGCCTCCTTTTCGACTGAGGAATGGCAGATTTCGGAAGTGCGGAGGGTGCGTGAGAAGAAGGCCACAGGTCTGCCCGCTTGGTTGATGGTGGCCGCCAGAGTTACGTCGGACGCGTCGCTCTCGAGCTGGAAGGGGAGGGACTCGTCGATGGCGTGCATCGTGGCCTTTGCAATGTCTGCTTTGATGCGGCTGAAGGCCTCGCGGGCCTCTATCGACAGGGGAAAAACTGTGGATTGGATCAGTGGACGGGCCTTGTCCGTATAGTTGGGGACCCTTCTGGGCATAGTAGGAAAAAAAACCTAGGCAGCACTTCAGGGCCTTGGAGCATTGCGGGAGGGGGACCTCCATAAGAGGGCGCATACGTTCAGGGTCAGGGCTTATAACTCCATTACGCACTACATAGCCGAGGATGGCTAGGCGGTCGGTGCTAAACACGCATTTATCCTTGTTATAAGTAAGGTGAAGGATTTTTGCGGTCTGGAGGAATTTTCGGAGGTTGGTGTCGTGGTCCTGCTGGTCGTGGCCGCAGATGGTGACATTATTGAGATACGGGAATGTGGCCCTTAAACCGTACCGGTCAACCATTCGGTCCATCTCTCATTGGAAGACCGAGACCCCGTTAGTGACACCGAAGGGAACCCTTAAGAAGTGGTAGAGCCGCCCATCTGCTTTGAAGGCAGTGTACTAGCGGTCACTAGTGCGGATGGGGAGCTGGTGGTAGGTGGACGAAAGATCCACCGTGGAAAAGACCTTGTATTGCGCGATCCTGCTGACCAGGATATGCGGGGGAGAGGGTACGCGTCAAGCTGCGTAAACCTGTTGATGGTCTGACTGTAGTCGATGACCATCCTATGCTTCTCCCCAGTCTTTACAACCAGTACTTGAGCTCTCCAGGGGCTGTTGCTAGCCTCAATGACTCCTTCCCTCAGTAGCCGTTGGACCTCTGACCTAATAAAGATCCGGTCCTGGGCACTGTACCGTCTGCTCCTGGTGGAAACTGGTTTGCAATCAGGGGTTAGGTTCGCAAACAGGGAAGGCGGATCGACCTTGAGGGTCGCGATGCTGCAGACAGTGAGGGGGGAAAAGGCCGCCGAATTTGAAAGTTAGACTTTGGAGGTTGCACAGAAAGTCCAACCCTAGGAGTGTGGCCGCGCAGAGGTGGGGAAGGACGTAGAGTCGATAGTTTTTGAACTCCCTTCCCTGGACCATGAGGTTAGCTACATAAAACCCCTTGATCTCTGATGCACCATCAATTGCACAAAGACTAAAATTGGGTACAACTGTGGCTTTATTACAGTCAGATGCGTGGCCTCCTCCTGCAGCTGGCGAAATGGCAGGGCACTGGAGGTCACGCATATTTATATAGTTCTCCATGGGTGGAGCAAACCGGCAGGAGCTACCGGCGAACCTGTAGTGCAGGTCCTACCTTACATCTCCTATTACAGTGGTTCACCACATTCACACCCTGTTAAAAATGAGTCCGAAGGGGGTGACGTGATACTATATACAATTAGTGCAATTATGTACAGTGGTAGGGAAAGAAAAGTCCATGTTGATGGTCCGGAGTCCGTCAAAGGTTCAGCCGGTCCGGTGCTTTGGTGCTTCGTTGGGAGCGGCGTAACGGTGGCGGCGAAGTCGGTGCTGGCGGTGGTGGAGGTGGCACTGATGGTGGTGGTGGCGGTGCTGATGCTGGCCAGTCATTAGGGAACTCCGGGAGCGTGCAGAAGTCCTCTTTGTCCTCTTGTGCGGAAAAGGGGAGGGGGGGTGGTCTGGTGGTGTCAATATTGGCGGCGCGGTGGGAGGTGGGGGGGGTGTTGGGGTGGAACCTGACGGTGCCAGGTCCCTGAGTGAGACAGTATCTTGGCGGTCTTGGGAGTATCGAGGGTTGGCGTGGAGCAGGTGAACCCTGTCCACCAAGGGATCCGCCTTGTGGAGTCGGATGTGCCTACGGAGAAGGACCGGTCCTGGAGCAGCGAGCCAAGTCGGGAGCGACACCCCGGATGTGGACTTCCTGGGGAAGGTAAAAACACGTTCATGGGGTGTGTTATTAGTGGCGGTGCACAATAGTGACCGGATGGAGTGCAGAGCGTCAGGGAGGACCTCCTGCCAGTGAGAGGCAGGTTGTTGGACCGTAGGGCCAGCTGGACGGCCCGCCAAACCGTCCCATTCTCCCGTTCTACTTGCCCGTTTCCCCAGGGGTTGTAGCTGGTCGTCCTGCTGGAGGCTATACCTCTGCTGAGCAGGAACTGACGCAGCTCATCGCTCATGAATGAGGATCCCCTGTCACTGTGGATGTAAGCGGGGAAACCGAACAGAGCGAAGATGGTGCTGAAGGCCTTGATGACGGTGGTAGACGTCATATCGGGGCATGGGATGGCGAAGGGGAATCTGGAGTACTCATCGACCACACTGAGAATGTTCGTGTTACGGTCGGTGGAGGGGAGGGGCCCTTTGAAATCCACGCTGAGGCGTTCAAAGGGGCGGGAAGCCTTCACCAGGTGCGCACGGTCTGGCCAGTAGAAGTGCGGCTTGCACTCCGCACAGACCTGGCAGTCCCTGGTGACTGTCCTTACTTCCTCGACGGAGTAGGGCAGATTGCGAGCTTTGACCAGATGGTACAATCGAGTGACCCCCGGGTGACAAAGGCTGCCGTATAGGGCCCGGAGTTTGTCCACTTGTGCGCTGGCACATGTACCTCGGGAGAGGGCATCTGGGGCCGCATTGAGTTTACTGGAGCGATACAAAATCTCGTAATTATAGGTGGAGAGCTCGATTCTCCACCGCAAGATTTTATCATTTTGGATCTTGCCCCGCTGTGTGTTATTGAACATGAAGGCTACCGCCCGTTGGTCCGTAAGGAGAGTGAATCTCTTACCGGCCAGGTAATGCCTCCAATGCCGCACAGCTTCAATGATAGCTTGGGCCTCCTTTTCGACGGATGAGTGTCGAATTTCAGAGGCATGAAGGGTGTGGGAAAAGAATGTCATGGGTCTGCCTGCCTGGTTTATAGTGGTGGCAAGGGCGACGTCTGAAGCGTCGCTTTCTACTTGGAAAGGCAGTGACTCATCCACTGCGCACATCCCGGCCTTGGCGATGTCTGCTCTGATGCAGGCGAAAGCGTGTTGTGCCTTAGGCCGCGAGGGGGAATTGGGTGGACTGAATGAGTGGGCGGGCCTTGTCCGTATAGTTTGGGACCCACTGAGTGTAGTAGGAAAAGAACCCCAGGCAGCGTTTGAGGGCCTTGGGGTAGTGGGGGAGGGGATGTTCCATGAGGGGGCGCATGCGGTCGGGGTCGGGCCCGAGAAGTCTGTTTTGGACTATCTAGCCGAGAATGGCTAACCGGGTCGTGCTGAACACACACTTCTCTTTGTTGTAGGTCAGGTTGAGAAGAGTGGCAGTGCGAAGGAATTTATCGAGGTTGGCATCGTGGTCCTGCTGGTCATGGTCACAGATGGTGACATTATCTAAGTACGGAAAGGTGGCCCGCAAACCATACTGGTTGACCATTCGGTCCATCTCTCTTTGGAAGACCGAGATCCAATTTGTGACACCAAAAGGGACCCTAAGGAAGTGGTAGAGGCGACCGTCCGCCTCGAAGGCAGTGGATGGCTGGTCCAACTTCCGGATGGGGAACTGGTGATACGCGGATTTCAGGTCAACTGTTGAGATGACCCGGTACTGCGCAATCTGATTGACCATATCAGGTATGCATGGGAGGGGGTACGCGTCGAGTTGCGTGTACCGATTGATGGTCTGGCTGTAGTCCACGACCATCCTGTGATACTCCCCAGTTTTAACCACTACCACTTAGGCTCTCCAGGGGCTATTGCTGGCCTCGATAATACCCTCCTTAAGCAGCCGCTGGACTTCGGACCTGATGAAAGCCTTGTCCTGGGTGCTGTACCGTCTGCTCCTAGTGGCAACGGGCTTTTGATCCGCAGTTAGATTGGCAAAAAGGGAAGGGGGGTCGACCTTGAGGGTCGCGAGGCCGCAAACTATAAGAGGGCGTAAGGACCCGCCAAATTTGAGGGTGAGGCTCTGGAGGTTTCACTGGAAGTCCAGGCCCAACAGGAGTGCAGCGCAGAGATTAGGAAGGACATAGAGGAGAAAATTACTAAATTCTACACCCTGGAGCGTGAGGGTGACTGTACAAAAAGCCTCTGATCGGGACAGAGCGGGATCCGGAGGCTAGGGAGATCCTTTGATTGGCAGGGTGGACCGCGAGGGAGCAGCGCCTTACCGTATCTGGGTGAACAAAGCTTTTGGTGCTCCCGGAGTCCAGCAGGCACGAGGTCGCTTGGCCGTTGATTTTAACCGTCGTCGACGCGGTGGCCAGGTTGTGCGGACGAGATTGGTCCAGCGTCATCGAAACGAGCTGCGGGTAGCCATCGGATGCTTCGGGTGGCGAGCGTGTGCGGTTCCGATGTCGGGATATCCGGAGACCCTGTGGGGGACAAGATGGCGGCGCCCATGGTGTGCACATTGCGGGGTCGGGATAAGATGGCAGCGCCCATGGTGCGCACATTGCGGGGTCGGGACAAGATGGTGGCGCCCATTGTGCGTCTGCCGTGGGGGAGGGGGCGATAACGGGTGCGATCGCAGCGACTGCGCTGGCCTGGCACACAGCCGCGAAGTGGCCCTTTTTACTGGAGGCTTTACAAAGTGCAGTGCGGGCCGGGCAGTGTTGGCGTGGGTGCTTCTGCTGACCGCAGAAGTAGCAGCGGGGACCCCCGGGGTGCGCAGATTGGCGTGCGGCGCAGGCGTATTGGGAAAGGAGGGCCCCGGCTGAGGAGGCCGTCGGCGGGTCCAGGAGGGGTAGGAAGGAGTAGAAGGGCGGGCAGCGCGTCGGGAGAGGTACGATTGTACGTTATGGGATGCGACCGTCATGGAGAGCGGCAAGGTTTTCTTCTCCGCCAGTTCGAGCGTGACCCCTTCCAGTAATCGTTCTCAGATGCTGTCCGGCGCAATCCCCGTCACGAAGGCATCACGCATGAGGAGATTTGTGTGTTCAGCGGCCGTAACGGCCTGACAGTCACAGTCCCGGACGAGTGGAATTAGGGCCCGCCAGAAATCTTCGATGGACTCACCAGGTAGTTGCGAGCGGGCGGCGAGTACATGCCTGGTGAAGAGCGTGTTCGCCTTCTGCGCGCAGTGTTCCTTAAGGAGTTCCATTGCTATTGTGTAATTCGTGGCGTCTTGGATCAACGGGAACACGCTGGAGCTCAGTCTGGAGTACAGGACGATTATCTTCTGAGCCTCCATTGGCGCGGGGTCCGCCGAGTTGATGTAGGCCTCAAAACATGCTCGCCAGTTAGCAAAGTCTTTCCTGGCATCGGGCGAGTGCGGATCCAGCTGCAGGCGATCGGGCTTAATTCTGATATCCATTCTGTGGAAAATCTGACTACAATAAATTGATGCACGATCAGTTGCACAAAGACTAAACTTGGGTACAACAGTGGCTTTATTACAGTCAGATGCATGGCCTCCTGCTGCAGCTGGCGAAATGGCAGGGAACTGGAGGTCATGCATATTTATACAGTTCTCCCTGGGCGGAGCCAGCCGGCAGGAGCTACCGGCGAACCTGTAGTGCAGGTCCTACCTTACATCTCCTATTACAGTGGTTCACCACAATCTCTACAGAGTGAGATCTGGAGGCCAGGGAGATTTTTTTGATTAACAGGGTGGACGGGGAGAGAACAGAGACTTACTGTGTCGGGGTGTATGAAGCTCTCCATGCTCGGGGGTGCTTGGTTTGCCTGCAAAAATAGCAGTGATGCCCCTAGGGGTTGTCAGGCCGTCTTGCAGCACAAGCTTGTGGGGGGATGGGTGATGCCTCGGGGTCGGCCGCGGGGGGCGGGGGAGGGGGAGGGTTCCACGCTGCCCAGGGGGCTGCTGTGCGGTCGGAAATGTAAGCGTGGGCGATTCGGGAGGCCACATCCAGGGAGCCGGCAAGGGCCCATTCCTCCTTGAGGCCTAGTGTCTCTTTCTCCAGCAATCGCTGGCGGATTTGGAAGGACAGCATACCTGCAACGAAAGTGTCCCGGATCAAAAGTTCTGTGTGGTCGCTCGCCGAAACTTGTGGGCAGCTGCAGTTTCTCCCCAACACCATGAGCGCACGGTAGAATTCTTCCAGTGATTCCCCAGGGATTTGTCGCCTCGTCGCTAGTAGATGTCAGGCGTAGACCTGGTTTACAAGACGAATATAATGTCCTTTCAGCAGATCCATTGCGGCATCGAAATTGTCCGCGTCCTCGATGAGGGTGTAGATTTCTGGGCTCACCCTCGAGTGCAGAACTTGTAGTTTCTGTTCTCCGTGGGTGTGTTTTTGGCCGTCCCGAGATATCCGTTGAAGCACGTCAACCAGTGCTTGAAGGTTGCCGCTGAGTTTGCCGCGTGGGGGCTGAGTTGCAGACACTCCGGCTTGATTCGGAGCTCCATTCTTCAAAAAATCTAGCGTATTAAATTGATGCACGATCCAGAAGTGAGATTGGAGTCAATTGAAGGCTTTAATACGCTAGATGTTTCCCCCAGCAGCGCAAGTACAGAAGAAAGCTGCTGGGGCGGCACGGGCTCTTATACCCCGCCTTGCAGGGCAGAGCTAACATACAAGCTTAACCAATGGCTACAAGTACATTCTCCACCAATGGTATTCCGGCATTACCAGGTACCGTAATCCTTCTAACACAGACTGCCACACTTCCATTCAAGGTATTTAAATGGCATCCAAGATGGGAACATGGGACTGGGGAAGGCAGCCTCAAGTAGCGTGGACTTTCAGGCCCTTGTTACAGACAGCTGCAGTAGGCTGGATAGAACCATGGCCCAAATGTCTGTGCAACATTTCTTTCCGGGGCAAGACATTTTATCGTCTTCCATGTGGACATTTGGTAATAGTGTGAGCTAAACCGGTTGACCTGAAGAATGATACAGCCTACCTGATAATGTGGACATCATTTTTGTGTTCAATGCGCAATCCCTGGTGGTTCAGATTCAACTCTTGAAATTTATTTATTCGAAATAGAATGTTGTCCTCGTATCATCCTACTCACCTGGATAGAAAACAACAGTTCCCCGACTCGTGTGAGCAGCCACTCTGCTGCATTCCCACACAGAGTGTAGACGCAAAATGGAACAAACTTCAAGATACCATCTACAGGATCACACTCTCATATATGAGAAGCAACAGTGGAAAAATGCTGACTAGTTTGAGGCTAACATCACTGTGATGAAACCTCTCATTGAAGCCACGCGTTCCACTCATATTAATTGCAAGAGGAATTTGAGCAAGTAGGCCCTGAATCCACAAAGAGACACTCAAAGTAAAGTCCAACAGATTGCTGGGTGGTGCACTAATGGCTACTGGTTACAACTCTATTGAATATGCAAATGTCCTTCAATACAGGGAAAGTCAGGGGCATCTATTCAGAGATCAAAGAGGCAACAGGTTCATCAGCAAGGAAAATAACTTGAAAACAAAGACAGAGAAGGTCATCACTGACTGCAATAAAAGTTAGAGAGATGGGCGGAGCACTACCTTAGGTATTACTCTAGGGAGAACATGGTCACCAAGGAAGCTGTACACATCATGGAAAGCCCATCTGTCCTGGCAGAGCTGGATATTGAACTCACAGTGGAGGAGCTGAACAAACCTACTGACTCGCTTGCCATAGTGAAAGCTGCTGATGCTACAATGCCTGAACACATCAAGCATATGAAACACACTCTCTTGTAACACAAACTCTGTCTCCTCTGGAGGGAGGAGATAATGCCCCAGGATATGTGTGATGCAAATGTTGTGCCTCTACATGAGAACAAGGATGACTGCAGTGACAATTATAGAGGCATTGCGCTGCTGAGAATCGTGGGAAAAGTATTTGTCCGTGTTGCCTTTGCCAGATTGCAGATCTTGGCTGAATACATCCATTCTGAATCCCAGTGTGAATTCAGAACTGGAAGATCTACAATTGACATGAGCCAGCATCTGCAAGAGAAATGCCGTGAACAAAGAAGACCACTGTGAGTCTACCAAGCCTGCCTCCTCAGTGCACTCGCTACATTGGTGAGAACTGACAACATAGGCGAGGCAGGAGCAAAGATCAAACAATCCCATCTCCTCTGTCTCAAATATATCCTTGGCCTCTCTTGGCAGGACAAGGTCACAATTAACGAACAGCAAAGAACAAAGAAAAGTACAGCACAGGAACAGGCCCTTTGGCTCTACAAGCCTGTGCCAACCATGCTGCCCGTCTAAACTAAAATCTTCTGCACTTCTGGGGTCCGTATCCCTCTATTCCCATCCTATTCATGCATTGGTCAAGATGCCCCTTAAACGTCACTATCATCCCTGCTTCCGCCACCTCCTCCGGCAGCGAGTTCCAGGCACCCACTACCCTCTATGTAAAAAACTTGCCTTGTACATCTCCTCTCAACCTTGCCCCTCACACCTTAAACCTATGTACCCTAGTAACTGACCCCTCTACCCTGGGAAAAAGCCTCTGATTAGCCACTCCGTCTATGCCCCTCATATTCAGCGGTCCTTGATCATTCTAATTCAATCAGTATATACTCATTGTTAAGCCAATGACATGTTCACTGAATCTGTCCCATTTATCGGATGGATGATTGTCCTATGCCCAATAACCTTTCTAGGAGTTCATGCGCGGGATTCTCCGTTAACCGAAGGGCGAAAGCGAGAAATGCAATTGGGCGGAGAATCGGTTCCGATGCCAAAATCGTGGCAGGCACTGATTTCACGCCAAATAGCGATTCTCCCACCTCGACAGCAGCGTCAATGCACATACAGTAGACACCGTTTACATATCATTAGCAGGCCCAATCGAGTATTCTCCGGGGCCTCCGTGATTCTCCATATTGATGGGCCGAGTTCCCGATGGCACGGTTCACTTGTGCCTTTAAAAATCGTAAAACCGGTGTGGCAGCTGCCGAGGGAGAGAGAGGGGGTACAGAAAGTTCCAACATCGCCATAGGTGTGCTGACAGTTATGCCACTGGTTAGGGGGCCTCTATCACGGCTGGGGGAGTAGCGGGGGGTGGCCATGATGTGGCCTGTGGGGTCAGAGTCGACGGGCACGAATCACCATTGCTGCAGCCAGCATGGCAGCCATGCAACTGCCCTACTTTGAATTTAGCGGCACGGGTCATACAGGTGTCCCCCAGGGCACCCACCCCAGGTGCCGTCTGGCCCCAGCCGACCAATTAGCTGTATGGGTGCGCTCCAGCACGACCAGTGCCATCTTGTTGGCTGTGATAAGTGCTTGTAAGGAGTGTAATGTGTATGTTTCTGCAGCTTGTCAGCCTCCCGAGTGTCAATCACGAACCTGGCGAATCCCTCACCGTTTTTCATTGGAATCAATTGTGTTCCACACAGCACCGGTGCTAGCCCCTTAATAGTAGTGGAATCGACCCAGGTGCGGCGGCTGTTTTACTGTGGTGAAAGTCCATGAATTCTGCATTGGCGTCAATACTTAGTCTCGGAAAAGGAGAATACCGCCCCATATCTTTGCTGCAAGGATGTTTTGCATGCTAATTGAGTCCTTATGATAATTGTTTGCTGCCTTTATATTTGTAACCATTGTTGGATCAGTCTGTTGGAAGAATAATGATGTGGAGATGCCGGCGTTGGACTGGGGTGAGCACAGTACGAAGTCTTACAACACCAGGTTAAAGTCCAACAGGTTTGTTTCAATGTCACTAGCTTTCGGAGCGCTGCTCCTTCCTCAGGTGAAGGAAGAATAATTGTTCTCTTTCACATTAAAACTGTGCCTTTGAAAATGCAGGTTGTTGCACATAGTTGGTCAAAAGTGCTGTGCATCTGCAGTGAATGTGAAGTAATTGGTATCTGGTTTGATATTCACGTCTGTCAGCTCTCAAATAGGCTGGGTGCAAGGGATACTGCAAGGGAGATGAGTTAAACATGAAGCTGATGCCGAATCGGTTTATCTCATGTGACCAGTTGAGTCTGCAGCCTGTAAATGGAGAAAAGATCATAAAGGGAGGGATCTCGAAGCTTATGTCGCTATAGGGGTGGGGTGTGCGGTCACTTCTGTATATCATTGTGCACATAGCCTCATGATGGGGAGGGTGAGGTCCACATGAGGGGCTGGTTTAGCACACTGGGCTAAATCGCTGGCTTTTAAAGCAGACCAAAGCAGGCCAGCAGCACGGTTCAATTCCCGTACCAGCCTCCCCGAACAGGCGCCGGAATGTGGCGACTAGGGGCTTTTCATAGTAACTTCATTTGAAGCCTATTTGTGACAATAAGCGGTTTTCATTTCATTTCATAGGCATTGGGATATCAATAGAGAGGTCACTATATACAGCATGACTGCTGGAGGCTGGAGAATAACTGTAAGGGGCTCTACCTGCACAATGTGGGGTTCCAGGATGATTGCCAGGGACATGAACAGTGACAGGGGAGAGTTTGAAGCTGGTGTTGAATAGAAATGCAGCACCACCATCTTGAGGGTCCAAAGTAATGAAGCCATTTAAAATCAAAACTGGAAAATTATTCTACATTGGAGTGGCGGAGGATGGGATGGGAGGTGGTGGCGTTGGTTCTGAGGCAGTGTTGGAGGCGTCTGCGGTTGTTCTCAGGAGCTCTTTCAGGGCACATCCTCATACTTCTTAGATTCGCTGGTGAAATCTCAGCTGATAGAGCTCATGAAGACCTCTGATTAAGAGTCCTCCAGACCCAAAACGTTAGTTCAGTTCTCTCTCCACAGATGCTGCCAGGCCTGCTGAGATTTTCCAGCACTTTATGTTTTTGCTGAGCTCATCAGCACTTTACTGAGAATGTCGATTTAGAACCAATGACAGATGTTGCGCTTTATCACGAGATGATGAAATAACTAGAGTTGCATTAAAGGTGAACAATGTGAGCATGTAAAGCAAGGAGAAGGGAAGATGCAGCCAACCATTAATGAAGCACAGCTGCTGGATATCACTGAAACCCCATAACGTGCTTTATCCAATTGGCATGTTTCACAGGCCAAGGGGCATCTATGTATTGCAAAAGTGCAAGTTTAGCATCACCAGTAATCAGAATCAGCATGGTGTGAGTGCCTTCAGTAAGCGTGAACATAGCATAGCTGTGCTGAGGTCTTTACAACCTCAGTGGGATTGAGATGTCAATGAGCTGGGGTACCTAGATCTGTGATGTAGGGCCTTAGTTAAAACAGGGAAAGGCAAGTAGCATTGATGCATCACTAGCTACATGACAGCAGCTTTCTGCTTTAGAGTTGGGAGGTCTGCTATAGTTGGGCATTTTTCGTTAATCAGTTGGATCTATCTGTGATGTGTTGGGTAGGCTGGGTCGAGGTGAACTGCACTTGATGCAATGTAGTGAGAGACAGACCTCCAACACTTGATAAAATACAACACGATTTTATTCAACATCCAAACTATTATACATGTTCAACTGTGGGTCGACACTATGCTGACTTGACTGGAGACCTGACACTAGCCTGACCAGACTAACTTAGCTACCACATGGTGTAGGCACTGGCTAGCTCACGAGCTCTGACTGTCTCAGAGGCTGGGTCCCGAGAGAGCGGGAAAACTGGCGCCTCTGGCTTTAAAGTGGTTGTGTCCTGTCTGGTGATTGGCTGCTCTGTTCTGTGTGCTTATTGGCCATCCTGTGTGTCAATAGAAGTGTTGGGTGCTCTGAGGTACAGACGCACCAACACGGTTGCGATTGGTACAACGCAATTTTATTCCATTAAACTATTTATACATCAGACTTGGTACTCAGCACGTTGTGACTGTGAGTGTCTTGCTATGAGGTCCTGGCCCTGTGCCGTCTCCAGATGGAGCCCAGGAAGTGTTGTGTTTCTTGTTTTATACTGCGTCTGCTCTTGTCTGTGATTGTCTGTCGTGTTATGTGTGCTAATTGGTCCGTTGGTCTGTCTATCATTATGTATGTGTTATGATGTATGTTTGAATATCATGACATCAATCACTGCCTGTCTGCACTCCATTGTATACATAGATGTATATTATGACATCTCCCCACCTTTTTTTTTCTACATTGTGTGTGTTGAGATAATAAATATTAAGGTGCACGTGCGTGTGGATGTGTATATGTGCGTGACTATATACAGAATGTGCTAAAATGACCTTATGTACACAGGAAGGTGCCACTAGTGCAGATATAGGGCAGATGAAACGGTAACAACAATATTTACAGAGGTCAAAACGATAAGGTAACACAGTTGTGCAAAAGTTCAGTCTATAAGTTTAGTCTCTGCGGCGGGCGACGAATTCTGGTTGACCGCCTCAAGGGTGGATCAGGGGCCTCCTGCACTTGGATAGGCGGGACCGCCACCAATGCGGTGGTCGCAGAGGTCGGCAGGATTGCTGGTAGATCGGTGGCCTAGTGGTAGGGCATGTCCGGAGGAAGCATTGTGTGAGGCGGGACATCATGGTTAGGTGGCGGGGGTGGAACTCTGCGCAGCGCCCGTCTGTTGCATCGTAGGAAGAAGCCAACAGCCATGCGGACGAGGAACGATCTCGGGGCCACTTGCTTGACCACCACAGCTGTGGCGGACCAGCTGCCGTCAGGCAACTGCACATAAACACGATCAGTTGGGACCAGCTTGGGGAGAACCGTGGCATGAGCGTCGTATGCTGATTTCTGTTGAGCCCGAGACTGCTGCATCTTTTGTATGACCGTGAGGTGGTCAAGGTCTGGAACATGGATGGCTGGAACCGTGGTTCGCAGAGTGCGGTTCATGAGCATCTGCGTGGGAGACAACCCAGTGGACAGCGGGGATGCTCTGTTTGCCAGCAGCGCCAGGTTGAAGTCAGAGCCTGAGTCTGCAGCCTTGCATAGTAATCTCTTGACGATATGGACCCCTTTTTCGGCCTTCCCGTTTGACTGCGGGTAGTGGGGGCTGGAGGTTACGTGACGAAAGTTGTATAGGCGGGCAAAATCAGACCATTCCTGGCTGTAAAAACAGGGACCGTTGTCACTCATCACCGTGAGCGGTATCCCATGCCTGGCAAACGTTTCTTGGCATGCTTTAATCACCGACTTCGACGTGAGGTCGGACAGTTTCACCACTTCAGGGTCATTGGAGAAGTAGTCGACCAGGAGGACATAGTCACGCCCCTTGGTGTGGAAAAGGTCGACACCGACTTTGGACCATGGGGAGGTCACTATCTCATGTTGCTGCAGAGTTTCTTTGGGTTGAGCTGGCTGAAATCTCTGACATGTGGGGCAGTTGAGGACCGTGTTGGCAATGTCCTGGCTGATGCCCGGCCAGTAGACTGACCCTCGACATTTCTCGACCCCCAGGTGACCCTCATGGAGTTGGCTGAACGCCATAGCTCGCATGCTCTGCGGAATCACAATCCTATCGAGCTTCATGAGGATGCTGTCCACCACCGTCAGGTCGTCCTTGACGTTGCAAAACTGGGGACACTGTCCCTTCTGCCAGCCATTCGTGAGGTGCTGCATCACACGTTGTAGCAGAGGATCCTTGGCCGTTTCCTCACAAATTTGGATGACCCTCTCATCAGTGGCCGGAAGGTTGGAGGCACACAATTGCACCTGCACATCGATTTGGCAGACAAAGTCAGTTTGTTCACACGGTGTGGTGACAGACCTGGAAAGGGCATCTGCAACAATGAGTTCTTTGCCTGGCGTGTAGACAAGTTCAAAGTCATAGCGGCTTGGCTTGAGAAGGATTTGTTGTAACCGAGGCGTCATGTCATTCAAATCCTTCTGGATTATGTGGACTAATGGCCTGTGGTCCGTCTCAACCGTGAATTTTGGGAGGCCATACACATAGTCGTGAAATTTAGTCGATTCCCATTAGGAGGACCAGGCATTCCTTCTCGATCTGAGCGTACCGTTGCTCAGTGGGCGTCATGGCTCTGGAGGCATACGCAACTGGGGCCCATGAGGAGGAGTCATCCCATTGGAGGAGCACCGCCCCAATACCGTCCCGGCTCGCGTCAGTGGATATTTTGGTCTCTTTGGTAGGGTCGAAGAACGCCAGAACCGGGGCTGTGGTGAGTTTTGCCCTGAGCTCACGCTATTCGTTCTCATGAGCGGGCAACCACTGGAATTCCGTCGACTTTTTGACGAGATGGCAGAGGGCTGTGGTGTGTGCCGCCATGTTGGGAATGAACTTCCCGAAGAAGTTGACCATCCCTAGAAAGCGGAGAACCGCCTTCTTGTCCTCTGGGGACTTCATGGCGTTGATTGCCGAGACATTGTCAGCATCTGGCCGCACACCTTGCTGCGAGATGTGGTCACCAAGGAATTTGATTTCTGATAGACTGAACGAGCACTTGGCTCTGTTGAGTCAGAGGCCATGCTCATGGATTTTGTGGAATACCTGCTTGAGGCGATCAATGTGTTCTTGAGGAGTTGTGGACCAGATTATGACATCGTCAACATACACGCGCACACCCTCGATACCCTCCATCATCTGTTCCATGATGCGGTGAAATACCTCTGAGGCAGAGATGATGCCAAAAGGCATCCGGTTGTAGCAGTAGCGACCGAACGGGGTATTGAATGTGCACAGCTTGCGACTGGATGCATCCAGCTGTATTTGCCAGAACCCCTTGGAGGCGTCCAGCTTCGTAAAGAGTTTGGCATGAGCCATCTCGCTGGTCAACTCCTCTTGTTTTGGTATCGGGTAATGTTCCCTCATGATGTTGCGGTTTAAATCCTTGGGGTCGATGCAGATTCGAAGCTCCCCTGACGGCTTCTTGACGCAGACCATGGAGCTGACCCAGTCCATGGGTTCTGTGACCTTTGATATGATGCTCTGGTCCTAGAGGTCCTGTAACTGCTGCTTGAGGCGGTCCTTGAGGGATGCCGGCACCCGACGTGGTGCGTGGATCACAGGGCTGGCGTTCGGTTTGAGCAGGATTTTGTATCGGTATGGGAGTGTGCCCATTCCGTCGAACACGCTGTGGTCCTGCGTGATGATGATATCAATTTCAGCCTGGAAGTTCTCATCAGGTGAGGCCGTCGCCTGTGAGGATGACATGGTGTGGATCCGCTGAACCAGGTTCAGGAGTTTGCAGGCCCGAACATCGAGCAGGGATGCTCTGTCAGGCCCCACGATCTCAAATCGCAGTGTTGCTTTAAATGACTTATTGGAAACTCCGAGTTGGCATGAGCCACTGGCAGTTATGGCATTGCCATTGTAGTCAAGGAGCTGGCAGGCCGGTGGGAGAATGCTTGGTCTGACGCGGATGGTGTCGAGATCGGATTTGGAGATGAGGGGCGTCATTCTCTGACCCCCCAGAGGGTCGGAGAATGGCCGTTGGCCGCCGTGAATCCCGCCCCCGCCGGTTGCCGAAGTCTCCGAAGGGAGAAAAGTCGGCGGGGCGTTAATGGCGCCGCTGCCGCGGAGAATGTCACGGGCCTGCGCAAGGCAGCCGATTTTCGGCCTGCCGATATTCTCCCTTCCGGATGGGCCGAAGTCCCGTCGACGTGATGACCGTTCACGTCGACGTAAATTAAACCTCCTTTTCATCGGCGTGATCCTGTGCTCCAGGTTCACCCCGACCAGCGTGGAGGTGAGTGACGGCCTGGGGGGTTGGCTCTGGGCAGGCGATGGCGTGGCCGCAGTCTGAATGCGTGAGGAGAGGTGTGTCTCGGGTTGTGCGTGTGTGTGTGCGGCGGGGGCGGGGGGGGGGGTGGTTAGAGTAGGCTGGGCTCCGGGGGAGTGCTGGGAGGGGGTCCGTGCCGTGGAGGGGGATGGTGGTGTCCGTGCCGGGGTGGAGGTTGGGGGGGGGTCCGTGCCGGGGAGGGGGATGGGGGTGTCCGTGCCGGGGTGGAGGTTGGGGGGGGGGGTCCGTGCCGGGGTGGAGGTTGGGGTGGGGGGTCCGTGCCGGGGTGGAGGTTGGGGGGAGGGCCCGTGCCGGGGAGGGGGATGGGGGTGTCTGTGCCGGGGTGGAGGTTGGGGGGGGGGTCCGTGCCGGGGAGGGGGATGGGGGTGTCCGTGCCGGGGTGGAGGTTGGGGGGGTCCGTGCCGGGGAGGGGGATGGGGGTGTCCGTGCCGGGGAGGGGTTGGGGGTGTCCGTGCCGGGGTGGAGGTTGGGGGGGGGTCTGTGCCGGGGAGGGGGATGGGGGTGTCCGTGCCGGGGTGGAGGTTGGGGGGGGGGGGTCCGTGCCGGGGAGGGGAATGGGGGTGTCCGTGCCAGGGCGGAGGTTGGGGGGGGTCCGTGCCGGGGAGGGGGATGGGGGTGTCCGTGCCGGCGTGGAGGTTGGGGGAGGGTCCGTGCCGGGGAGGGGGATGGGGGTGTCTGTGCCGGGGTGGAGGTTGGGGGGGGTCCGTGCCGGGGAGGGGGATGGGGGTGTCCGTTCCGGTGTGGAGGTTGTGGGGCGGGGTCCGTGCCGGGGTGGAGGTTGGGGGGGGGGTCCGTGCCGGGGTGGACGTTGGGGGGAGGGGTCCGTGCCGTGGTGGAGGTTGGGGAGGGAGTCCGTGCCGGATGGAGGTTGGGGGGGGGTCCGTGCCGGGATGGAGGTTGGGGGGGGGTGTCCGTGCCGGGGTGGAGGTTGGGGGGGGCTCCGTGCCGGGGAGGGGGATGGGTGGGGGTGTCCGTGCCGGGGTGGAGGTTGGGGGGGGATCCGTGCCGGGGTGGAGGTTGGAGGGGGGGTCCGTGCCGGGGAGGGGAATGGGGGTGTCCGTGCCGGGGTGGAGGTTTGGGGGGGGGTCCGTGCTGGGGTGGAGGTTGGGGGGGGGGGGGGTCCGTGCCCGGGAGGGGGATGGGGTTGTCCGTGCCGGGGTGGAGGTTGGGGGGGGGTCTGTGCCGGGGAGGGGGATGTGGGTGTCCGTGCCGGGGTGGAGGTTGGGGGGGGGGGGGGGTCAGTGCCGGGGAGGGGGATGGGGGTGTCCGTGCCGGGGTGGAGGTTGGGGGAGGGGTCCGTGCCGGGGAGGGGGATGGGGGTGTCCATGCCTGGGTGGAAGTTGTTGGGGGGGGGTCCATGTCGGGGTGGAGGTTGGGGGGGGGGGTCAGTGCCGGGGTGGTGGTTGGGGTGGGTCCGTGCCGGGGTGGAGGTTGGGGGGGGAGTCCGTGCCGGGGAGGGGGATGGGGGTGTCCGTGCCGGGGTGGAGGTTGGGGGGGGGGCTCCCTGCTGGGGAGGGGGATGGGAGGGCAAGTGAGTTGGTCCACCTGGCCAGGTGTCAGCCTCCAACAGTTGGACCCATGCGGTCGATGCCACCTGGCTGGGGGGAGGAGGGGATATGGGCAATGATGCCATGTCGTCGTTCCCCTCCCCCCCACCAGGCCGTCATGTTTTCAGATCATCCAGCGATGTTGGCCGCCGTGGCGGCAGCCGCTCATGTCTATGTTGCCCTGGATGAGGAGGAGGAGGAGGAGGAGGAGTGTGCCAGAGAGGCGGCGCAGGCTGCCGCAGAGGGGCAGGCGGCAGCCGCCCAGGCTGGAGGGACACCCAACCGACAGGACGAGGAGGGGGAGGAGGACGTGGCGGCCCCACGGCAACGGAGGCACCCGAGGGCGCCCCGTGTGTACCGGCCCCGGCAGTCATACCAGGACCTCACGGACCGGGAATGCAGGAGGAGACTCCGGATGAGCCGGGAAACCGTGGCACACATCTGCCACCTGCTGGCACACCTGTCACCGCGTGGCTCTGGCGGGGGACACCCTCTCCCCGTGTCCGTCAAGGTTACGGTGGCCCTGAACTTTTATGCAATGGGGTCATTCCAGGCACCGAGTGGGGACCTGTCCGGCATATCGCAGACATCGGTGCACCGGTGCATCCGGGCAGTGACAGATGCCCAAATTGCCATGGCGCACCGCTACATCCGCATCCCCGTGGACCGGGCCAGCCAAGATGCCCGGGCCGTGGGCTTCTCTGCCGTGGCCGGGTTCCCCATGGTCCAGGGCGCGATCGATGGGATGCACGTCGCCGTGCGGCCACCTGCAGATAACAGGGCCGTGTTCACTAATAGGAAGGGGACCTATTCGATGAACGTACAGGTGGTCTGCGACCACCGCATGATGATCCTGCACGTCTGCGCCCGTCACCCAGGCAGTGTACATGACTCATTCGTGTTGTCGCGGTCATCCATCCCCGGCATGTACGAGGGACGCCATCCCCGGCTGAGGGGCTGGTTGCTGGGCGACAGGGGCTACCCATTGCGATCGTGGCTGATGACGCCTGTACGGAGGCCACGCAATGAGCTGGAGAACCGCTACAATGATGCCCATGTAGCGACAAGGGGAGTGATAGAGAGGTGCTTTGGCGTGCTGAAGATGCGTTTCCGGTGCCTGGACCTCTCTGGGGGCGCCCTCCAGTATCGGTCAGATAGGGTCGGCCGCATCATTGTGGTGTGCTGCGTCCTGCACAACATAGCCCAGCAGAGGGGCGATGTGCCGCAGGCAGAGGAGGGCGGAGTGGAGGAGCAGCAGGAAGAGGCGCAGTCCTCCCCAGATGAGGGGGATGGGGGTAATGGTCAGGGCAGACGGGGTAGACACAGGCGGGTGGCTGTCCACCGTTACCGGCTGGCCCAGCGGGCACGGGACAGACTGATAGACGCCCGCTTCACTGACTAAATGGGCGTGGGAATCGGGTAGTATGGCCACAGACCGCACATCATGGCAACAGCCGACCACCCACACCCCCCACCCATCCACCCACCCAGCACTCTCACCCCCCTCTCCAACCCCACCCACCCCACCCGCATGCACACCACCCCCCCCCCCCATTGCCGATCCACCTGCGGCACAACGGGCCGGGCTCACACAGTTGTGGGTGGACGCGTGTCTATTGCAGGCCATGGAGGATGATGACAACCCGCCCTGCGGTGAGCTCCTGGCCCTACATCGTTGGACTATGTCTGACCCATGGCCACAGTACCACCATCCACCCGGACCATCCCTGAATGCGGCTGTGACACTGCAGCGCACGGTCCCGTCCTCTGCCCGGGGGATGTTGATGGCGGCCCAGAGGGAAGGTGGCAGACTCACCTGGGGCTGAAGTAAGGCCACCCCTCACACACACATTTGCGCTCAACGTACAACGTACAACGCCCCGCACACTTTGGACAGAGCACAAAGGCAGCTTCTGTAGGTGTAACATTGACTTTAAGAACCAAAGGAGTTCATGCACGTGCCCTAGCCCCTAAAACTCATCTGTGCCCTGCACCCGTGCCAACTTACTCAGTGTCTAATTGTTTGGCCTTACCGGCCCTTTGACTACGTCTACGTGGTTCCCCAGACGGTACAGCAGAACTGGAGGTGGACTCCTGTGATTCCTGCCCTCTGACACTGGATCCCTTTGGCGGCCGTTTCCTGGGGCGTCCTGGCCTAGATTGGCCAGGCTGCGGCCCGGGCGACTGGGATGGCGAGCTGCCAGCCTGTCCTGCCCATTGCCCACCCGATGCACCTGGGACGGAAGGGGGGGAGTCCGAGGTGTCGCGGTGTACCGGGACCTCCCCTACAGAGGGAGCCGGGACGGACCACACCACCTCCTCCTCCCTCGGGGTGCCCGATGGCCCCCAGGCCTCTACATGGGTGGGGGATGCGAACGGACTGGCCATCCGACGCCCCCCCGACACCTGGCGCTGCCAGTCCTGGAGGCCCGTGCTGGTATCGACAGGGGTCTGCAGGTTTGCAGCCATGGAGCCCAGGGGGTTGGCAAACCCTGTCTCTGACAGTGCGACGCCGGCTCGCACATGGCCACTGGCGCCGATGCCCTCAGCGATGGCCTGCAGAGACTGGGCCATGGCCTGCAGAGACTGGGCCATGGCCTGCTGACACTGGGCTATGGCATTGAGCGCCTCTGCCATCTGGCGCTGGCACTGGCTCATGGCCTCCTGTGAGAGGGCAGCCATTTCCTGGGCCACAGACGCCGCCTGCCCGGAAAGCCCCAGGCCTCGCAAACCGTTCCCCATGTCTGACACCGTCGCACCCATTGTCTCCATCGCGGACGCCACCCGTGCGGTGTCGGCCTGGGTGGCACGCATGACCGGCACCACTTCCAGCTCCTGGATGCGGGTGGACTCCTCCACCTGCGACCGCAGCTGCCGCAAGCCGCCCGTCACCCTCTTCACTTGTCTAAGGGTCGGTGGTTGCATCGGATCTATGTGTGGGTGTGGTAACTTCAGGAACCCGGGATCCATCTGGGCGGCAGATGTTCGCTTGGGCTGGGCTGCCCTCCGACCGCCCGGCCCTTCTGCTGCTCCTACCTCCACCTGCTGTATCGGGACGGCTGTGTTGTGCGCACCAGTGAGTGTACAAGACGCCTCATCACTAAAGTGCCCAACCGAGGTGAGTGTTTCTGCGATGGTGGAGGGTGTTGGTGACAGCAGTGGCGTTGTGTCATGCTCTTCGTCCCACTCTGAGTCCATGGCACTTTGGGGTGGGGGTTCGTCTCCACCCATCCACTCTGAGTCACTGTCCGGTATTTCGTCTTCCTGGGTAGTGGTGTCCCGGGTAGTGGTGTCCCGGGTAGTGGTGTCCCGGGTAAAGGTGTCCTGGGTAGTGGTGTCCTGGGTAGTGGTGTCCTGGGTAGTGGTGTCCTGGCTCAGATGTGACGGGGGCCTGTGGCTGCCCCCCTCATCGCTGGGTGGTCGCTCCCGCACGTGACGGGGGTGTCGTCTCCCTGTTGCTCCAGGTCTCTCCGTCTCCCGTGGTCTCCGAGGGGCATCCTGCGGGCGTCGCATGCCGGAGGGTGCGGGTCTCTCCGTCTCCCGTGGCCTCCGAGGGGCATCCTGCGGGCGTCGCATGCCGGAGGGTGCGGGTCTCTCCGTCTCCCGTGGCCTCCGAGGGGCATCCTGCGGGCGGTCTGCATCTGCAGGGATGGGTGCCTGGACGTTTGATCCTGCGATACACAATGAAGCATGCATGGTTAGACATCAGGCAGTGATCAGGTGATACGGGGGAGTGGGATATAGGGGAGGGGGGATATGGGGACGGGCTGTCGGTGGCTCATTCGCTAGTACGCCCCCGACCTCTGCGTCAGCAACCTCCCGGTCCTCAGGTCCACCAGCCAGTTCCAGGACCCTTTCCTCATGTACGGTCAGTGGCCTCTCATCAGCGGGCCCTCCTCCAGTCCTCACATGCTCCCTATTGTTGTGTGCGCGCTTCTCCTGTGGGGGGGGGGGGCAGGGGTAAAAGGCAACACTGTTAGGCAGGTATATGAATGCACGCCATCGGTTGCGCGTGCATTGCAGAGGTTAAGGTTAGGGCTGGATTCACTTGGGGATATGGGGGAGGGGGGGATATGGGGGAGGGGGGGATATGGGGGAGGGGGGGATATAGTGGGCGGGGGATATGGGGGAGGGGGGATTTGGGGGAGGGGGGATATGGGGGAGGGGGAATATGGGGGATATGGGGGAGGGGGGATATGGGGGAGGGGGGATATGGGGAGGCGGGGATATGGGGGAGGGGGGGATATGGGGGAGGGGGGATATGGGGGGAGGGGGGATATGGGGAGGGGGGATATGGGGGAGGGGGGATATGGGGGAGGCGGGGATATGGGGAGGGGGGGATATGGGGGAGGGGGGATATGGGGAAGGGGGGGATATGGGGGAGGCTCACCCTGCCTGCTCTGACGAGGTCGTTCACCTTCTTGTGGCACTGGGTGCCTGTCCGTGGTGTCAGGGCCACAGCGGTGACAGCCTCTGCCACTTCCCTCCACAGACGCCGGCTGTGGCGTGGGGCAACTCTGCGGCCGTGCCCGGGATACAGGGCGTCCCTCCTCTGCTCCACCGCGTCCAGGAGCGCCTCCACATCGCGTGACTCGAATCTCGGGGCTGAGCGGCGGCCAGCCATCCAGTCGGGTGTTGCGGTCGGGTGTTCCGGTCGGGTGGGGGGGGGGAGCCTTATGAGCCGTCACGCCGTGCGGCGCGTATGACGCTGCACGGCGTGAACCACTGCGCATGCGCGGATCTAGTTACGTCGCTGCTAGCCCATTTCGGGCCGGAGACTATCGACCCATTTTTCCGACGTGATGCAAGTCGGATTTGCGCCGTTTTTTGCGCCGATCGGCGGACTTTCCGCCGATAACGGAGAATTTCGCCCGAGGTTCGCCGATGCGACGGTGTCCAGTTTGAACCGGATGCGAGCCTTGTTGACTGTGAGGACAGCACACCACTCGTCGTCAGGATCCACGCTGAGGATCGGGAGATGCGTCACTGTCTTGGAGAAAGGCAGCGCATGCTTCGTAATGATGCCACCCGGTATGGAGATTTGAGGCACGCAGCATCAGGAGCTGTTGGGCTGTCGGGGTCGGAGTCTGGCATGGCCTGCTGTATTGAACGGGCGCTTCTGCACCGCGGCTGGGATCGCTGGATGCTGGGCAGTGGAGCAGATCTGCAAAGGGCTGCGTAGTGGCCAGGCTTGCCACACTTTAGACACCATCGTGATTTTGCCGGATATTGCTGCTTTAAATGGGCGGAGCCACAATTTGGACACGTCATGACGCCAACGTCAGCGCATTTTGTGTGCCATTGCGCATGTGCAGTGTGGACGTCGGTCTCGCCGTCCCCTCGGTCGTGGCACGCATGCACAGGGGCCTGGGAAAAGCGCACGGAATGGCCACTCTCGTCGATACTTAAGCCCTGCATTTGTGCGATGGCCTGAACCCGTTCCGCCTCGTGGGAGCTTAGCTTTGCCTTTTCTGCCGCCCTGATGAGGGAGTACCGATTGTTAGCATGTTCGTGGAGAACGCACGTTTCGATGGCGATGGTGAGGGTGAGCTGCTTGACTTTCAGGAGTTGCTGGCGAAGGGAATCGGAGTGGAACCCAAAAATGATCTGATCCCGGATCATGGAATCAGTGGTCGAGTCATAGTTACATGATTGCGCGAGGATGCGGAGATGGGTCAGAAAGGATTGAAAAGGTTCAACCTTACCCTGAAGCCTCTGCTGGAAAACGTACCGTTCAAAGCTCTCATTCACCTCAATGTCGCAGTGGCTGTCGAACTTCAGTAGGACTGTTTTAAATTTCATCTTGTCTTTGCCTTCAACGAATGTAAGGGAGTTGTAGATGTGGACGGCATGGTCCCTGGCTGTGGAGAGGAATAGTGCGATTTTCCTGGCGTCCGATGTGGCCTCAAGATCGGTGGCTTCGAGATAGAGTTGGAACTTTTGTTTGAAGATCCTCCAATTTGCACCGAGGTTGCCGTCGATGCAAAGCTGCGGAGGAGGGCGGACGTTTTCCATGTCACCGGATGGCTATTTGCTGGTCAATGCTGATTCACTCAAGATAGGTCCGTCTGTTTGCTGGTCAACGCTGATTCACTCAAGGTAGGTCCGTCACTGGTACTATGATGTGTTGGGTAGGCTGGGTTGATGTGGACTGCACTTGATGCAGTGTAGCGAGAGACAGACACATGATAAAATGCAACACGATTTTATTCAACATCCAAACTATTATGCATGTTCAACTGTGGGCCGACACTATGCTGACTTAACTGGAGACCTGACACTAGCCTGACCAGACTAACTTAGCTACCACATGGTGTAGGCACTGGCTAGCTCACGAGCTCTGACTGTCTCAGAGGCTGAGTCCCGAGAGAGCAGGTAAACTGGTGCCCTCTGGCTTTATAGTGGTTGTGTCCCGTCTGGTGATTGGCTGCTCTGTTCTGTGTGCTTATTGGTCATCCTGTGTGTCAATAACTGCCTGTCTGCACTCCATTGTATACATAGATGTATATTATGACAATCTGTACACAGGAAGAAGGAGGATTGCAGGATGAAGGCTGTCACTGCCTCTAACTGCTGAAGAGACATGTCAATGAGGGGTTCCCCAGACTGTGACCCTGAGCTGAATCTAGCTGTGTGACCCACTGGGGGTGGGGGGGCTGTCTCTGCACTGGAGAAGGATTCAGGTGAATGCAGTGACAGGTCTGCTTCAAAAGAATCCGCATCATCTTCCTCTGAGGTGGCCTGGGGGCTTGGGCCTACATTGGCTGTGCTGGTCTGTCTGAACGTGCTGTTGCCTATAGGCCTGTGATCAACCCACGGATGGATCTTCCAGGCGAAAGAGAAAATGCTGGAAAATCTCAGCATCTGGCAGCACCTGTAGGGAGAGAGAATTTTCTCTCCCTACAGATGCTGCCAGACCTGCTGAGATTTTCCAGCATTTTCTCTTTCGTTTCAGATCCCAGCATCCGCAGTAATTTGCTTTTATCTGATGGATCTTCCATACTGGCTTGCTGGGAGGGGCTGTTCTTGTCTTCACCACAGGAGTAATCTCTGTTCTCCCCTGTCAACTCAGTGACATCCTCCTCAGATATGGAGAGCTCCTGGATGTTGGCTATCCCTCCTCCAGCCTGGGAGCACTCACTAAAGCTGTGGGGAAGCTTGGCCTGCATGAAGACAATTGGATAGGATGTGATGAGAAGGAATGGAGCAGACATTGGGAAGCATACATATTGGGCTGGAACTTCCCTAGTCAGGGCTCAAGATGCTGTTCATGCAACATGGTAGCTGAGGTGCTGCTGAGTAGGCTGTCAATGCTGACATCTCCCCTGATAATATTGTGTGAGATCCCTGACTTCTATGATGCTTTGAGACTGTAAGTTTGGAGGGAACTGAAGTTTGATGTACCCTGACGGTGCAGACGAGATCATGCATCCTCTTCCTGCACTGGATGACATTTCCTTGACAGTTACCTGCGGAACTCATCTCGTTCACAACTGCCTCCCAGGTCGGAGAGGTGAGGATGGTAGACCGCTTGGAGCCATTCCTGGAAAAAATAATCTCCCAGTGCTGGCGGACACCTCTAAATAAAGCCTCCAGTGAACAGTTCCTAAACCGTGGTGCTTACTTCTTGTTCTTTGTTTCTTTTATAAGGGGGTGGCAATGAAATATGGAACTTCAAGCCAATAAGGTGATGATGAGTGGACAAATCAGTGCCTGCCCCACCATGGGTCAGCAAGCAGCTGCGTATGCAAAATTAATTTGGTTTCAAGAGGAAAATTGGGCATGAAAATCCCAGCTGCCAATGAGCAGGAAACTCGCCACTAATCCTACGCACCAGCACATTTAGTCTTCCGAGTGGAAAATTGCAGCCCTAGAAATTTCTTTTTCTACTTTTAAAGTCTGCATTTTCTCTTTGATACTGCGCATCTCGTCTATCATAGTCCCCAGATTGGATCAAAGTTCACGAAGTACATTGCACTTTTCATGATGAAGTTATGTTTCATCTGCTGTGGTAAAAAATTGAAACCACTCAAGTCTGTAAGTTTCAGTTGAATTGTGCCCCAAATCAATTTAAAGTCTCTCTGAATAAACTGGAGAACCTGGTGGCAGAGAAGATTCAGCAATGTTCAATATTCTAGGAGGAAGCCAAAAGCTACAAGTAAGAGGCTGAGGAGCTGAAGGAGAAGAGGGGACATTGAAAGGAAAAGCTGTGCAAGGATACTGAAGCCATGAGTAGCGCTATTACAGAACTAAAACAAGTTAAGACTTCACTGGAGGTCGACCTGGACAACAGTGAGACCAAACTGAAGGACAAGAACAAAGCTCTGTTGTGGACAGAAAAAAAATAACAGAAATAAGATCAGAACATGCAAATCTGAGTTTGAAGCTCAAGGAACTAGAAGTTAGCGGGCGCTATTCACCCCCTCCCACGCCGGGTGGGAGAATCGCCGGGGCGCCGCACGAATTGCGCCACACCGCCCCGACCCCTGCACGATTCTCCCAGCCCCCCGGAAACCAGTGGTGCGCGATACGCACCGGGCGGCTCGGAGGACAGGCGAGCGGCGATTCTCCGGCTGGATGGGTTGAGCGGCCGCTACGAAACGAAAGATTCCCGCTGGCGCCGTCCACCCCTGGTCGCTGCCGGCGGGAACTCTGCGGGAACGCTGAGGGGGTGGCCTGTGGGGGGGGGGGGGCTCCTTCACCGGGGTGGCCTCCGATGGGGTCTGGCCCGCGATCGGGGCCCACCGATCGGCAGGCCAGCCTCTCCCCCCCGGGCCTACCTCCTTCCATGCGCGGCCCCAGAACACCGGCTCAATGTCGGTGAGGGGCCGGCATGCGTAAGACGTTCTCCGCGCATGCGCAGGATGGCGCGGCTCAACTGCGCATGCGCAGGATTGGACTGCCCCAAATGCACATGCGCGGGTTGGCGCGGCGCCATTTGGCGCCACGTAAGGACGCTGGAGCGCGGTGATCCTCTCCAGCGCCTTTTTACAGAGGGTAGTGGGTGCCTGGATCTCGCTGCCGGAGGAGGTGTTGGAAGCAGGTACTAAGGTGATGTTTAAGGCGCGTCTCAACAAATACATGAATAGGATGGGAATAGAGGGATGCGGGCCCTAGAAGTGTAGAAGGTTTTAAGTTAGATGGGCAGCATGGTCGGCACAGGCTTGGCGGGCTGAAGAGTCTGTTCCCGTGCTGTACTTTTCTTTGTTCTTTGTATTGTTGAAATATGACATGGCTGAAATGAAAATTAAGAGCCAGGAATGTCAAGAAAAAGTTGAACAGTTGAAATTAAAAGCAAAAGTTCTTGCAAAGGCGTGAGAAGGTGCTCAAAAGTAACTGGCAGAAATAATAGCAGAAGTAAAATTAAAGATCACGAGTTCAAGGATGGCACACGAAAAGTAGAATCTGCTAAGGAAAAACTGATCAGTGTAGAGAACCAACTTTCACGTATGTAAAATTAGTTTGATGTGAATTTAGGTAAGTGAAATAATTTGACATTAAACATTGATAACTTTAGAGTGGCACACGGCACAGTGGGTAGCCCTGCTGCCTACACTGCAGAGGGCCCGGGCTTGAATCCTGGCCCTGGGTCACTGTCCGTGTGGAGTTTGCACATTTTCTCCCGTGTCTGCGTGGGTTTCGCCCCCACAAGCCAAAGATGTACAGGTTAGGTGTCTTGGCCATGCTGAATTGTCCCTTAATTGGAAAAAAAATTATTGGGTACTCTAAATTTATTTAAAAAAACATTGATATCTTTGAAGTAAGAAAAATTAGTTATGAACATTAACAGCTTTAAAAGAATAGTTATTAAATCCCTTTCTCAACATGCTAGTGTGGGAAAGTAACAATTCACAAACTTAATGGCCTTCACAGGATGGGTAAGAATAAGTGTGATAAGAAGCACAGACTTCAGCCTTCAGTTAGTTAAATTACAGCTGCAGCTGGTATAATGCTGCTTATTGAGATGTAGAGTGAAAAAGTGATAACCAAAAGATATAAATATGTTACACAGCCTTGCTACTAGTCAGACATTTTGTAGGAGCAGGGCTATGCCTCTCAAATATGTTTCTGAATAATGGCTGGTTAGGTCGTAAACCGATCAGCACCTGGCACAGATCCTAATTTCAACCTCTCCCGCGATCTAACCAGCTGGCACAGATCCACGCCAGGCGCAACGTGGCCGTTAGATCTATTCCAAATTGTAAGTGCGGGGTTATTTGCATGGTTAGGTTGAGCTGTCAGTGTCTGCATGGGTATTTCAGAGGCACTCACCTTAATCTGTCTCACAATTGCTCTAGCTGGAGAAGACCAGGGGCAGGATTCTCCGCCGCGCCGTGCCACATTTCTGCCCCGACTGGCCGGCGGGATTCTTCGGTATGCCGGCTGGTCAATGGGGTTTCCCAGTGTGGGGCAGCCTTATGCCGTCGGGAAACCTCCGAGCACCAGCATAATGGAGATTCACCCCGGCGGAGAATCCTGGCCCAGGTCTTTCTAGTCCAAAAACAAAATTCAGTTTCTGGTATCATCTGTTCCAATGGGAGCTATTTGGCCTGAAAACATTCTGTGATCGATCCCCTCCAGGATGATTTGAGGCATCAAAGGAATTGAGCACTTGAACTGAGTTCTACTGAGGCCTTTAAAATATTAGGGGGGCAATTCCCAGCTACCCCAGGCAAACATGCCTGATATCCCCAAAATGTAGGGGAATTTTCAGGTTTACTCGACATGAAAATAATTGCATGGCAAAAAGAGAGCTGACCCAGGCTGTGCCCAGTCCCAGCTGACCTCTGGCATGCATCACTTCTACCCTTCTCCAGTCTGAGTTGAATTAATGGAACTAATTGGAGGTCTCCATTGCATATTTGTTCCCAATTTTCAGGTTGGTTAACATCACTGACAAAGGTGCAAGTTCAATATTTAGCCCTGCTAAAGGAAATCATCTTAGTATAATGGCATCTTTGGAGAGAGAAAGGAGCTAACGTTTCAAGTCTGGATGATTCTTTGTTGAAACTGGAGAGAACTGGAAATAGGGTCAGATTTACACTAAGTGGGAGGGGGCGTGGAGCAGTGGGGCCAGATAAAGGGCCAGCAATGAGTGGAGATTGCCAAAGAAGCTGTGGACAGAGAAAGACAAAGAAAATGTACATGGGCCGATTAAGGCTAAGAAGGTGCTGATCGTGGCACATAAAGAGATTAGATTGTCAATCTCCATCCATCATTGGCCCTCTTTCTAGTACCACTGCTCCTCGCCCGTTCTGACGCGCCGTGAAAAGCGGCGCCAACCACTCTGGTGGCAACAGTCCCCGATAATCAGGAATGTACCCCTTCCGGCGCCGGAGTGTTCCCTGCAGCTCCAGCCGGCGTGGAACGGCCGGCGCGAGTACGTGCATGCCGCTACAGCTGGCGTGATTCTGTGCATGCGTGTGTGTTCCCGTCTCCGTGACGTCCACCGGGCAATATGGCAGAGCCCTACACGGGCCCGGCGCGGAGGAACATAGACCCCCATGGAAACAGCCCGCCCGCCGATCGGTAGGCCCAGATCACGGACCAGGCCACCGTGGAGGCCCCCCCGGGATCGGATCCACCTGCCCCCACCTCCAGGATGGCCCCCGCAGACACAACCTCCAGGTCCCGCCGTGTGGGACCTGAGTAACCCACACCGGTGGGACTCGGCCGAACTCGGCGGGCAATCGGCCCGTCAAGGCCCGGAGAATCGCCGGGGGGGCCATTTTCAGCGACGCCCAACCGGCACGGCAGCGATCCCGCGGGTGTCTGAAAATTGGCGAGCCGGCGTCAGGGCGGCGCAGTGCGATTCTCGTGCCCCCCCCCGGGGTTCTCTGACCCGGCACGGGTCGGAGAATCCCGGGCCTATAAATCTGACCCTATTTCCAGTTCTTTCCAGCTTTGTTAAAGAGTCATCCAGACTCGAAAGGTTAGCTCCCTTCTCTCTCCACAGATGCTGTCAGGCCTGCTGAGATGGTCCAGTATTTTCTGTTTGTGTTTCAGATTCCAGCATCCGCAGTAATTTGCTTTTATCATCTTAGTAATACGATGTTTTTGGTAAACTATGTTGTGACAATTGATGAATGATCTGAAATGTTGGGCAGAATTTTCCCATCCTGCCCGCCATTGGTTTCGTGGCAGGCAGGAGTGGAGAATCTAGCAGCAGGCAAAAAGCCCCAAATCCCTGGCATAAAAACAGTTTGCAATTCTTCCGATGGCAGGTCACTGGTGGGCCAGTTATCCCGTTGCCTTGTGACGTGAACGCTATTTGCATTCATTTAAATCTCATGAATGCTCATTAAAACAGTTGCTCGCTCGAATCTCCTCACACCTTCCAAACTTGCTTCAAGGATGAGGTCAAACAATTACATTAGTATTCTCAAACAGCTAAGAAATAATATCCACATATATCGCTCTATTCATGAAAGTTTTAGATTAACCACTGAACAATAAATTACGTAACATTATTTTTCACACTCATGAAGCGGTGTGCATATCTTGCAATGTTCTTCTCAAATAACGATTAGCAGAGTCAGAGAAATGAATTAGGTAATGTAATTTTAATCAAATGCAATCTGTTACAGAAATTGTGACCTGAAAAATGTGTTCAATTACACCATTTGTCAGTCAAGTTTTTCCTTTCTTTACTTCTAAAAAATTTAATGATTTTACTTTTATTTGTCTTGTCACCAGGCAAGTTCTCCCTCTGTTCAGCACTGTTGTCTTCATGTCAGTTTTTTTTTGTAGCATTCAAAGCATAAGGAAGTCTGCCTGGACCGTTATTAGATTGAAAATAATTTATTGTGAAAGAATATACCTGCAATGGACAGGCAATTAATTTCTTGAATGACTTATGAAGGCTAAGCCAGAGAAAATGTCAGTTTAAAGTGTTTTTACTTAATAGTGATGAAAAGAATTTCATTGTCTTGAAAGTGTTTTCAAATGTGCTGTCCAGCTGATAGCTCAAGGCGAGCCAACATAAATTCTCCTCCTGTTTGAAAGAGACACCAAAAGGACCGTAGCCTCAGACAGTTCTGACCACATAAAATTGGGCCTTAAGCACAAACCAGCAGTCCTCTTCAAATAAAGACAACAGTCAGTCTCCAGACTTGCACATTTGGTGTTATTACAGCTACGTAAATAAACCTTTTGGCGAGATGAATGGCACACATTAAAAACCAAAACTGAGGAATTTAAAATAAAATTAGCATTGAATTCACTGGAAGTGAATATCTTGGAAACCATAATCACAACATCTATAATTAGAGAATAAATCAACATGACAGTTGAATTACATTAAATATTTTGCTTAATCCTCAAAATAATTCCCAGAACTACAAACATTTTGCGGCACATTATTTTTAGTGCTGATCATTCGGAAAAGCAATACGCTTTTATAATTGGCTTAAAGAACTTCAGGTTAGTGCAACTGATGTCTCGGTGAATAAGTGCACTACCTCGTGTGCCAGGTAAGGGACACATTTCAGAATATTAATATAACTATTCCTTGGTCGTTACTGCAGTGGCTGATTTCAGCCTGTGGCTTGATGTGTTGGGTGCTCTGGATCCGTGGAACACATACAGGCCACCAACACTTAAAATAGTACAACACTATTTTATTAAGCTAGAAACTGTTGAACATACTTTCACTGTGGGTTAACACGATGTTAGATTAAACTAAAGGCCTATGCCTGTCCTAACCAGTCTATGCACTCAGCACATGGTGAAGATCTGTGCTGTAAGCTGTGAGCTCTGTCCTTCTGAGAAGCTGCATCCCGAATGAGCGGGAAAACTGATGCCCTCTGTCTTTATCGTGAGTGTGCTCTAACTGGTGATTGGCTGCGGTGTTGTGTGTGTTGATTGGTCTTGCTGTGTGTCCATCAGTGTGTGTGTCTGCACCATGATATACTGGTGTATATTATGACATCCCCTCTTTTATAAAAAAATGTATGTGTGTGGCAATAAATAATGTGTGGTGAGAATGTCCCGAACTATGTGTGGGGTGCAAAGACATATTTACAGGACTACGTCCATGAGAACTAAGCTATTTACATGGGAAGGTGCCTGGTGCAGAGAAGCAGTTGCAACAAGAGTAACGAGATCAACACTATGTACAAATCAGGGAAACGATCAAACAAAGCAACAAAACAATTCAGAGAGTCCATAAATTCAAAAAGTTTATAAATTTCGTCTCTGAGGTGGGCGACAAATTCTGGTTGACCGCCTCAAGGGTGGGTCGAGAGCTGCCGGTTCAGGAGCGGGCTGGACTGCGTCAAAGTCAGGGAGAGGCAGAGTGACAGGGAGCTCTGCATAGTCCGTGGCAGGTTCAGCAGGAGGGTGGAGCGACACTGGAGGATCACGTGGCGAGCGTGGAACGAGACGAAGGGCGCGTCGATTGCGACGCAGAATAGAGCCATCCGGTAGACGAACCAGGAACGAGCGTGGGGCCACCTGCTGAAGGACAACAGCTGTTGCAGACCACCCACCATCCAGAAGATGGACGCGGACATTGTCATCTGGAGCCAGAGCAGGGAGATCAGCTGCACAGGAGTCATGAGCCGCCTTGTGCTGTGCACGAGACAGCTGCATCCGGCGAAGGACCGAAACGTGGTCGAGGTCTTGGACATGGATGGACAGCACCGTCGTCCTCAGGGTGCGGCTCATGAGTAATTGGGCTGGCGACAGGCCAGTGCATAGTGGGGCGGAGCGATAGGCCAGCAAGGCAAGGTAGAAATCAGATCCAGCATCGGCGGCCTTGCATAGGAGGCGTTTGACGATATGTATTCCTTTCTCTGCTTTGCCATTGGATTGGGGGTGCAGAGGACTGGACGTCACATGGGCAAAGTTGTACCGCCTGGCAAAGTTGGACCATTCTTGGCTGGCGAAGCAGGGGCCATTGTCCGACATAACCGTGAGCGGGATGCCGTGTCGAGCAAAGGTTTCTTTACATGCACGAATGACTGCAGACGAGTTGAGGTCATGCAACCGTATCACCTCCGGGTAATTCGAAAAGTACTCCACGATCAGGACATAGTCTCGACCGAGCGTGTGGAACAGGTCGATGCCCACTTTGGTCCATGGTGACGTGACCAACTCATGGGGCTGCAGGGTCTCACGTGGTTGGGCCGGCTGGAAGCGCTGACAAGTGGGGCAGTTGAGCACTGTGTTGGCTATGTCCTCATTAATGCCTGGCCAGTACACTGCCTCTCAGGCCCATCGGTGGCACTTTTCCACGCCAAGGTAGCCTTCGTGTAGTTGTTCCAGGACAAGCTGGCGCATGCTATGCGGGATGACAATGCAGTCCAGTTTTAGAAGAACCCCGTCTACTACCGCCAGATCATCTCTGACATTATAGAATTGAGGGCATTGGCCCTTGAGCCACCTGTCCGTTAGGTGGCGCATGACACGCTGTAGCAAGGGGTCAGCCTCGAATTTGGATGAGGCGTTCATCCGAGGCAGGTACATTGGAGGCCGCGAATGCCACATGTGCGTCAATCTGGCAGACAAATCCCGCTGAGTCACATGGAGTGTTGACTGCCCTGGAGAGAGTGCAGCAATGATGAGGTCCTTGCCTGGGGTGTATACCAGCTGGAAGTCTTATCGCCGGAGCTTGAGAAGAATACACTGGAGGCGAGGCGTCATGTCGTTCAAGTCTTTCTGTATTATATTGACCAGCGGGCGATGGTCGGTCTCGACGGTGAATTGAGGAAGCCCGTAGACATACTCGTGAAACTTAACAACACCGGTCAGAAGGCCCAGGCACTCCTTTTCTATCTGCGCGTAGCGCTGCTCCGTGGGGGCCATCGCACGTGACGCATATGCAACGGGGGCCCATGATGAGGCAGCATCTCGTTGAAGGAGCACTGCCCCAATGCCGGATTGACTGACATCGGTCAAAATTTTGGTCTTCTTTGCTGATCAAAGAAGGCTAAGACCGGGGCCGTGGTCAGTTTTGCCTCGAGTTCCCTCCATTTGCGCTCGTGGGCAGGGAGCCATTGGAAGTGAATCGTCTTCCTGACCTGGGGCGACATTCTCCGACCCCCCGCTGGGTCGGAGAATGTCCGGTGGCTGGCGTGAATCCCGCCCCTGCCGGTTGCCGAAGTCTCCGGCACCAGAGATTCGGCGGGGGCGGGAATCGCGTCGCGCCGGTTGGCGGGCCCCCCCGCTCGATTCTCCGGCCCGGAGGCCGAAGTCTCACCGATAAATTGCCTGTCCCGCCGGCGTAAATTAAATCACCTACCTTACCGGCGGGACAAGGCGGCGTGGGCGGGCTCCGGGGTCCTGGGGGGGGCGCGGGGCGATCTGGCCCTGAGGGGTGCCCCCACGGTGGCATGGCCCGCGATCAGGGCCCACCGATCCGCGGGCAGGCCTGTGCCACGGGGGCACTCTTTCCCTTCCGCCTCCGCCACGGTCTCCACCATGGCGGAGGCAGAAGAGACTCCCTCCACTGCACATGCGTGGGAAACTGTCAGCGGCCGTTGACGCGCCCGCGCATGCGCCGCCCCGAGATGTCATTTCCGCGCCAGCTGGCGGGGCACCAAAGGCCGTTTCCGCCAGCTGGCGGGGCGGAAATTCCTCCGGCGTCGGCCTAGCCCTCAATGTTGGGGCTCGGCCCCCAAAGATGCGGAGCATTCCGCACCTTTGGGCCGGCGCGATGCCCGTCTGGTTGCCGCCGTTTTGGGCGCCAGTCGGCGGACATCGCGCCGTTTCCGGAGAATTTCACCCCAGGTTCCTGAGAGCCGTGGTATGAGAGGCGAGTTTAAGGATGAATTTCCCTAAAAAATTGACCATGCCCAGAAATCGGAGGACCGCCTTCTTGTCCTCTGGTGTTTTCAAAGCTGTGATGGCAGCTATCTTGTCCGCATCCGGCTGCACACCCAATTGGGAGATGTGGTCCCCGAGGAACTTAAGTTCTGTCTGACCAAAAGAGCATTTGGCCCTGTTGAGGTGGAGGCCATGCTCATGTATACGTCTGAATACGCGCTGGAGGAGACTAACATGCTTCTGGGGGGTGGTGGACCAAATGTTTATGTCATCGACATAGAAGCGAACACCCTCAATACGTTCCATCATTTGTTCCATAATCCTATGGAACACTTCTGATGCAGAGATGATCCCAAACAGCATCCTGTTGTAACAATATCTTCCAAAGGGGGTGTTAAATGTGCAGAGTTTCCTGCTGGATTTGTCGAGCTGGATTTGCCAGAATTCTTTTGAGGCGTCGAGTTTGGTGAAGAGCTTGGCACGAGCCATCTCACATGTGAGCTCTTCGCGCTTGGGAATTGGATAGTGCTCTCTCATAATATTGCGATTTAGATCCTTGGGATCAATGCAAATTCTCAATTCGCCGGAAGGCTTTTTTACACACCATGGAACTGACCCAGTCGGTCGGTTCTGTGACTTTGGAAATCACTCCTTGGTTCTGGAGGTCCTGCAGCTGCTGCTTGAGGCAGACCTTAAGGGGTGCTGGGACCCTGCGAGGTGCGTGTACCACAGGCGTGGCATTCGGTTTTAATAAAATCTTGTAGGTGTATGGGAGCGTGCCCATGCCCTCGAAGACGTCGTGGCACTGGTTGATAAAGGCGTCGAGCTGCACCCTGAAGTCAGTGTCCTGAAAGGCAGACACGTCAGCAGGAGAGAGAGAGGGAACTCTCTGAACTAGGTTCAACAGCTTGCATGCCTGCACACCAAGCAGGGAGGCTTTCGAGGAGCCACGATTTCAAAGGGAAGGATGGCTTTGCGAGACCTGTGCGTCACTTCAAGTTGGCATGAGCCGCTGGCAGCAATGGCATTGCCATTATAATCTAATAGCTGGCAGGCTGATGGCAGGATGGCTGGTTTGACACGAAGGCTTTGGAGGTCAAACCGCGCAATGAGATTGGCAGAGGCACCGGTGTCCAGGCGGAATCGTATTTGGGACCGGTTGACCGTAAGGGTGGCACACCACTCATCGTCAAGATCGATGCTGTATACCGATAGAGGCTGGATTCTTTGTTTCGGGGACACCCTGTTTTTTGTAATGATACTGACTCGAAAAGGCGCCGTCTGGTCCTTGGTGTCAATATCAGGTAGCAGGTCCTAATTGGGCTCGGTGACCGGGGTTGAATGGCCCGGACATTCCTGCGAGGCTGGCTGGAGCGACGAGAGTTGGCAGGCTGAGCTGATCTGCATAAAGCAGCATAGTGGCCAAGTTTGCCACATCGCAGGCATCGTCGGGATTTGGCAGGACATTGCCGCTTTAAGTGGGCGGAGCCACAGTTGCTGCACGTTGTAGCATCAGTGCTTTCGCTGCGCCATCGCGCATGCGCGGTGCAGTCGTACATGGTGCGCGCCTGCGCAGTACGTTCGTCGACGTCGCCGTCCCCTCGTTCGGTGCGCACAAGCGCGGGATTCCACGAAAAGCGTGTAAAATGGCCGCCCTCATCCAGGCTGAGGCCCTGGAGTTGCTCGATTGTTGGACCCATTCTGCCTCGTGGAGACCTTGCCACGCCGTTTCAGCCGCTTGGATGTGGGAATACCGACTCATGGCGTGTTCATGTAGCACACGGGTCTCGATGGCAATCGATAGGTTCAGCTGCTTTACCTTGAGGAGCTGCCGGCGTAGGGGATCTTACTGAACACCGAAAACGATCTGGTCGCGTATCATGGAGTCGGAGGTGGACCCGTAATTACAGGACTGTGCAAGGATGCGGAGGTGAGTGAGAAAGGACTGGAATGGTTCATCCTTACCCTGCAAACGCTGTTGGAATACATAACGCTCAAAACCTTCATTCACCTCGATGTCGCAGTGACTGTCAAACTTAAGGAGGACCGTCTTGAATTTTGATTTATCTTCACCATCAGCAAAGGTGAGAGAATTGAAAATGTGGATGGCATAGTCCCCGGACGTGGATAGGAAGCGAGCAGTCTTCCTGGTGTCTGAGGCAGCTTCCCGGTCTGTGGCTTCAAGGTAGAGCTGGAAGCGTTGTTTGAATATATTTCAGTTGGCCCCTAGGTTACTGGTGATGCGGAACGGCGGCAGCGGGCGGACACTGTCCATTTTGCAGGATGGCTCTATGCTGGTGGAAGGCAGATTACTTGCAGGTAGGTCTAAGAATTCTAACATCCCTCAACTACTGGTATCATGATGTGTTGGGTGCTCTGGATCCGTGGAACACATACAGGCCACCAACACTTAAAATAGTGCAACATTATTTTATTAACCTAAAAACTGTTGAACATACATTCACTGTGGGTTAACACGATGTTAGGTTAAACTAAAGACCTATGCCTGGCCTAACCAGTCTATGCACTCAGCACATGGTGAAGATCTGTGCTGTAAGCTGTGAGCTCTGTCCTTCTGAGAGGCTGCATCCCGAATGAGCAGGAACTCTGATGCCCTCTGTCTTTATAGTGAGTGTGCTCTAACTGGTGATTGGCTGCGGTGTTGTGTGTGTTGATTGGTCTTGCTGTGTGTCCATCAGTGTGTGTGCCTGCACCATGATATACTGGTGTATATTATGACATGGCTGAGTACTCCTAAGCCAGGAGGGAGAATTCACCAGCATTTATGCTCTCGATTGCGATGGATATTGGAAAACATGCATGGCTATCACTTTGGGTGAGATAAAAATAGTTTAACTGTAATGTTCTGAATAGAATATCCTGACAATGCACACTATAGGCATGAAGGATTACTTGGAGGGAGTAATCATATTGGAACAGAGATCAGCACTGATCTATTGTTTCAGGAAAGGACAGGAGAAAATTATAGGAAAAGTAGGAAAAGTTAATTGCTGCAAAATGTAACCATCATTGCAATTTAACTGGGCATGTCAAAATGGAATTTATTTATAACGCACAAAATTGAAAAGGGTCCCTTGCTTCAAACAACATCATAAGACATATCCACCTGAGAAAACAGAAGAAACCTTGGTTTACCATCCCATCTTGAAGTGCCTAACAATGTAGCACTTCTTGTGATGATGAAGAAACATCCATGGTGAATATTCACAGAAATATTGGACTTTAAAAAGACCTGAGTTTTTATTTTAAAATGGACACAAGCCCTGAAGATAGCTGAGTTAGCTACTGACAATAATGTCTCGAAGGGACAATGGAACCCCTCCCTGTGTTTCTAGACAATGTAATTCTAAAAGCATCCAGAGACTGGTTACCATCTGTGATAAAGATAAAGGCTATCTCGTCTGAAATATCTCGGGTGTAGTTGCCTTCTGAGACTGACTAGTGGATTCCGGGTCCAGTTGAAATACACAAAGAGGGGGATTAAAAGCTCACTGGGAGGCTTGCTTGCCTGCCTGTCTGGCTATGTCTACCCTGCCGATCTATGTGTGTGTGCTGTGAGGAAAAGCAGCTGGAAATTTTCCAAACTGAATGTGTGATACAGTACCAGAAGCAGTGCCCATGGAAAAAGGAAATAACAATCTTTTGCAGGAATATCTAAAACTCTCTCTCTGACTGTGCAAGTCTACCAGCCAGCCACAAAGGATCACAGCTGGAAAGATAACCAAAATATATCTACCAAACCGCAGAACACCTGACCGAAGAATCAACTAATTTCCAGCTGAAGTCAGCTCTACTGGAATTAATTTGTAACAGACACAATGCATCATTATCTGCTCCATGCAAGTCAAGGACTGTTCTGGATAACCTTTTATTACTTACTATTGGACTCAATTCTTCCTCCTAATCTACATGAATGTGGGTGCATGTGTTTTATCATTTCTCCTTACCTTTTTAATAGTTTAATAAACTTACTCTGTCTTAACTCAAGGAAACCTGGTTAAATTGGTTCCTTTTCAAACAACTATTGGGTCGAAAGGAAACCATGCTAGATTAAACTTTGTTGCAACCAGCAGAGGATGAATTGAATAAAGACATGGAAGCCGACATCTCCCTTACCTGGGTATGTAATAATTTGATGGGTATTCTCGCCGGATGATGTCAAATCGAGGGGTCTCACCCAGATCAACAACATTTGGGGAACCTCACCTGGAACTGGTCATAACACTCTCTAAATCAGTCACTCGCTGGATTAAGTGCTCAAATCCTAGATTATTGCTTAAACTCACAACATTCTGACTAAAATGAGGATGTTACACTGAACAAACCTCAGGGCACTGAAGCTAAGGTGACATTCAAGTATTGAATGTGTTGGCGTGTTTTCCGGGTGCTCCGGTTTCCTCCCACAGTCCAAAGATGTGCAAGTTAGGTGGATTGGCCATTATAAATTGCCCTTAGTGTCCAAAAAGGTTGGGTGGGGTTACTGGGTTATGGGAATAGGGTGGAGGTGTTGGATTAAGTAGGATGCTCTTTCTAAGGGCCAGTGCAGACTCGATGGGCCGAATGGCCTCCCTCTGCACTGTAAATTCTATTATTCTATGAACTGTCAATTAAGAATTTAGGTCTTCACCTTCAACAACACTCATATTTATTATCGGTGATGTGACAAGCAAACTGTCAAAGAAGGTTTCTTTACTGAGCTGCTACACTATGGCCTGGATTTGTCTTGCGCGGGGATCTAATGCCGGAAGTGTAGTGGTAATCCTCCCAGCCAACTTCACGAGTGCTAGTTTATCATTGGCCCAAACCTTGCTAATGGTAACCACAGCAAAATGCTCAGCTTTCAGATGCCAGCAAGTGCTCTGTGCCCTGAGGCAGCCCCAGCTGATATTATTCAACAAATGAACTTCCTGTTTTGCAGCAAAATGCCTTTTGTTGATAGTTTTGTCGGTGCCTGATGCTGCAGCAGGCTTTTAAAGCTTACATCAGAATGCTATTTTCCAACCTAAAGGGTAGGCTCTCAGTGAGATGCCCTCCTAATGCTTGGAGGCTAGCCAATATTCAAATTAAACTGACCTTGGAAACTAGGACACAATCAACATTAACAAGTCCACAAACAGAACAATGCTTTTAACAAAGACTCTTCAGAATTACCATGGGGCACAAAATTGGAATGTAAAAGACATCCATCCAGTTGTTCGAGATGTAATTTCCTCCACCCTTCCAAATCTGAGCGATCGCTTTATTCCTCTAATTCTGTTTTTTTGTTTATTTCCAACTTAAAGTGGACCACCGCTGTCTTCAACTCACAAAGTTGTTGGGCAGGATTCTCCAATAATGGGGCTATGACCTCATGCCTGCGTAAAAAGCGGCGCCAACCACTCTGGCGTCAACGGACCCCGATAATAGGGAATTCTCTCCTTCCTAGGGGGCTAGGTTGACACCAAAGTGGGTCCCGCAGCTGCAGCCGGCGCGGAACGGCCAGCGTGATTCCGCAACTGCACGGGGTTCCCTTCTCCTCGCCGGCCCCCAGGCAAAATGGCGGAGCCCTACAGGGGCCCGGGGCGGAGGAACAAAGGCCCCCACGGAATGAGCCCGCTTGCCGATCGGTAGACCCCGATCGCGGGCCAGACCACTGTGGGGGCCCCTCCCGGGTTCGGATCCCCCCCAACCCCCCCTCCAGGATGGCCCCCGCAGACTCACCTTCCAGGTCTTGCCGTGTGACCTGAGTAGCCCACGCCGGTGGAACTCGGCCAAACTCGCATCCCCCCGGGGATTCTCCGACCCGGCGCAGGGTCGGAGAATCCTGGCCCTAAACTCTAGACTTCTCTCGATACACTTCCCCATTTTGCTACTTCACTGCTCTCCTTTAAGACACTCTTTAAAATATATCTCTCTTTGACCAAGATTTGAGTTCTCTGCCCTCATATCTCCTTATGTGGCTTGGTGTCAAATTTTGTGTGATATTGGGGCTGTATTCTCTGCCACTCGCCACCGGTAGCAGAGTTCCCAAGATGAGAGACCCATGTCTGGAAACAAGAGAGCAGTCCAGACAGAGGCAGTGAAAAAGAAAACTACTTTAAAACTCACATGTGCAACACACCTGCTGGTTCAGGCAGAGGAAACAGCACCTGTCAATTCCTGGAGGGAGAAAATCAGTCAGCTGGGTTTAAATCTCCTCAGATCTGTGCTCTACAAGCCTTTCATTCATTTCTCTTTGATATTGATTTTACTTGGCTGTAATTAATAGCTTCCACACACACACAGCTGTCTGCATTGTTCCATTCATCTCCCTTCAGGCTTGAGTGACTTTGAAATAGTCAGCCTTGATCTTAATGGCTGTGTTTATCAATATCAAGCTTTGATTGACAGCTCCTAGATCACATCAAACAGAGTTAAGTGCTATCCATTCAATTCACTGCTGGCTTCTTCAAAGTCACTCAAGCAGGAAGGGAGATGACTGTAAAGCACCGTACTCTGTTTCATGTGGTCCATGAGCTGTCAATCAAAGCTTGATGTTTATAAACATTGCTGTTAGTCTCACAGTCGACTACTTCAAAATATCTCAAGCGTGAAGGGACATGAATGGATAGCATTTAACTTTATAAGGGTGTGAACCTTGAGCCCGTCATCAGTGGGGAACTGGGGCATCGGAAAGGCACCAATCCCATTTTCTATGGGAACTCCACTACTGGCGGCTGGCGGTGGAGAATCCAACCCCTCATCTTAGATGCACCAGGGAAGATAAGTCTCAAAGGTAGCACAGGAAAACATTTGAGGCATCCAGCCACTCTGCAACAGCACACTGCCTTGTCATAGAACATAGAACCCCATGCAGGGGCAGCACGATAGCATTGTGGATAGCACAATTGCTTCACAGCTCCAGGGTCCCAGGTTCGATTCCGGCTTGGGTCACTGTCTGTGCGGAGTCTGCACATTCTCCCCGTGTGTGCGTGGGTTTCCTCCGGGTGCTCCGGTTTCCTCCCACAGTCCAAAGATGTGCAGGTTAGGTGGATTGGCCATGATAAATTGCCCTTAGTGTCCAAAATTGCCCTTAGTGTTGGGTGGGGTTACTGGGTTCTGGGGATAGGGTGGAGGTGTTGGCCTTGGGTAGGGTGCTCTTTCCAAGAGCCGGTGCAGACTTGATGGGCCGAATGGCCTCCTTCTGCGCTGTAAATTCTATGATAGAAACAAAAAACACAGAAACATAAGAAGAATTATAAAACAGAAGGACATTGTTTGGCTTTTTGCCCGTACCAGCTACAGAGCTCTCCAGATTAATCCCACTTTGTAGCTCTTGGTCCACAATCCTGTAAGTGATGGCATCTCAAGTGCACATTCAAGTATTTTTCCTTTGTAATGAGGGTTTCTATCTCGACCGTCCTTTCAAGGTGGTGATTTCAGACCCTCACTTTCCCCAACTTCCCTCTGGTCATTTTGTCAATCACTTTAAATGTATGCCCCTGGTTATTGAACTCTCTGCTGATGGAAATTGGTCCTTCCTATCCACTTTATCTTTGTCCCTCATAATTTTCGACACTTCAATTAAATTGTCCCCCTAAGCCTCTTCTGTTCTAAAGAAAATAACTCCAGCCCATCCAACTTTTTTCTCATGGTAAAAATTCATCATTCCTGGCAGCAGCTTGTAAATCTCTTATTTGCCTTCTCTGGTGTGTTCACAACTTGCTAGTGACCAGAACTGTTTGCAGTCCTCTAGCAGCGATTAACAAGTGTATTTTCTTGCTCTAGCTTGACCTCACTTCTCTGATATTCTAGATGTGGAGATGGCGGTGTTGGACTAAGGTGGGCACAATAAGAAGTCTTAAAATACCAGGTTAAAGTCCAATGGGTTTGTTTCAAAACACTAGGTTTCATAGCTAGTGATTCCTTTCACCTGAGGAAGGAGCTGCCCTCTGATAGCTAGTGATTAGGAACAAACCTGTTGGACTTTAACCTGGTTTTGCAAGACTTCTTACTGATTTTCTAGGCCTTGGCTAATAAAGGAGAGTATCCTGTATGTCTTCTTAACCATCTTATCAAACCACACTGTTAACTTCAGTGTTGCACTCAGGGGCATACATTCCAAGATCCCTCTATCCTCCATACTTCCCAGAATCCCACTATTATATATGTCTTTAAACGGGAGCAGCATGTCATTATAGTATAAAGGTGTTTGGCAGAGCACGGGTTTATGTGGGACTGGAGAACAGTATCACCCATGGCGTGATGTAGAGAGTCGCATGATAGTAGACTATGGAAGGAACAAGTATGGCAGTGTCTGTGATATGCCTATAGCTATGTATTAACAATAAAGTAAGCGCACAGGTACAGCAGGCAGTAAAAAAGGCAGATGGTATATTGGCCTTCATAGCAAGAGGATTTGAGTATAGGTTTTACTACAATTGTATAGGGCATTGGTGAGGCATTGGTTTGCAGTTTTGGAGTCCTTATCTGAGGAAGGATTTTCTTGCAGCGAAGATTTACCAGGCTGATTCCTGGGAAGGCGGGACTGTCATATGAGGAGAGACTAATTCGGTTAGGGTTGTATTCATTGGCGTCTAGAAGTATGAGGGGGGTTCTCATGGAAACTTATAAAATTCTAACAGGATTAAATCGGGTAGATTCAGAAAGAATGTTCCCAATGGTGGGGGAGTCCAGAACTAGGGGTCATAGTTTGAGGATAAGGCAGAAACATTGTGTAATTTCAAAAAGGAATTAGATATAGCTTTTAGGGCAAAAGTGATCAAGCGTTATGGGGGAGGCGGGATCAGGGTATTGAACTTGATGATTAGCCATGATCCTAATGAATCAGGCTCGAAGGGCAGAATGGCCTCCTCCTGCTTCTATTTTCTATGTATGTTTCTATGTAATTGTTTGTACCTCTTGGTGAGACACCAAATGAATCTTTTCAACATGGTGACAGCTGACTGAATGAATCCAATACCTCAACGCAGTGGGAGAAGTACGCCAGAATTCCAAGACATGAAAAACTAAAGATGTCAAAGCCTCATCTGAGAGAAGAGTGCGTTCATTAAAGTTGGAGGTTGCCTAAATAGAAAGCTCCATTACAGACCTGGAGGATGAAGGACTCCATCAGAACACATGGAGGTCCATTGCATTGCCAGACCTGATCAAACAAGGCAGAGTCAAGGAGTCTGGCCTGATCGTAAAAAAGCTGAGCAACTTTCAAATGAAAAGGAAACAAAAAGCTGACAAAAGAGGAGTCCACTGTAAAGAGGAATCCACAATGTAAATGAAGAGGAGAACCTGAGTGATGGAAGAACCTCTATACCTGGCCAAACTACCAGAAGGGTGAGAAAAATACAGTACAAAAAAAATTGAACTTCATTTTTAAAAGAGACAGCCATCAGAGTCAGCACATCCAGACGGCAGCTGGAGGAAAGCTGCAGCACCAGCTGGTACCATAACACAAGCTGGCCGAGTTGGATTCAAATAAGAAAAAGGTAACAAAAAAAAGAATGGCAAGCAGAGTTAAAGAATTTTAAAAGAAAAATCACTTACCAGTTGATTTTCAGGCATGAAGGAGCTTGTGGCGGGCCCAACCAACTTGTTTTCATGTTTCATGCAGAGTTAAATAGCTGATAAGTTTAAAAATAATAGCAGCCCATTGGTGCTGTGAGAGCCTGCCAAAGCTTACAAAATGATAGAAAAAAATACTGGCAGCCCTGAAGAGGAAAAATACAGTTCGTACACATATATTCATAAAAAGGCAATGATATTTTAAGTAGTAACTGCAAAATAAAAATTTAAAACAGCTATGGATAGAAAATTAGATCCACCAGACCTATTTTGGCAAAGGTGAGTGTCTGCGCTGGTGGGGGAGATTTCTATGATGCATCGATGGTGGCACCCTCGGAGCTCTCCTCCGAAGTGTTCTCTTGGAAGGTAGGGGGTGGGGGGGGGGGGGCACCCCGAATGAGCTGGCACCACGCAATGGCCATCCTGCGGGAGAATGAACATATGGTCAGTGAGAGGGAAGGATCATTTTGTCTGACATGAACAACTCACTTGAGGCAGGTCCTTTGGATGCTGGGCAATGGATCCTCATTTCTGCGGTACAGGCCAACCTTGCTGTCGATGACCATTTTGTCCTCAGCCATCCCCTCGATCTCCAGGTTCCGTTCCTCGTAAGGGGTGACGACTCTGATGTTCATCACCCCGCTGCCCATCTGGGGCCTTTCCCACCTATTATCTGCCAACTTCCCCTGCGGAGGCAAAGAGAGCTGCACGCCTCATGCAATGGATTGGTGGTGGTGGTGGGGGGGGGGGGGGGGGGGGGGGGGGGCTGTCTATGATGCGTTGCAGGCATAGGCACTGCTGCTGCGCATTTTTGGGTTATGCTGGTGGATGCCAGAGTTTGCTGGGGCACAAGCTAGGTATTGTGCTGGGAGGGGTGGGAGGAGGGGTGGGGGGGGGGGGGGGTCAGGGAAGAGGTGTGTGGTGCCAGCCACCTACTCTTTGGGGAGAGCAGGGGGTGGTGTCGGAATTGGTAGGTGGGACCAGTGCAAAGAGGCCTATGTCAACTCAACCTTGCGGCCTGGTGGAGGCCGTTGAGCTTCTTACAACATTGGACAGTGGTCCTCCTCGTGACGCTGCCCAAACTGACGGCTGCTGCCACTGCTTCCCAGGCAGCACTGGCAGACCAGTGGCTGACCCTTCGACCCCCAAAAGGGTGTCCTGTCCCGACACTGCCGTGTCCAAACAGTCTGGCCAGGCCGGCATGTCCGAAAGGTGGAGCAGGTCTACACCATGGCATGGCTGCGTGCTCTCTGGAATGTATTCCGAGGGAGCTGTTTATGTGCTGCGGTGGCCGTCGGGCATGATCTAAGCAGATCAGCTGCCGGACAGCCACTTCCATCGAGAAGCCCATGGGGGATCATTTTGGGTCATAATTGACATTCGATTCCAGTCGCGGTCTGGCTGGGTCAGCCGTCTGGAACCACCCGGCAAGTTGCGCTCGCTACCGCACTTAGGGATTCTCCGGTTAGATCACACCCAGTCTATGGTTTCCTGCAATGTAAATGTGTGTTTGGACAATGTAAATTTTTGGAGGAGACTAATTTGTTATTCTGGACTGCAGCCTCTTCTAAGTGAACCGGAAATAAAGTTTATAGCAAGGAAAGTGAAAAATTAAATTTGAATAACAGGTTAATCAAGCCATTTCACGCTGCCACTATGCAAAGTCGTATTTTCCACTAACTGGATGCTGCTGTCAAGATGTGGAGATGCCGACATTGGACTGGGGTGAGCACAGTAAGAAGTGTTACAACACCAGGTTAAAGTCCAACAGGTTTGTTTCGAATCACTAGCTTTCGAAGCGCTGCTCCTTCCTCAGGTGAATGAAGAGGTATGTTCCAGAAACATATATATAGACAAAGTCAAAGATGCAAGACAATGCTTTGAATGCGAGCATTTGCAGGTAATTAAGTCTTTACAGATGCAGAGAAAGGGGTATCCCCAGGTTAAAGAGGTGTGAATTGTCTCAAGACAGGACAGTTGGTAGGATTTCGTAAGCTCAGGCCAGATGGCGGGGGTTGAATGTAATGCAACATGAATTCAAGGTCCCGGTTGAGGCCGTACTCATGTGTGCGGAACTTGGCTATAAGTTTCTGCTCGGCGATTCTGCGTTGTCACGCGTCCTTGGAGCATGCTTACCCGGAGATCAGAGGCTGAATACCCTTGACTACTGAAGTGTTCCCCGACTGGAAGGGAATATCCCTGCCTGCCGATTGTCGCACGATGCCCGTTCATCCGTTGTCGCACGTCTGCATGGTCTCGCCAATGTACCACGCTTCGGAACATCCTTTCCTGCAGCGTATGAGGTAGACAACGTTGGCCGAGTATGTACCGCATATCTGGTGGGTGGTGTTCTCAAGGAAGACATTTTCTCTACCACACAATTTTGCAACATTGTGTATGAATTTCAATGCAGTAATGCCAGATACGTAGGCCGTACATCCAAAATATTGGCTGATTGAATCAAACAGTCTGGTAAACCTTCGCTGCACTCCCTCGACGGCAACGTATAACAAGGATAAATGCGCATTTAGCACCGACCTCCTAGCCATCCTCGGCTACATGGTGCGAAATGGAGTTATAGGCCCCGACCCTGAACGCATGCGTCCCTTTATGGAATTCCCCCTCCCTCACTGCTCCAAGGCCCTGAAGCGCTGCCTCGGGTTTTTCAGTTATTACGCCCAGTGGGTCCCTAACTATGCAGACAAAGCCCGACCCCTAATCCAGTCCACAACCTCCCCCCTGTCAATGCAGGCCCGCCAGGCCTTCAGCCGCATCAAAGCAGACATTGCAAAGGCCATGATGCGCGCCATCGACGGGTCCCTCCCCTTCCAGGTCGAGAGCGATGCGTCCGACGTAGCTCTGGCCCCCACCCTCAACCAAGCGGGCAGACCCGTGGCCTTCTTCTCCCGTACCCTCCATGCTTCCGAAATTCGGCATTGCTCGGTCGAAAAAGAGGCACAAGCCATAGTAGAAGCTGGGCGACATTGGAGGAATTACCTGGCTGGCAGGAGATTCACTCTCCTCACTGACCAACGGTCGGTGGCATTCATGTTCGATAATGCACAGTGGGGCAAGATAAAAAACGACAAGATCTTGCGGTGGACGATAGAACTCTCCCCCTACAACTACGAGATCTTGTACCGTCCTGGGAAGCTAAACGAGCCTCCTGATGCCCTGTCGCGTGGCACATGTGCCACTGCACAAGTGGACCGCCTCCGAGACCTCCACGAGGACCTCTGCCACCTGCGGGTCACTCACTTTTTCCACTTCATTAAGACCCGCAACCTGCCCGACTCCATCGAGGAGGTCAGGACACCAGGAGGTCACCTATGACTGCCAAATCTGCGCGGAGTGCAAACCGCACTTCTACCGGCCAGAGAGGGCGCACCTGATAAAGGCTTCCCATCCCTTTGAATGCCTCAGCATGGACTTCAAAGGCCCCCTCCCCTCCACCGACCGCAACACGGATTTCCTGAACGTGATTGACGAGTACTCCCGGTTCCCATTCGCCATCCCCTGCCCAGACATGACCGCAACCACCGTCATCAAGGCCCTCCAGGGTATCTTCACACTGTTCGGTTTCCCCGCATACATACACAGTGATAGGGGGTCCTCCTTTATGAGCGACGAACTGCGTCAATTCCTGCTCAACAGGGGCATTGCCTCAAGCAGGACGACCAGTTACAACCCCTGGGGGAATGGGCAGGTAGAGAGGGAGAACGGAACGGTCTGGAAAACCGTTCTATTGGCCCTACGAACCAGGAATCTCTCAGACTCCCACTGGCAAGAAGTTCTCCCGGAGGCCCTCCACGCCATCCAGTCTCTGCTCTGTTCAACTACCAACCAGACACCTCATGAACGTCTCCTTGTCTTCCCCAGGAAGTCCTCCTCTAGGACCTCGCTAGCAACACCCGGACCCATCCTGCTTCGGAAGCACAAGTCGGACCCATTGGGCGAGAGGGTCCACCTGCTGCACGTTAACCCCCAGTATGCCTACGTGGCATTCCCTGATGGCCGGCAAGACAGTCTCCCTTCGGGACCTGGCGCCCGCCGGAACCCCACGCGCACCCGAACCATTAGCCCCCACCCCCAACAGCACCTCACTGGAGGGTCAGTCCTCCCGCCGCTCCTGCCTAGGCCTTCCCACCCACTGACGCCCCCTACAGGCGCCCCCCTCTCGTGTCAACCGTTTGCCCCACCAGTGCCGTCTAGGGGTGACGAAGCTGCCATGGAGGCCGAAGCCACGCTCCCGGAGTCGCAGACACCCGGACCCCCACCAGAATCACCACCGAAGCAGACGATCCAGGAGGACGACCAGGCTACCCGACCGACTGATTGCTTCATTGTAATTGTAACTGTAAACGAACACTGAATGTAGATATCTTACACACTTGTAAATATTCTCGACAACTCTGTAAGGAGGTATCATGTTCCCTCCATATCTGATCATACCATGTTAGATGAAATTGTAACCACTGGCCACCACCCTCGCCGGACTCTTTTTTATCAGGGGGTGAATGTGGTATTATCAGGTATTACAGTATTACAGTACCCGAGAGGCTGAAGACCATTGGTTAAACCTGGGAGTTTACCGTTGGCTGTTTGGTACGTAGCTCCGCCCTGACAGGCTGGGTATAAGAACCGGTGCCGTCCCAGCAGCCCTCATTTCTGTACCGAAGCTGCTGGGGAACAGTTCTAGTCAATTAAAGCCTTCAGTTATGTTACTACCTCGTCTTTGATTATAATTGATCGCGCATCAGGGGTGAATCCCGCCCCTCGTCTTTGTGAAACAATGCAGGATGCGGGTTTTGCTGTCCTGCTTCTCACAGACAATGAATGCACAGCAAATTACTAGTAAGCACAGCTGTCAGGATGAGGATCAATCATGCGCTGCTTGCAATTCTATTGGGCTAAGTTTAAACATTGCTTGCAATTCTATTGGATAAGATTAAACGTAGCAGTTTCAGGGATTGGATCGCGTCCAACTGGGGTGGGCTATAGCCACAGGGAATAACCCCACGTGAAAGCTGATTCAATACACAGGTCTTGAAACCACTCCTACACCTATGGCGAATAACTCCTCCTTACCGCCCAAAGCCAGAGCACCATCTACAAGGCACAAGTCAGGGGTGTGATGGAATACTCTCCACTTGCCTGGATGAGTGCAGCTCCAACAACACTCAAGACGTTCTACGCCATACAGGACAAAGCAGCCTGCTTAGTTGCTACCCCTTCTACAAAGATTTAATCCCTCCAACACTGATGAGCAGCCATATGTGGGCAATACGGTAGCACGGTGGGTATCACTGTTGCTTCACAGCTCCAGGGTCTCAAGTTTGATTCCCGGCTTGGGTCACTGTCTGTGTGGAGTCTACACGTTCTCCCTGGTCTGCGTGGGTTTCCTCTGGGTGCTCCGGTTTGCTCCCACAAGTCCCGAAAGACGTGCTGCTCAGTAATTTGGACTTTCTGAATTCTCCCTATGTACCCGAACAGGCGCCGGAATGTGGCGACTAGGTGCTTTTCACAGTAACTTCACTGCAGTGTAAATGTAAGCCTACTTGTGACAATAAAGATTATTATTATATGTACCATCTACAAGATGCACTTCAGGAACTCACCAAGGCTCCTTAGGCAGCACCTTCCAAACACAAAACCACTACCATCTAGAAGGACAAGAGCAGCAAATACCTTGGAACCCCACCACCTGGAGGTTCCCCTCCAAGTAACTCACCAGCTAGACTTGGAAATATATCACCATTCCTTCACTGCCGCTGGGTCAAAATCCTGGAACTCCCTCCCTAACAGCACATTTTTCTGTTTTTATTTCTGCAGAATTTTGCTTTTATATTATTCATATGTAGGAACCAAAGGAATATGTTCAAGCCTTGCACCTTTTTTGAATTAGCCAGGACCTTGGGGAGCCAATACTTCCAGAATTCTTTCAGCATGGCAACACCTCAGCTAAGCAGAGTTGAGTTACCAACCAAACAGCACACTTTATTCCTGTAGTATACATAATTATAATCATTTGAAATTCCTCATTCTTGCACTTGACCTGATGGATATAAGACAAAAAGCTTCAACAACCTCTTTCTTTTCAGCAATATTCAGCCTTTATACGACCGGACAATTTATTTTTTCTAAACCATTCCTCTGGTGATTTTTTACAAGTTGCATAATCTGCAATGATTGAAAGACAACAATTGCATATATGATGAAGCATTTTTCAAAAGAACATTTTGTTTTTCCTGAATTGGTACAAGTTAATAACAATCAAAATTCAACTTCATATAAACAGATTTCTAGGAAGCTAATGAAGGCCGTTAGATTTTTCCTTCTCAGTCTGTTTCTGTTTTGACCTATGGTGATCTGCCCACATCATTGTTAGCATACTAAATTTAAAAAAAATTAGAGTAGCCAATTAGTTTTCTTTTTCAATTAAGGAGCAATTTAGCATGGCCAATCCACCTAACCAGCACATCGTTAGGTTGTGGGAGTGAAACCCACGCAGACATGGGGTGAATGTGCAAACTCCACACGGACAGTGACCCAGGGCCGGGATCCGAACCCGATTTTTAGCATATTAATGAAGGTAAAAATCCAACAGCCTTGAGAAGAGGCAGGCTATTTGCATCACCAGTCTATCACCCACATGGCGAAGATGAAAATTAAACCTAAGGCCAATTTACCTCCATCTTCACAGCTAAGGATAATGATACTGAAAAGTATTGGGTGCCAATTGTTGCTAGATATTCAGCCTCATACAGTCGAGCTTATTACGAAAACCATTTCAACAATTTAATGTGTATTTATATACAACTTTTCTTCTTTATTTTTCTTATTCTCTCAATTCCAGGTTATTCGTTATTTCGTTATCTCAATTCGTTATTTATGACAATTGTTCTGAATTATTTTATCTCCTATCACCACCTTTAATGACACTAAGGAGCTGCCATTGGGACTTCATCTTTCTGATTTTTATAGAGGAAACCTGAAGGACCAGAGGAGGGATCCCAAGAAGGTCAAACAGCATCAAAGGACATTTGTGCCCACTGAAACAGAGTAAAGCTAAGGTAAAGTCACCTTAGTTGCAGATGACCATAGGCTGCTTTCCCCTTTGAGGGGGAGAGCTGACGGTGATGATTTAACCTGACGATCACCACACCTCAGGCGAGGGGCAAGGTTGAGAAGGCGGGCCTTCATGAATAAGTAGGCAAAAGGGGTATATAACTCATTTTATCAGTTAACAGTAGGTGCTCTTAACCCCAAGGAAGATGGTGATAGTTATTGGATGGTTTAGGTACTTGAAGATCTGACTAACTCTAATGCTGCATGGTTCTTCAGAAGTATCACAATCACAGTTTGTCCTGATTTCAATGGTGCCACATGCCATAAGTCACTTCAGGATAACCAACGGCGTTGACTACTTGACTGTATTGACTGGATTGAACAGGATGCCACTAGTGATTTTTATGGGCATTGATCCCCTTCAATTGTAACATCTTTTAGAAACTGGCTTCATATGTATGGATCAGCAGGGATGCAGATACAAAACTTTGCCATCTCCTGATAGGACCCTCAGTTTCCATGCAGCTTTGGATTGATACAATCTGACCATTTTGAGCAGAATAATGGAAAGGCAACTTATTGTCTAAATAGAGAGAAACTTCAGAATGCTTAGGTATAGAGGGTTCTGAGGTCCTCATGCATGAATCGAAGAAAACTAGAATGCAGGTACAGCACGTACTAAGGAAGGCAAATGGAATTTTGGCAATTATTGCTAAAAGAATAGAGTATATTGGATATTGAGTAAATTTAAGGATGTGATAGACATCTTTTTAATTAGTACTGGGTTGAAGGGCTATGGAGAATGGGCAGGAGAGTGGAGTAGAGGCCAAGATGAGATCAACCATGATCATATTGAATGGTGAAGCAGGCTCGAGGGGCTAAATTGTCTCCTCCTGCTCCTAGTTCTGACATTCTTATCGATGGCCTCCAGTTTGATTCCATCTCTTTCTCGGTATACAACAACTTTAAATATTTGTCTGTTGTTTATTGGCTCACTCCAATCAACCAATGAATTGGCATTTATTTTGAAACTGTTAGAATTTCTGTCCATCTATTTCAATTAATTGTTTCTTCCCTTTAGATAGCCTGACCCCAGGAAATCGAATATAATCTGCACATTAAGGGTGGAATTTAATGGTCACAGCGGTGGGCTTATCCATCAGCTGGAAAGCCGATGGCTTCCCCTTTACTACCATCCCAGACAGCACCCCACCCCCCCCCACCCCAATCCAATTAGGCACTTACCTGGTTGGCGATGCGACCCTCGGTGTCTTCAGACTGGCTTCTGATTGCCAGCCAATCAGAAGCCAGCAACTCTCCAGTTCTCACAGCATCGGCAGGAGCAGTGGCCACTGCCAGAATGCAGGGGAGCCTGGCAGCGGGATCATTGCTGGAGCCTTTGAGGAAAGGAAGGTGAGGTGGGGCCAATAAAATGAAGTCAAGCAATGGTGGGAGGGGGATCAGTTTAAAGGACAGGTGGGAGTCTTCCTGCGTGGGTGGCCCTGGATGCCAGTGTGCGACTCCACTTGGGCTGCCCAAGTAGGAGTGATCTCCTCCAAGCCAGAGGTTTACCCACCAGGGTTTATCTGATGGGTTGACTATAAAGCATGGCCCCATCTGCCATTCGTAAAATACCAGCAGTGGTTGGATGAGGCCCTTAAATGACCTTTAAGTGATGCTTAAGGGCCTCGCTTGGCCTCCAGGCGGGAAGGTCATCCTTGATCCTTCCTGTCCTGGACTTAATTGAGGTGAGAAGAGAGATGGGAAGTTTATGGGGGTCAGAATTTAATGAAGGCATTCATGGGGGCTTGAGGTCCACCACCGAAACTGGTGGTATTCCCAGTGACCCAATCTCTGGAAGCCTCAAGGAAATTAAGCCCATAATTGGCAATGGGAACCCCGCCTCAACATCACCCAGCTCCAGAAGTGATACTTGATTGCTGCACTTTATCCAGTACGGTGGAAATCCCTGTTCGGGCAGGCTGGTACGGGAGTTGAACCGTGCTGCTGGCCTGCCTTGGTCTGCCTTCAAAGCCAGCGATTTAGCCCTGTGCTAAGCCAGCCCCTGACTCGCGATGCCCGGCACGGTATGGATCACACCCTTACTGGATGTGACCGAGATAGTGATATTTAAATGAGCCATTAGATTCAGGGGATGTCCCGGAGGACTGGAGAATAGCCAATGTTGTTCCTCTGTTTAAGAAGGGTAGCAAGGATAATCCCGGGAACTACAGGCCGGTGAGCCTTACTTCAGTGGTAGGGAAATTACTGGAGAGAATTCTTCGAGACAGGATCTACTCCCATTTGGAAGCAAATGGACGTATTAGTGAGAGGCAGCACGGTTTTGTGAAGGGGAGGTCGTGTCTCACTAACTTGATAGAGTTTTTCAAGGAGGTCACTAAGATGATTTATGCAGGTAGGGCAGTGGATGTTGTCTATATGGACTTCAGTAAGGCCTTTGACAAGGTCCCTCATGGTAGACTAGTACAAAAGGTGAAGTCACACGGGATCAGGGGTGGGCTGGCAAAGTGGATACAGAACTGGCTAGGCCATAGAAGGCAGAGAGTAGCAATGGAAGGATGCTTTTCTCATTGGAGGGCTGTGACCAGTGGTGTTCCACAGGGATCAGTGCTGGGACCTTTGCTCTTTGTAGTATATATAAATGATTTGGAGGAAAATGTAACTGGTCTGATTAGTAAGTTTGCAGACGACACAAAGGTTGGTGGAATTGCAGATAGCGATGAGGACTGTCAGAGGATACAGCAGGATTTAGATTGTTTGGAGACTTGGGCGGAGAGATGGCAGATGGAGTTTAATCCGGACAAATGTGAGGTAATGCATTTTGGAAGGTCTAATGCAGGTAGGGAATATACAGTGAATGGTAGAACCCTCAAGAGTATTGAAAGTCAAAGAGATCTAGGAGTACAGGTCCACAGGTCATTGAAAGGGGCAACACAGGTGGAGAAGGTAGTCAAGAAGGCATACGGCATGCTTGCCTTCATTGGCCGGGGCATTGAGTATAAGAATTGGCAAGTCATGTTGCAGCTGTATAGAACCTTAGTTAGGCCACACTTGGAGTATAGTGTTCAATTCTGGTCGCCACACTACCAGAAGGATGTGGAGGCTTTAGAGAGGGTGCAGAAGAGATTTACCAGAATGTTGCCTGGTATGGAGGGCATTAGCTATGAGGAGCGGTTGAATAAACTCGGTTTGTTCTCACTGGAACGAAGGAGGTTGAGGGGAGACCTGATAGAGGTATACAAAACTATGAGGGGCATAGACAGAGTGGATAGTCAGAGGCTTTTCCCCAGGGTAGAGGGGTCAATTACTAGGGGGCATAGGTTTAAGGTGAGAGGGGCAAGGTTTAGAGTAGATGTACGAGGCAAGTTTTTTACGCAGAGGGTAGTGGGTGCCTGGAACTCGCTACCGGAGGAGGTGGTGGAAGCAGGGACAATAGTGACATTTAAGGGCATCTTGACAAATACATGAATAGGATGGGAATAAGGGATACGGACCCAGGAAGTGTAGAAGATTGTAGTTTAGTCGGGCAGCATGGTCGGCACGGGCTTGGAGGGCCGAAGGGCCTGTTCCTGTGCTGTACATTTCTTTGTTCTTTGTTCTTTGTTCTTTGATTCATTTAAATACCCGGACACCGTAATCACTGGGCGCCTGAGTCAAAGGCCGTGCCTGTAAAGCCTCAACTGGGCGTCTTTTGGCACTGGTTTCCACAATCGTGAACCAGGCATGATGGCACCTCATGATTCTCACAAGCTATTAGGGCCACCCAGGTGGTCAGAGAGAGGGCAGGGTAGAAACCTGACACTCCCCCTGGCACCTTGGCACTACCAACATGGAACCTTGGCAGTGCAAGCCGGGCAACCTGACCATGCCACGCTAACACTTCCAGGGTGCTTGGGTGGCACTGCCAGGCTGGCAGTGCCAAGGTGCCCAGGTGCCAGGTTGGCATTTTCTGGGTCGGGGCCTGGGGGAGCCATGGCCATGAAAGGAGGGGTGAGTGGAACTTGAGGGTGCAAAAGAAAGGTTGTGGGGGGTGAGGTGGGTGATCCTGAAAGAGGGAAGGTCCTGAAAAAGAGGGGGGGGGGGTGCAGAGATCAGGGCTGAGACCCAAAGAAATGGCTAAATGCAGGTGAACAGCGGGGTGAATCTCGGCACTGCAGCTGCTGAGAAACAATTAGCCAAACACGCCCGAAACCGAACTTGGAAATTTTCTAGGTGAATCGCAAAATTAATTAAAGTATCAATTCAAATTTCAATTCAATGAAACATCAAGGGGCAAAAAATGCTAATTGGAGTGATAAACAGGCTGAGAATCCCTGCTCCACAGCATCTAAAATTCAGGAGGCATAAGCCACGGGTCTTAACTGGTCGTGCTGTTCCTGCAGGAGCACGGCTGAAAGGGTGCGGTCTGTGGTCGCTACCTCTATGGCCTAAGGGGAAAGCGGGTCGGGAACTTGTACTGCGGGAGCAGCTATGAGCGCCTGTTTTAATGATTCCACAGCATCCGTATGCTGCGGAAGCCATTCCCAGGGGGCTCCTTTCTTTAAGAGCTCGGAGAGGGGCGCTGCCTTGCTGGCGAAACCGTCAATGTGGTTTCGGCAGTAGTCAACCAGTCCTAAAAACGACCGGAGGGCTGAAACGTTTTGGGGAAGGGGCAATTTAGCGATCGAGTCAATTCTTTTGTGCTCGATCTCGCATTTGCCGTGTGTGATGATAGTACCCAAATATATCACCTTTTCTTCCAATATCCGGGCCTTTTTGGGGTTGACTTTACAGCCAATGGAATGTAGTAATTCCAGGAGTTCGGACAGAAGCTCAATGTGCTCTTCCTTTGTGTCTGTCTGCAGTAGTAGATCGTCTACATACTGTACCAGACATTCGGGGCGAGAACAGTTTGCTAGTCCATTTGCCAGCTGTCGGTGGAAAATGGAGGGGGAGTTGCTGTGCTCTGACAGTGAAGGCAAATTTATACTGGCACGCCTTTGCCAATGGAATGGACCAGAACCCAATAATGACGTCCAAAACCGTGAAATATCGGGCATGGAGTCCCTGTTTGAGCATGGTCTCGGGACTTGTTGCAACAGTGGGGGCTGCTATGGGGGTGACTTTATTGAGCTCCCGATAATCTATGGTCAAGCGCCATGATCCGTCAGGCTTCCTTACTGGCCAAATCGGGGCATTATTAGTTGAGGCTACCGATTTTAGGACGCCCTGCTCTAATAAGCTTTCTATAACCTTTAGGATTGCTCCCTCTGCTTCTAGGGGGAATCCGTACTGTTTTGGGGGTCTAGGGTCCGGTCCTGTTACTTGTACGGAGCCAGTCATCCGTCCACAGTCGTGCTTGTGGGTCGCGAATGCTGCCCTGTTCTTTTGCAGGACTGCCCTAACCTGTCGGTCCATGCTGAGTGTGGTGGGGTTGAACCAAAACTCGCCTACTGCGCTAATTTTGTTCATATAGTCCCCAATGTTGAGCGTTGCGGGGGCTCTAGCGGATTTCGCCATCTTCCAGACACACTGGTTGACTGGATCAAAAGAGAGGTGATGAGAATTCATGAAGTCAATCCCCAAAATGTGCTCTGCTGTTGGGGGCAGGTCGACTAACACTATGGGGTGTTTTGTATTAATGGTTCCGATTTGGATGGGTACAGGGGTTGTGATATGTCCCTGCTGTGAGTGGCCTGTGAAGCCGCTGAGGGTGATAGTGGCTGTAGTGGGCCACGTGTCTTTACCAAGGGTGGAGGAATTTAAGGTGGTGCGGGACCCTCCTGTGTCCCAAAGAAACTCGATCGGCTGTCTCCTAATTTTCGCTGCGGCTACGGGTCGTCCTGACCTGTCCCAAAGCGTATTGCAGACCCAACTGGGGGAGCCTGTTCACTGTCAATCCGTTCCGGTCAAGTCTGCCTGATCTGACTGGGCACTAACGCTATGCATGGGCTCTGCCTTTTTCTTATTGAGAGTGCCTGTCTGTTGGGCTCTCTGTGGCTTTTTAGGGGCATTGCATTCTTTGGCAAAATGTCCCAACTGTCCGCAATTGTAGCATTCTTGCGGTTTTGCTGGGGGGCTGCTCTTTCCCTCATTTACCCAGGCGGGGTTGTGAAGAGTGGTTCTTACTGCCCGCACATCTGCGGCGGCTTGTTTTTCCTCGGGGGTTCTAGCTGCGGGTTTACTGTGAGCCGCTTGTTCACAAACGCGGGACAATCTTTTGACCACCCACTTCTCATTATGAGCCTCCTCCGAGGGGGTCATAATTACGACAGGCATTCGGTCCTGCTTCCGTGGCATGGGAGATAAGGGTGCGGGTCCATTTGGTCATATTATCTGCGGACAAATGGGCACGGTCTACGTTTCCGAAAACGGCCTCAAAGTGAATCCACAAGCGTCCTGCGAACGCTGTGGGGTGTTCAGACTTTTTCTGTCTGCACTTATTTAGGCCATCTACGGGGTCGCCCCGGTTATACCCGATCGCATCCAGGATCGCGGTATGCATTTCTGCAAGGGTGCGTCCTCCTACATTCTGTGGGTCGGGAAGGGCTGCTGCGACTGATGGGTCTAAGCTGAGGACCGTGAGCTTTACCTGCTCTTTCGCATCCAGGCCGTACAAGGTCGCCTGGTGTTTGACGGTGGCAAAGAAATGGTGGGGGTCTGAAGCGGGGAGGAACGGTGTGATTTTAGCACACGCGTCCCGTAATTGGGTCACTGTGAGGGGGGTGGAATATAAGACTTCCGCCTCGTCTGCTGTGGCTGTGCAGTGGGTTGTTACAGGGTTCATGGGAGCCTGTATTACCTGCTGTGTGGGGGGTGGGGGTGCTTTCCTCCTTTGGGACTTGCCCCGCACACATGTTCCCTGAACATATCTCTGCGCTGTCGCTTGCAGTTCTTCCCAATCAGGGCCGTCTTCCTGTTCTAAACTTTCCCCAAAGGTGTCTTGGAATCCCTTTTGGACAGAAAGCATTGATTGCAGGTCTGCAATTTGCTTTCGCCACTTCGCATGGTCTAAGGTACTCTGCCTTTGTTCCGTGGTTGCAGCGTGGAGCGCTCTCAAGGCTGCCTTGAGATCACTACATTGCTTTTGTAGCGTCTCCACCTGCTTCTCTGTCTCTTTCTTAACCAGGACTGCACGCTGCGTGTCCTGATAAGCCTTCTCATACTGGGATTGAAAACTGCTTAAATGCGCCAGACAAGACTGGTGACCCCATTTGGCGTCAGCCATCTCCTCGTCCTTGGCTTCTAACTGCCTTTTCAATTCCAGGTTCTCTTTTTCCATCTCGCATACATCGACTTTACTCATTCGATGTATGCCTTCTATTTCTTTTCGGAACGTCCTGACGACCTCCCCTGTGCCTTGCAATTGGGCCATGCAGGACACGATTGCCATTGGCTTGCGCGCTTTCGCTAAGCTTTTCTTATGAATTTCACTCATGTTCTCCCACCAAGTATGCCCTATACTTCCGGGACCTGAGTCGTCATTATTACAGAAACCGCTCCACACGGGCCATCCTTTGCCCTGCAGAAATTTCCGAATTTCCACTTCCCAAATGGGACACTGTCCCACTTTAATGCTGCTGATCGGTGCAACCGCAAATTCTTCGGGGATCATGAGGCGTTGCATTGCCTGCATGGCCATCTCTCTTATCTGCTTGCTACGTTCAAATTTGGAACAGGGGGCTAAGGTGGTGTCGTAGATGCGGGTACGGCTTGCGCTAATTTCTGAAAATACCGACTTCCGACAGTTTTGACGCAACAAAAATCTATCAGTTTTACCTTATAACCCTGTTAGTTACGCATGCATACACACACTTCCGAATTGTGAATTATTAACCAGAACCGCTTGAACACTTGTGGGGATTTTTTTGTTTTTGTTTCCGATTGGATTCTATTCAAATTTCTTGGGTTCTCCCGGAGTGGTTTTCCACTTCTATGTCGGGTCCCGGCGGAGTCGCCAATTATGTTGCTCTTTTTAGCCTTAGTTTATTAGCTCTGATTATGTCACCTTTGCTCACGAGTCGCCAGGTATCTTTCTAATACCACCACGTGGTTCAAGCTCGAGTTATGATTAATAAGTCAGCACACCGCTTAGTAAGATTGAAATCAACGGTCATTTATTATGTACAGCAATCAATACTTACACAATAATCCTACTATCTATGTCAAAACCACTACTGGCCAATACTTAACTTTAGGAGATGGCCCACCAGGTCAGGGAAACGAATGGTTTATCGAATAGGATCTGGCCTGCGGGATTCAAAAGGCTGATACGGGTCGATGGCTAGGAATCTCTATCGGGTACCGATCGCTGGAGTCAGACTTACTGCTTCTGGTCGATGTTCTTGCGAAGGTTGTGAGCAAGTGAAGAAGGGAGAGAGAGAGAGATCTGAACTTGGCCCCTCACTTTATAGGGCCCAGGGGCTTCCCGCCTCCCGTGGCGGCCCTTGACCCTGAGTCCCAAGTGATTGGACTTGTTCCCAATCACTGGGTTCGATATGCTCCAATAATGGGGCGATTCCTCGATCGGGAGGTGGTCGTTCACCTGTCTTCGTTTTGGCCACTGCAGGCGCCGACAGGTCTGGCCCGGCATTCAATTGCTAATATGTTGCAATTGTTCCCGGGGATAGCCGATTAAACTGCAGGTGTCTGTGTTGATGTGCTGCTAATAGTCTTAGGTATCGATCTGGGCCGACTTCCCCAGATCCGAGTATGCTATTCTGTCTGCAGCTGTCCGTTTGTGTCCTGTTGGCTGCTTTTCCCATCAGCCTTTTCGGTTAGCCTTTTTAAATCGGGTTTTGGCCAAATTAATAGGGAATCAGCCATTTTAGGTGGCTACAGACTTTATTGCAAATTTCTATGCTGTAAACATTTTGCTGCATTTTCTGTATTACTGTTCTCCTTATTGTTCTGCCATTAGCAAAATTGAATATCAAATGAGATCTGTCATTAATATATGTCAGAGGATTGAATAATAGCTCCTGTGAAACGTCCTTCAACACTCAGGTCCAGTTTAGTTTTATACCTTTCTCGAGGCTTTATTTCTTTCTCTTTTAACAATTAGTTACATAATCTACCCTTGGATTCATCTGAAGTTAAGTTTACTTTGATTTTTTTTCCCTGTGGAAGTTTTTCAAAGCTTTCTAAATATCTAAATTAATCATATCAAAGGAAATGCCATTTTTATTGACACAAGTCGGCTTACATTAACACTGCAATGAAGTTACTGTGAAAAGCCACAGTCGCCACATTCCGGCGCCTGTTCGGGTACACAGGAGGAGAATTCAGAATGTCCAAATTATCTACCAACACGTTTTTTGGGGCATGTGGGAGGAAACCGGAACATCCAGATGAAACCTGCACAGACATGGGGAGAACCTGCAGACTGTGCACAGACAGTGGCCCAAGTTGAGAATCGAACTTGGGTCCCTGGCGCTGTGAAACAACAGTGCTAACCACTGTGCTAAGCCCTACTCATCATGCTCGCTGCTTGTTATTACTGTCTTACTGTAAAAGTTCTGGATTGTGTCATGTGAGAGTACCTTTAAGACATGGGTGTTTAAGCAATGTACCTTTAAGAAAACAGTGATGTCAGAGAGTGGGTGGAGCTGAGGTCAGGTCAGCCATTTTGCAGTTTAGATTTGCAGTTTGAAAAGAGCTTGGGAGTGTCTGTGTTTGCAGTGAGCGAGATCTCTGCCATGAAAGACTATCTCTGGATTATTTAGCTCATTTAAACTCACAATAGTAAAGCCTTTAACCTGATGTGATTCTGTTTAAAGGTGTTAAGTCTCTTGGAAGTTTGAGGAATTATTTACTGTTGCAATATTTTTGGAGTTATCTTTGAAGTAAGAGGTATTAAGAGATCCAATGTTTATTTAAGATGTTAAGTTGAGTTAATGGAATAAACATTGTTTGGTGTTTAAAAACCCACGTGTCCATAATTGTAATCCCACCCCCAGGGAACAAGCCATGTGCTAGGAAAAGCAACAATTGCATTAAAGGGAGAGGTTGGTTGAACTCCATGATACATTTTGGGGTTCTGAAAACACCTCGCCCATAACAATTGGGGGCTCGAGGGGGATAAAAGTCTATCTATTGGATAGGCTTTTGTGAACTTAAAGACAGTGAAGGATTGTTGCTTTTCCGGTGTGGCATTTTAGTTTAAGTGGGGAGTGTGTTGTGGACAGTGGCTCTTTCAGAGGCTCAGACGTTTTTGGGGGTGGAGAATGTCACACGCAGTACTTTACAGACAGAGACGAAAAGCAGACTGTTGGGTCTGGCAAAAACATTGCAGTTAACATTACCTGACAAAATGCGAAAAGGTGAGGTAATTATGGCGATGGTTATGCATTTAAAGTTGCCTGAGATAGAGTTTGACTCATGGGAAATGGCAAAAATTCAGTTGCAAATTAAACAAATGGAACATGAGAAAGAATTAAAGCGGCTTGAATACGAAAGAGAAAGAGCGGAAAAAGAAAGAGGAAGAGTTAGAGAGGAAAAAGAAAAGGAGAGGGAAGAAAGAAACAAAGAAAGAGATAGAGAGGAAAGGGAAAAAGAGAGAGAGTTTGAACTTCGGAAAATGGCTCTGAAACATGAAAATCTGTTAAAATTGGCAGACGCAAAGGGACACGTACAGTTGGAGGAGATGGATAAGGATAATGAGACAGAGCGTCATAGTCGAAGACGTGGTTGGGATCTATTTAAATATGTCCAAGCATTGCCAAGGTTTGACGAGAAGGAGGTAGAAGCCTTCTTCATTTCATTTGAGAAGGTAGCTAAACAAATGCAATGGCCACAGGACATGTGGGTATTACTGATTCAAACAAAGCTGGTAGGTACGGCTAGTGAAGTGTTTGCATCACTACCGGAGGAGGTATCTGGAATGTATGAGAAGGTGAAGAAATCCATCTTAAGTACATATGAGCAAGTGCCTGAAGCTTACAGCCAAAGGTTTAGAAATTAAAGGAAAGAAGTTGGTCAAACATACATGGAGTTTGAAAGGCTCAAACAGAGTAATTTTGATAGGTGGATAAGGGCTTTGAAAATAGACCAAACGTGTGAAGCTCTCAGAGAAATTATACTCTTGGAGGAGTTTAAAAATTCAATTCCTGATGTAGTGAGAACTCACGTGGAAGAATAGAGGGTTAAAACTGCGAGATTAGTAGCGGAAATGGCAGATGATTATGAATTCGTTCATAAATCAAAGATTGGTTTCCGACATCAGTTTCAGCCGGTGAGGGATAGAAACTGGGGACATGAGAAATACTCAAGTGGTAAAGGTAAAGGTGATCTGATGGGAGACAATAAAGAGAGTGTACCTCAGATTAAAAAAGAAACCCATGAGGGTGGGAAAAAAATGAAACATTTCAGATGTTTTCGCTGTAATAAACTAGGCCATGTAAAGTCACAGTGTTGGTGGTTGAAGAAAAGCACTGGGAAGGCTCATGTGGTAAAACAGGATAAGACAGTGGGGTTTGTTAGAGTGGTAAAGAAAAGCCCAAGGGAAGCGAAGGAGGTGCAAACGATTGTACAGCCTGTTCAAGAAGTAATTGTTAAGAAGGTGCCAGATGTATTGAAAGAATTTACTTGTGTGGGGAAAGTTTATTCATGTGTATCAGGAGGAGCAGGTATTGAAGTCACAATTTTAAGAGATGCAGGGGCTAGTCAATCTTTAATGGTAAGAGATGAGAAATTATGTAGTTTGGGAAGAATGTTGCCAGAAAAGATGGTGATATGTGGAATTCAGGGTGAGAGGAGTAGCGTTCCATTATATAAGGTAAGGTTGGAAAGTCCAGTGAAGAGTGGTGAAGTGGTAGTAGGAATAATAGATAAACTATCTTGTCCAGGAATACAGTTTATCTTGGGTAATGATATAGCTGGATTGCAGGTGGGAGTGATGCCTACTGTGGTTGATAAGCCAGTGGAAAATTGGACAACTGAAGGGTTGAAGGACGAATATCCTGGGATTTTTCCAGATTGTGGAGTAACAAGGTCCAAAGACGTGCAGGTTAGGTGGATTGGCCATGATAAATTACCCTTAGTGTCCAAAATTGCCCTTAGTGTTGGGTGGGGTTACTGGGTTATGGGGATAGGGTGGCGATGTTGACCTTGGGTGGGGTGCTCTTTCCAAGAGCCGGTGCAGACTCGATGGGCCGAATGGCCTCCTTCTGCATTGTAAATTCTATGATAATCTATGAAGGTCGCAAAGTCACAGGTTAAGACAAGAGGAGAAATCAAAGAGTGAAGATGAAGTTGAAGTGCAATTATCAGAAACGATTTTTGATCAGACGATTGAAAAAGGACAAGAACAGGTGGAGGATGAGGCGGATATTTTTAGTTCAGGAAAATTGGTGGAGTTACAACAGAAAGATGAAGAAATGAAACGGATATATCAGAAAGCATATACGGAAGAGGAATCTGAGAGTATACCAGAGTGTTATTACCGTAAAAATGATGTCTTGATGAGAAAATGGAGACCTGTACATATGCAGGCGGATGAAAAGTGGGCAGAAGTTCATCAAGTAGTATTGCCGGTAGGGTATAGAAAGGAGGTTTTGCGAGTTGCACATGAGGTACCAGTGGGAGGTCATTTGGGAATAAGGAAAACTCAAGCTAAAATCCAGAAACATTTTTATTGGCCTGGACTACATAAAGATGTAGTTAAATTTTGTCAATCATGTCACACATGTCAAGTGATAGGGAAACCTCAAGCAGTGATAAAACCAGCGCCCTTAATACCCATTCCAGCATTTGAGGAACCTTTTACGAGGGTTATAATTGATTGTGTAGGACCCCTCCCTAAAACAAAAAGTGGGAATCAATATCTTTTGACTATAATGGATGTATCTACTAGGTTTCCAGAGGCCATTCCAGTACGTAATATTACAGCTAAAAGAATTGTGGAGCAGTTACTTAAATTCTTTACTAGATATGGACTACCCACAGAAATTCAATCGGATCAAGGATCAAATTTTACTTCAAAGTTATTCAAAGAAGTTATGGATAGCTTAGGAATAAAACAATTTAAATCAACTGCGTACCATCCAGAATCGCAGGGAGCGTTGGAAAGATGGCATCAGACATTAAAGACAATGTTGAGGGCGTATTGTCAAGATTATCCAGAGGATTGGGATAAAGGAATCCCATTCATATTGTTTGCAATTAGGGATGCACCAAATGAGTCTACCAAATTATTCAAAGAAGTTATGGATAGCTTAGGAATAAAACAATTTAAATCAATTGCGTACCATCCAGAATCACAGGGAGCGTTGGAAAGATGGCATTAGACATTAAAGACAATCTTGAGGGCGTATTGTCAAGATTATCCAGAGGACTGGGATGAAGGAATCCCATTCGTATTGTTTGCAATTAGGGATGCACCTAATGAGTCTACCAAATTTAGTCCTTTTGAACTAAGTTTTGGTCATGAGGTAAGAGGACCACTTAAATTGATTAAGGAAAAATTGGTGGGTGAGAAATCGGAAATTACACTATTGGATTACGTGTCAAATTTTAGGGAATGATTAAATAGAGCAGGTGAATTGGCTAGACAACATTTGAAAGTTGAACAAAATGTGATGAAACGGTAGCGGACAAGAAATCCAAAGTTCGCAGTTTTGCCAGTGGGGATAAAGTGGATAAAGCCTTTAAAAGTAAGGTTTTGTGAACCGTATCAGATTGAAAGGAAATTAAGTGAGGTGAATTATGTGGTAAAAACATCAGATAGAGTGTGTCATGTGAATATGCCTAAAAGGTGCTTTGAAAGGGAAGGAGAGAAAAAGGAGGTTTTAATGATTCTAACTCAAAGTGATGAACCAAATTCAGGTGACTGTGAATTTGACATACCTCAAATTAAATTGGAAAATGAAGATGTTCTTAAAAATTGGGATGAATTGTTAAGTTACCTTCCAGAGGAAAAACAAACTGACCTGAAAGAGTTATTGATATCAAGTTTGTAGATTGGGAAGTACTAAAATGGCTATACATGATGTAGATGTGGGAAATGCTGTTCCTATCAAATAACATCCATATAGACTTAATCCTTTAAAATTGGCACAGGTTAATAGAGAGATTGAGAGTATGCTGAAGAACGGCATAATTGAAGTGGGTTGCAGCCAATGGAGCTCACCCATAGTGATGGTACCTAAACCAGACGGTACCCAACGGTTGTGTGTGGACTACAGAAAGGGGAATGCAGTTACAAGAACGGACTCTTACCCTATCCCCTGTTTGAAGGATTGCATTGAGTAAGTGGGACAATCTGCTTTTATTTCCAACTTTCAGACATTTAAAACATCGAATGGAGTTCTTCAATCGACTTCAGGAGACGGGTTTGGTGATGAACCAAGCCGAAAGTGAATTTGGAGAAGCCCAAATCACTTTCCTTGCGGAGTTTCCGATACCCTCAAGACGAAGGGAAATAATGCGATCTCCTAGCATGAATGAATTTGATCGAACAGTTGTGCAAAAGTTTAGTGGCGTGAATTGCTGAAGAAATGTAAAAAAATTTCAATGGACAACGGACTTTCAACAGGCATTTGACTGCCTGAAAGCTGTGGTAACCAATGTTCCTGTATTGGAGAATTGCAAGGGGCTCTGTGGTCAGATTGAACTAAATTATCTGATTCTGAAGAGAAATGCCGAGGCGTGGAGGATTGGATGGATCGTGCAGAGACTTTCTTGTTCATAGAGACTGTCAATCGAGAAGGATTTTGGTTGGAGGAAGAACAGCAAAGAAAAGTGGACTATATTATTATGCCTGTCTGCGTGTGTTCTTTTTGGGAAACGTAACAGTATTTTTACTGTGTGCATTTCTTAGTGGATGGTGCAAAAGTGAAAAATGAAACCATCTTGAAGTTGATGGTTTATTTTTTTTCTTTGGGGGAGGTGTCATGTGAGAGTACCTTTAAGACATGGATGTTTAAGCAATGTACCTTTAAGAAAACAGTGATGTCAGAGAGTGGGTGGAGCTGAGGTCAGGTCAGCCATATTGCAGTTTAGTTTTGCAGTTTGAAAAGAGCTTGGGAGTGTCTGTGTTTGCAGTGAGCTGGATCTCTGCCATGAAAGACTATCTCTGGATCATTTGGGTGGTTTAAACTCATAATAGTAAAGCCTTTAACCCGATGGAATTCTGTTTAAAGATTCTTGGAAGTTTGAAGGAACATTTTGAGGAATTATTTACTGTTGCAATATTTTCAGAGTTATCTTTGAAGTAAGGGGTGTTAAGAGATCCAATGTTTATTTAAAATGTTAAGTTGAGTTCATGGAATCAACATTATTTTGTGTTTAAAACACACGTGCCCATAATTGTAATCCCACACCTCGGGAACAAGCCGTGTGCTAGGAAAAGCAACAATTGCATTAAAGGGCGAGGTTGGTTGAACTCCACGATACATTTTGGGGTTCTGAAAATGCCTCGCCCATAACAATTGCTTCCATCACTGTGGTTGATTCTTTCCTTTCTGACTTTATTAACTCTGTTTTCAGTCGGTAGCAGCCAATGTGATTGCTCACTCTCTACTTGCCTGGAGAAGCTAACGGTGGATCTTCCTTTTTGTTTTCTTCTTAGTCCACTCTTAGGGATTTATTTTCTGCTCAACAATGGGCTTCTTTAGCGTTCAATCACAATGTTCCATCAGGCCGCTCTCCAAACTTTGTTACTACCTGCCTTTAATCTAGTACTTACTTGGCCTATTCAGGTGCTGACCTAATAAAATATTTACAAATCAAAATCTTTTTCTTATATTCTATTGATACAGCCAGACCAGCTCCAAATGTTTCTAATTCAGCTAACTATTCCACAGGAGTGGGTCCATATCTCCAATTCTGTTTGAATATTCAGTTTTTCGTGAATATGCATAAGAGTCTCATTTGTTGTAGATAGTTGTAAGTACAGTAAAGTCACATAATCCCAGGTGACTATAGGCTGCTTTCCCCTTTGACAGGGAGAGCTGACTGGTGGTGGTTTAATCTGAGGATCACCACATCTCAGGAGAGGGGCGGGGTTGAGAAGGGGGGGCATTCATGAATAACCTCTGCCGGTATGAGAATTGTATCCACGCTGTTGGCCTCGCTCTGTAAAGATAGTTGTAAATCCACATTGTAGGGGCTGTTTAGCACAGGACTAAATCGCTGGCTTTGAAAGCAGACCAAGGCAGGCCAGCAGCACAGTTCAATTCCCGTAACAGCCTCCCCGAACAGGCGCCGGAATGTGGCGACGAGGGGCTTTTCACAGTAACTTCATTTGAAGCCTACTTGTGACAATAAGCGATTTTCATTTCATTTCGTATGTTGCTGTATTAGTTTTTTTTCAACTGCACATGAAAACAAATACTGAAATGCTGAATGGGACAGCAATGTTCGACAACTACTATAATATTGTATTCCAGTGTATCAGATCACATTCCTGCTGTGCTGCAGTCACGTCATTTGACTTACATCTTATTTTATATTACTGCTGATGACAGGTTTAAGAGTCTTATTTATTGGTCGGCATAATGTCTGTTGAAGGAGACACAACATAGCCTTAAAGTGGTCATTGCATCTGGACTACAGCTGCATATCAGTATACTAAACATTCCCTCCAACAAACACTTTTCCCATAAAGATCAAATGCCTGCAACATTATATTTAATACTGTCATTACAGAATGCTGTGGCAACAGTATCCGTGCGTTTTGCAAGACAAAGGTTAATTTGCTTTGATGATGCGGTGCCTGCCAACAATCCAGACTGTTTTTGTCATTAATTTACTAATGTTTTATCATCTCTGTACTTCAGCTGTTTATTACTCTCCAATAAAATGAGAAATACTGGATTACTCAACAAAATATATTTTGTTCTGTGGATAATATGAACAAAGTTGCCTCTATGTAGATATCTCTCTGAGCAATGGGAGAAGTGTGATCATGATTGAATTCTGAATGTTTTAATAAATGGGTCATCTGAATGGCATGATCACCCTGAACACCGGTACATCATTTTGAGTATCCATCTCTAAAACACAAAACGTTCCCTAACCAGATTCCCTATGTTTCAATCCCTGTGGAGACCAATAATGATGTGGAAAAGCCGGCATTGGACTGGGGTGGGCTCAGTAAGAACTTACAACACCAGGTTAAAGTCCAACAGGTTTGTTTCGAATCACCACTTTTCAGAGTGCTGCTCCTTCATCATGTGAATGAAGAGGTGGGTTCCACAATGCAGCTATCTAAGATGGCCACCTGCAAAGGACCATGGGAATTATGGCCAACCCAGGACTCAGACAGATACAGAGCCTATGTGTATTTGAAACACAGGTAACCAGACCTGATCGAAACCCCCCACTCGTTTGCATTTTAATGGCCCATTTTCCCAGGACAATAGAACTCCAATCAAGAAACCGGCACAGCCACAGACTAATCTTCGCCACTCCCTTTACTCAGAAAGCACAACTGCCAAGGTCAATGACCGCTAAGGACTCGCCCAGCCACCAAGGCACCTGCCCCTTTATTGGCCGAAATCAAAGACAGTGATCAGAGCCCTGTCGAACTATTGGGTCCAAGGTTAAGGACCGCCCCAAAGAGCGTGAAATCCCAGGGGGATAAAAGAGGACACAGCCATGTGTTCTGTCTCTTTTGGATCCGGCCTGTGCCAACCCAACTGTAGCAGGAACAGTGTCGTGGAAATCATCCCTTCCACAAACAGCCAGCCAGCCAAGTTCAAGACCAACGATGGCTACCTGATGGATGAGCCCAGCAAAGACAGAACCGCTTTCTTCGAACCAGCAAAGTGAAATCCAGATAAAGGCCTTATCCATTTGCACAGTGCCGATCGCCCTGAAGTTAAGTATAGATTATTGTAGCTGATAGGTATAGTTTAACTCGTAGTAGATATTGTGTTTGCATGTCGACATAACCCTTGTGTATGTAAATAAACCATCTTTTGAACTAACTAACTGGTTGTGTGGTCACTTGATCGATATAAGGGAAGGTTTGTGGTTCACCAAGGGTATTGGCGATACTGTTGGGATCGAAAACGAGCAACATTATTGGCGACCTCTGACGGGACTCGATTAGAAGTGACTTTGTCACTCCGAGAGAACCCACAAACTTTGAATCCAATTGCGAGAAAGAGAAAGAACCACATGTGCAAGTCCCATATCGACCAAATAACCAAATTTCGGAAGTGTGTACAAATCCACGTGCATACCTAACAGAAAGAGTAAGGTAAACCCATTAGAATTGTGTACAACTATCGAGGGATTGTGAGCTGGAAAATATCTGAAACCATACCCACTGTTCAAATCACCGCCTTATTCCCCTGTCCCAAATTAAAAGTAGAGAAAGAGATATTAAAAGTAGAGAAAGAGACAAGAGAAGTAATGGCCACCAAAGCAATGTAATGATTGATGAATCCACAGGAACCCGAGGTCGCAGCGATCAACAGAGCAGAGCTTTGTCCCATGTGGGAGGAAGAGTTAAGGAAATACTTAAAGGGGAAAGATTGGCCCCTTTAGTCAAATCTTTTGCGCTAATGATAGGTCAGGTCCAGGAAAGATAGGACAGACTTGGTGGGAAATCTAAGTGAGGTCCACAAGAAAAATGTAGGGAAAGTCAGAAAGCCGATGGCAATAGTGTCCTGTTCGACACAGTTGCGAGGCACAGAGGAGGTCGTGAAGACGCTGCGTATGCAGTTAATTGAGAAGGAAGAAAAAAACGAGGGAAACGGTAATGAAAGCGAGAAGATAATTGAGCAACTCTAGTAACAGTTAGCAGCTAAGGATAAGGAAATGGCCGATGTAAAACGTGCACATAAATCTTGTCTAGTTCACCTTAGTAGCTTCCAGACCCAGTACGATAAAGCCTACCAAGATACACAGCGCGCAACCCTGGTAAGAGAGGAAACAGAATAACAGGTCACCCAGCTAACTAGCAAATGCGCAGATCTAAAAGCAGCTTTGAGAGCGTTCCACAGCTCTACTAAGGAACAGAGGCAGAGTACCGTTGACCATGCTAAATGCTGACAGAAGATAGAAAAGTTGCAGTCGCTACTCTCAGTACAGAATGGCTTCAGGTACACTTTCGGGCAGGATTTAGATGAGGAAGATGCTTCCGATTGGCAAGAATTAAACGTAAGCGGCAAAAGATACGTAGAGGACACGGGAAATCAAAATCGAGCCCCCCACGTCCCAAAAAGAAAAGCACCCGCAGCACCGACTGCACAGGCAGCACACACCCCCACTCACAATTTGACCCACATGAATCCGGTTTCCACACAATGCACGTCATCGGATCAGGATGAGCCTGATATCGTTTACACCACCCCACTATCCATAACCCAATTAAGAGAAGCATGCACGAAAATTAGTCCATTCCAGCCCACCGCAGACCCGCACAGCTTCTTTGAGGAGGTGCGCCAACAAAAAGTTATGTATGGCCTAGACGAGAGAGAGGAAGTAAAGCTAACAGTTAGGAGCCTTAGCCAGTCCGTATGATCAGCTTTGCCCGAACCCCAAAATGTAGCAGGAGGAACCCTACAGGAAATGAAAACAGCCATATTAGATGCCATCTGGTACAACAAAGGAGATCCAGATGAGGGTTTAAATCACTGCAGGCAAAAGAAGGGAGAACATCCGACCTCATTTGCTGGTCGCCTATGGATTCATTTTATGGCAGTTTACGGACAATTGAACTGCGCGCACCTAAATGAGGAGGACACCACTAAATGGTCCCGCACTTTAGTCTCGCGTGCTACAGACGCAGGTCAAAAGGCTTGTGTAAACTACGACCCCGCAGACCACACACACAATGAAGTTTGGGTATTGAAATGACTCTCTACAGCATGGGAACAAACCCTACACCGACAGACAGATCAGGACGAGATAGAAGCAAACATGCACCCAGTTAGGACTAGCCAGGACCCAGCATGGATAAACGAGGGTAGACACGAGGGACAGCACCCAGAGCACAGGCACCACGAGGTTGTTACAATTGTGGCCACGTGGGACATTACGCCCACGATTGCCGACAAAACCCCTCGAACCAGCACCGATACCAACAACCAAACCCCCCCACCTAGGAACAATGTTAGGCCCATGCATAATGTTAGCGCCCGTTCAGATGATTTAGCGTTTAATTCACAGATTGACGGTGTTCGGATTCCCCAACTTGGGTCTGTGACACATGCTGGAACAAATCAGGCAGACCAGTAGTTACAGGCGCAGTCCAGGGACATACAGTCGATTTCCTTTGGGACACAGGAGGATTCCGCACCACTTTAAACTCCTCCACCATGTTTCAACGTGACAAATGGCCCACACAGACACCATCACCCTGAGTGGATTCACCGGCCACATACAGCAAGGATACATCACAGCTCCCGTACCCATTCAGATAGGGAACATTAGCACCAGACACCCCGTTGTTTTAGTTGACTTACCCCAAACTGCCGAGCACATTCTAGGCATTGATTTTATGAGCTCCCATAACCTTTCTTTTGACCCAATAAAAAAATGTGTATGGCGAATGGCCAAAACAGCTCGGGCTCCCGCTACGCTCACAGTAGGGGATTATGAAAATAGGATTTGCTCAGTTGGGGACTATTGGTTTAATCCACATACAATTAGTGCAGACCAGACGATTAGAGAGGTCCTCATAAAGCACAAAGCTTCATTCGCACAACACAAACACGACTGTGGGAAGATCCCAGGTACAATAAAGATTTCAGGTCCCGATCCAAAGCCGCATAAGTAATACGGTTTCCCACAGCAAGCAGAGGGTGAGATTTCGAAGGTTATTAATAGTTTGTTAGAGCAAGGAGTTGATCGACCCGTAGCATCCACAAATAATGCCCCAATTTGGCCCGTAAAAAAGCTTGATGGTTCATGGTGACTAACGATCGACTACCGAGAACTTAATAAGGTAACCCCTTTAGCAGCGCCCACTGTTGCCACGTGTCCCGAGACCATGCTCAAACAGGGAGTACAGGAAATACTTCACAGTGCTGGACATCAGCAATGGCTTTTGGTCCATCCCGTTAGACAAGGCCTGCCAGTTTATGTTCGTGTTTACGTTTCAAGGGCAGCAGTACACGTGGACATGCCTCCCACAAGGATTCCATAACTCCCCCTCCATTTACCACCGACAATTGGCCAACGGACTTTCTAAATTTTCCCGACCCAAATGCCTCATACAATATGTAGACAATCTGCTCTTGCAAACTGCAATCCATTGGATGCAAGGTCAACCTCGAAAAGGCCCAGATTTTAAAGGAAAAGATTCTTTATTTAGGCACCACCATCACCCACGGGAAGAGAGAAATTGAGCAAAAACGGATCGAGTCGATCGTTAAATTGCCCCTGCCCCAAAATGTCACTGCACTCCTGTCATTCCTAGGTTTGGTAGGATATTGCAGAAATTATATAGATGGTTTTGCCACTAAAGCAGCCCCACTCTCAGAGCTCCTTAAAAAGAACGCCCCAACGGAATGGCTTCCGCAGCACACAGACGTCATTGATGATTTAAAACGCGCCCTAGGCACAGTCCCCGCTTTACAAGTTCCAGACCCAGACTTGCCCTATGCCATAGAAGTAGCAAACGCTGACCAAACCCTATCAGCAGTACTCCTGCAAGAACGACACGATCACTTAGGACCCGTAGCCTATGCCTTAAGACCTCGTAGAGCAAGGATTCTCAGTCTGCGAACGGCACTTGCTTGCAGTCTTTTGGGCAGTACAGTACTTTGCGTACATCACAGGCCTTAACCCAGTCACGATCTTGACCGAGCACACCCCCACGCAACTATTACTAGACAGTAGATTAAAGGACGGTTCAGTCAGCCAAATCAGAGCAGCTCGTTGGACACTACTGTTATAAAGGACATTACGGTAAAACGAACCAAGACCCACACATTTCTGGCTGATAATCTCCAATAAGCAGGGACCCCACATGAGTGCCAGATCATAGCAGCCCAACACCACACAGGACCCTTTATCCCAGAGTCACTACACCCACGAGCAAACAGTAAGACACAGAATTCCCAAGCTACAGGGAATGCTTTGAAAATTTATGGAGACGGTTCCTCCACAATCGAAAATGGAGTTAGAATTACTGGTTGTGGAATTTACATAGAAGACGGGCAGGGACGCTCACTAGAAGAGATCTCTTTAAAATTGCCCGGCCACCTTGGTTCACAAGCAGCAGAACTCGCAGCCATAGCCTACGTAATTGAACACCCCGACTCTTTTCCAACTCCCTCAGCCATACACTCGGACAGCCTGTATGTGTGCAACAGCTTAACAGAATTCCTGCCCCTGTGGGAATCTCGAGGTTTTGTTTCAGCCGATGGAAAACCCCTACCCTCTGCCCCGTTGTTAAAGCACATTCTCAAGACAGCCTCAGATCGCACGTATGGTATCCTTAAAGTAAGAAGCCATCATCGCTCGTCCCCACCCGGTAATGTAAAGGCAGACGCCTTAGCCAAAGCAGGCTCACGCCATGGTCACTTCTGGCAGCCACCCGAAAGCGAACCGATACAATCAGTCCAGGTTTCCCAGACCAATGTTGAGGATCTATCCCAAGCCCAAAAAGCAGACGACACCCTCAAACAGCTTTTAGACGGCAACTTCCCAGCCCCCTATGATAAATGGAAGGACGCACTGACTGTACAGGATGGCATAGTTTTAAAAAATGGAATTTATGTGGACTCCACCCAGGACAGAAACCAGCCAACTCCCGATACTTCCAGTTGCACAGGGGCACCAGACAAGGATGCCCACTGTCTCCGCTGCTGTTGGCCCTAGCGATCGAACCGCTAGCAATCGTGCTCAGAGCAGCTAAAAGCTGGAGGGGGATCCGAAGGGGAGGCAGAGAGCACAGTCTCACTCTATGCAGATGACCTGCTCCTCTACATTTCAGATCCACAGAGCAGCATGGACAGAATCATCGCGCTCCTGAAAGAGTTTGGCGCCTTCTCGGGCTACAAACTCAACATGAGCAAAAGCGGGATCTTCCCGGTACACCCACAAGTAGGTGGGGCAGCACTAACGGGACTGCTGCTTAAACAAACCCGACACAAATTCCGCTACCTGGGGATCCAAATAGCCCATGACTGGAAAGGGATCCACAAATGGAACCTCACCAGTCTGACAGAGGAAGTAAAAAAGGACCTGCAAAGATGGAGCACACTCCCACTCTCCCTCGCGGGGAGAGTCCAGACAATCAAAATGAACGTGCTGCCCAGGTACCTCTTCCTATTCAGAGCCATCCCGATCTACATCCCCAAGGCCTTTTTCAAAGCAGTGGACAATCTAATCATGGCGTTCGTATGGGGGGGGGGAGGGGGGGGGAGAATGCCAAGATCCCAAAGAAGGTCTTACAAAAAGCTAAATCCAGGGGGGGGGGGGGGGCTTCCCCTCCCAAACCTACAACTTTACCACTGGACGGCCAAGCGAATAAGGGGATGGATCAAGGAGCCAGAAGCCAGTTGGGTGCGCGCGGAAGAGGCCTCCTGCAAGGGGACCTCCCTCCGGGCCCTCGCCACGGTGGCGCTCCCATCCCCATCCCCACCCAAAACACACTCCAGCAGCCCGGTGGTAATAGCCACCCTCCAGTCCTGGAACCAACTACGGCAACAATTTGTCCTGACCAGAATGTCGGGTAAAGCTCCCATCTGCAACAACCATAGGTTCACACCAGCGCTGACTGACAGGACAGAAGGACACTGACAGTCAGGGACCTATACACGGACGGCAGGATCGCAACACTGGGCGAACTGACAGAGAAATTCCAGCTAGCCAGGGGGAACGAGCTAAGGTACCTGTAACTAAAAAACTTCCTACGAAAGGAGACAGGGACATACCCACAACCACCATGTCAGACACTACTGGAAGAGTTACTGGATGCAAGCATACCTGATAAAGGAAACTGGAGTGACATGTATGTCCGACTGGTAGAAGGGGCCGACACCGTACTGGAGGCAACAAGAATGAAGTGGGAGGAGGACCTGGGGTTCGAAATAGGGTGGGAACTCTGGAGCGAAGCACTGCATAGGGTCGACTCCACCTCCACGTGCGCAAGGCTCAGCCTGACGCAACTAAAAGTGGTACATAGAGCCCACTTAACAAGAACCCGTATGAGTAGGTTCTTCCCGGAGGTGGAGGACAGATGTGAGCGGTGCTAAGGAGGCCCAGCCAACCACGCCCACATGTTCTGGTCCTGCCCCAGACTTGTGGAGTACTGGACAGCCTTCTTTGAGGCAATGTCCAAGGTGGTGGGGATGAGGGTGGAGCCATGCCCGAAAGTGGCGGTCTTCGGGGCTTCAGACCAGCCAGATCTATTCCTGGGGAGGAAGGCGGACGCCCTTGCCTTTGCCTCCCTGATCGCCCGCCGTAGAATCCTGTTCGGCTGGCGGTCAGCAGCACCACCCAAAGCTGCAGACTGGCTGTCCGACCTCTCGGAATCTCTCCAAATGGAGAAAATCAAATTCGCCACCCGAGGGTCAGACAACGGCTTCCACAGAACGTGGGAGCCATTCACCCAATTGTTCCGGGACCTGTTTGTGGCCAACAAACAAGCAGAAGAATAGCCAGGTAGCCAAGAAACAGGGGAGAGTAGCCAAAGCATGAGAGAGAGAGATAGACCGGGAGGGGGGCGGACAGCTAAATCTAAGAGGAAAGAAAGGCGAGCTACAGGGGAGGGGGGGGGTGGGGGGGGTGGCAGGATCGGGGAGAGGGGGGGGGGGGGTTGAGGGAAGAGACAAAACAATAGAGGAGAGCCAGGGAGGGGGAGGGGGAGGCAGGGAAACGTTAACAAACTTAACGTCCACAGGAACAGAGAAAATGGGGAAGACGGGAGGGCCGCAGAAGCGGAAGTGCGCAGAAGCGGAACGAGACGACAACGGCAGCAAACTCCATCTGGGAGAAGCAAGGGACGACAACACCACAAACAGATGCCTACTTATGTGTGTAAATAATTTTGCCAAGTGTACAGAGCTGCTGCTGTTGAGCGGGGGCATAATACCGTCCGTTGACTTCTCGGGGAAAATTAAAACGTCAGCAGCAGCAGCGACCCGTAGGGGAGTGGGGGTGAGTGCTCCGTTGGGAGGGTGTGGGAAGACTGAGGCGCGTGGGGGTCACGTCTAGTCAATTGCTATTGTATATTCTCTTTATGCACTATGTTAATGTTCACTCTATTTTGCTGTGTTAGGATTATTACTGTTTAGTATGAAAAACTTTGCAAAACTTTAACAAGAAAAATATATTTTTTTAAAAGGACAGAAACCAGCTCATTTACCAATTTCATGACGGACACGGACATCAGGGGATAGACAATACCATTTAAGACGTTTGTGTTGGTGGCCCGATTTAAAAAGCGATGTAACCCATTATGTCGAGAATTGCCTTATCTGTGCACAGAACAATCCTGAACGTTACTCAAAGATAGGACAATTACGTCATACCCGACCTGTGAATGGCCCTTGAACAAATTTGCAAATCGATTACATTGGCCCCCTTCCCCCTTGCAGAAACAGTTTCAAGTACGTGCTGGTTGTAATCGACACCTTTACTAAATGTGTAGAAGCATTTCCCTCACGGACAAACACAGCAAAGGCTACCGCTAAGATTTTGACCCAACAGATATTCTCACGCTGGGGTCTCCCCACAGCATTGAGTCAGACCAAGGTTCCCACTTCACCGGCAGAGTCATGCAAAATGTTTTAACAATTTTTGGGATCAGGCAGAAATTCCATATAGCATATCACCCTGTAGCACCATCGATCACACACGAGGCGAGACGTAGAAAACTTCAATCGAGGCTTTATTGAGCAGGCTTGTTCAGACTTGTTCCCCAGCAGCTCAGTCACAGAATGCAGCTGCGGGGAGTAAACCGGGTTCTTATACCCCGCCTATCTGGGTGGAGCCCAGTAGGCGTCAGATCCAATCGGGACCCAGCATCTGTCCTCCAATAGCTCCTTGGCATTCATGGTGTATCGTAATACCCCTAATACATACCACCACATTCTCCCCTTGTTAAAAAAGAACTCGGTGGGGTGGTGGGTGGTATGGTGGTAGGGGTTTACAGGGTCGGTGCCTTAACCATTAAACTATATACAATCATGCTGCTTTTACTGGGCCACTGAATTATTCACATTTTACCCGATTAGCAGCGTTAACTATTTACAACAATGCCGCTTTACTGGGCCACTGAATTATATACATCTTAAGTCAATTCGATGAGTCGAGATGGTGCTCTGGTCGCCCTTTCCGATCGTCTCAGCCAGGGTGGTAGTGGTGGTGGTGCTGGCTCAGGTCCAGTCGACTCTGGGAGCATCGCGCTGTCCCCCTCTGTTTCCTTACTCCTGGACGGACCTGACACCCCCGGGAAGGGGGTGGCTGTGGGGTGCACCGGCGGGAGTGAGGGGGAGGTGATTGGTGTTGGGGGGGTGTGGGGAGCTCCGGCGGGCGCCAGGTCCCGCAGAGAGACCATGTCCTGTCGGCCGTCTGGGTACGCCACGTAGGCGTACTGCGGGTTTGCGTGGAGTAGATGTACCTTCTCCACCAGCGGGTCTGATTTGTGCGCCCGCACATGTTTCCGGAGCAGGATGGGCCCCGGGGCTGCCAGCCAGGTCGGAGGTGACGTTCCAGAAGCAGACTTCCTAGGGAAGACAAGGAGGCGCTCGTGAGGCGTTTGCTTAGTGGTGGTACATAGCAGGGACCGGATAGAATGAAGGGCATCCGGGGGTACTTCCTGCCAGCGGGAAGTTGGGAGACTCCTAGACCATAGGACCAGTAGGACGGTCTTCCAGACCGTTCCATTCTCCCTCTCTACCTGCCCGTTCCCCCGGGGGAACTGGTCGTCCTGCTCGAGGCTATGCCCTTACTGAACAGGAATTGACGCAGCTCGTCACTCATGATGGAGGACCCCCTATCGCTATGGATGTAGGCGGGGAAACCGAACAGGGTAAAGATGGTGCATAGGGCTTTAATGACCGTGGCCGCGGTCATGTCGGGGCAGGGGATGGCGAAGGGGAAACGGGAGTATTCGTCAACGACGTTAAGAAAGTACGTGTTGCGATCGGTGGAGGGGAGGGGGCCTTTGAAGTCCAAACTGAGGCGTTCAAAGGGACGGGAAGCCTTTATCAGGTGTGCGCTATCTGGCCTGAAAAATTGCGGTTTGCATTCTGCGCAGATTTGGCAGTTCCTGGTGACTGTTCGGACCTCCTCGACGGAGTACGGGAGGTTGCGGGCCTTTATGAAGTGACCCCGGGGTGGCAGACGTCCTCGTGGAGGGCTTGGAGACGGTCCACTTGTGCGTTGGCACAAGTGCCGCGAGATAGGGCATCGGACGGCTCGTTCAGCTTTCCGTGACGATACAAGATCTCATAATTGCAGGTGGAGAGTTCGATCCTCCACCGCAGGATCTTGTCGTTTTTTATCTTGCCCCGCTGTGCATTATCGAACATGAAGGCTACCGACTGTTGGTCAGTGAGGAGAGTGAATCTCCTACCGGCCAGGTAATGCCTCCAATGTCGCACAGCTTCCACTATGGCTTGGGCCTCCTTTTCTACTGAGGATTGGCGAATTTCTGAAGCGTGGAGGGTCCGGGAGAAAAAAGCCACGGATCTGCCTGCTTGGTTGAGCGTGGCCGCCAGAGCTACGTCGGACGCGTCGCTCTCGACTTGGAAGGGGAGGGACTCGCCGATGGCGCGCATCGTGGCCTTTGCGATATCCGCTTTGATGCGGCTGAAGGCCTGGCGGGCCTCTGTCGACAGGGGAAAAGTAGTGTACTGGATTAGTGGGCAGGCCTTTTCTGCGTATTGAGGACCCCACTGGTCGTAATAAGAAAAGAAGCCCAGGCAGCGTTTCAGGGCTTTGGCACAGTGGGGGAGAGGGAACTCCATGAGGCAGCGCATGCGTTCGGGGTCGGGGCCTATCACCAGCACCATGAGAGTAGCTTAGATAGTGTTAGCTAGTGATCAATTGTGCGGATAAATGAAATGTTTTAAATTGAGGGGAGATAGATATAGGACAGATGTCAGAGTTAGGTTCTTTACTCAGAGAGTAGTAAGGGTGTGGAATGCCATGCCTGCAACAGTAGTAGACTCGCCAACACTAAGGGCTTTCAAATGGTCATTGGATAGACATATGGACGATAAGGGAATAGTGTAGGTGGACTTTAGAGTGGTTTCACAGGTCGGTGCAACATCGAGGGCCGAAGGGCCTGTACTGCGCTGTAATGTTCTCTGTTCTATGCTTTATAGTAACCTAAATTATAGTGACCGTTAGAGATTAATTAATTCATGAATGTATTAACGAAATATTCGGTAAATGTCCCAAACCATAGAATAGAGTAGAGTAGAACCTTGCCTTGACCAAGGGTGATCGGTCCACCAAGGATAAACAGGGATCAATAGTGTGATCCACCACACTTCGCGTTCAGGATCAAGAGGACGGGATGTAGCCATCTAAGATGGCCACCTGCAAAGGACCATGGGAATTATGGCTAACCCAGGACTCAGACAGATACAGAGTCTATGTGTATTTGAAACACAGGTAACCAGACCTGTTCGAAACCCCCCCTCGTTTGCATTTTAATGGCCCATGTTCCCAGGACAATAGAACTCCAATCAAGAAACCGGTACCATCACAGACTGATCGGCACCACTCCCCTTAATCAGAAAGCCCAACTGCCAAGGTTAATGACCGCTAAGGACCCGCCCAGCCACCAAGGCACCTGCCCCTTTATTGGCCGAAATCAAAGACAGTGATCAGAGCCCTGTCGAACTATTGGGTCCAAGGTTAAGGACTGCCCCAAAGAGCGTGAAATCCCAGGGGGATAAAAGAGGACACAGCCATGTGTTCTGTCTCTTTTGGATCCGGCCTGTGCCAACCCAACTGTAGCAGGAACAGTGTCGTGGAAATCATCCCTTCCAACAGCCAGCCAGCCAAGTTCAAGACCAACGATGGCTACCTGATGGATGAGCCCAGCAAAGACAGAACTGCTTTCTTCGAACCAGCAAAGTGAAATCCAGATGAAGGCCTTATCCATTTGCACAGTGCCGGTCGCCCTGAAGTTAAGTATAGATTATTGTAGCTGATAGGTGTAGTTTAACTCGTAGTAGATATTGTGTTTGCATGTCGACATAACCCTTGTGTATGTAAATAAACCATCTTTTGAACTAACTAACTGGTTGTGTGGTCATTTGATCGATATAAGGGAAGGCTTGTGATTCACCAACGTTATCATTAATATTAGCAACAATATTGGCGACACTGTTGGGATCGAAAACGAGCAACATGAGTGAAGAGATGGGTTCCACAACCACATATATAGACAAAGTCAATGATGCAAGATGATACTTTGCATGCGAGGCTTTGCAGGTAATTAAGTCTTTACAGGTCTTCCCCGGAGTGGAGAAACTACGCCATCTTCTTTGCAGCCTTCAATGTGTCATCGATGAAGATGAACATCTTGCCAAGGCCATCCCCACACCCCCACTACCTGCCTTCAAACCACCGCGCAACCTCAAACAGACCATTGTTTGCAGCAAACTTCCCAGCCTTCAGGAGGAACCATAACATCACACAATCCTGCCATGGCAACCTCTGCAAGACGTGCCAGATCAGCGGCATGGGTACCACCATTATACATGAGAACACCACCCACCAGGTACGAGGTACATACTCTTGCGACTCAACCAACATTGTCTACCTCATAATCTGCAGGAAAGGATGTTCCGAAGCGTGGTACATTGGCAAGACCATGCAGACGCTGCGACAATCGATGAACGGACATCACACGACAATCGCCAGGCAAGAATGTTCCCTTCCAGTTGGGGAACACTTCAGCAGTCAAGGACATTCAGCCTCTGATCTTCGGGTAAGCGTTCTCCAAGGCGGCCTTCAGGACCCGCGACAACGCAGAATCACCGAGCAGAAACTGATAGCCACATTCTGCACGCAAGAATACGCCTCAACCGGGTCCTTGGATTCATGTTGCATTACATTCATCCCCCACCATCTGGCCTGGGCTTGCGAAATCCTACCAACTGTCCTGGCTTGAGACAATTCACACTTCTTTAACCTGGGATTATCCTGTTGCTCCGTCTGGGCATGTAAAGACCTAATTACCTGCAAAGACTTGCATTCAAAGTATCATCTTGTATTGTTTACTTTGTCTATATACGTGGTTCTGGAGCCCACCTCTTCACTCACCTGATGAAGGAGCTGAACTCCAAAAGCTAGTGATTCGAAACAAACCTGTTGGACTTTAACCTGGTGTTGTAAGACTTCTTACTGAGATCAATAATGTGAAACAACCAAACTTACCAATGACCCAAAGGGAAAAAAGCCCGATGGACAAGTTTGGGCGCGATTCTCCGACCCCCCACCGGGTCGGAGAATCGCCGGGGGCTAGCGTGAATCCCGCCCCCGCCATGTCCCGAATTCTCCGCCACCAGAGATTCGGTGGGGGCGGGAATCGCGCCGCGTGGTCGGCGGAAATCGTGCCGGTCAGCGGGCCCACCCCCGGCGATTCTCCGGTCCGCGATGGGCCGAAGTCCCGCCACTGTCAACCCACGCCAGCCGGCGTGGATTCAACCACCTTTCGAACGGAAGGACAATGCAGCGCGGGCGGGCTCCGGGGTCCTGGGGGGGGCGCGGGGCGATCTGGCCCCGGGGGGTGCCACCACGGTGGCCTGGCCCGCGATCGGGACTCACCGATCCGCGGGCGGGCCTGTGCCGTGGGGTCACTCTTTTCCTTCCGCCTTCACCATGGTCTTCACTATGGCAGAGGCGGAAGAGACCCCCTCCACTGCGCATGCGCGGGGATGCCGTGAGCGGCCGCTGACGCTCCCGCGCATGCGTCGCACGGCAAAGTCATTTCCGCGCCAGCTGGCGGGGCGCCAAAGGCCTTTACCGCCAGCCGGCGGGGCGGGAATCACTCCAGCACGGGCCTAGCCCCTCAAGGTGAGGGCTCGGCCCCCCAAGATGGGGAGAATTCCGCACCTTTGGGGCTGCGCGATGCCGGACTGATTCGCGCCGTTTTTGGCGCCGGTTGGCGGATATCGCGCCGATTGCGGAGAATCCCGGCCAAGATTTGACTTTTTACAACTTTTACACTAACAATCAAACCAATATCAACATAAATCAAACATAAATTTACAGACATATTGGGCGGAATTCTCCCGAAACGGCACGATGTCCGCCGACTGGCGCCCAAAACGGTGCCAATCAGACGGGCATCGCGCCGTCCCAAACATTGAGGGGCTAGGCCGGCGCCGGAGGAATTTCCGCCCCGCCAGCTGGCGGAAACGGCCTTTGTTGCCCCGCCAGCTGGCGCGGAAATTACATCTCCGGGCGGCGCATACGCGGGAGCGTCAGCGGCTGCTGACAGTTTCCCACGCATGCGCAGTGGAGGGAGTCTCTTCCGCCTCCGCCATGGTGGAGACCGTGGCGGAGGCGGAAGGGAAAGAGTGCCCAGCACGGCACAGGCCCGCCCGCGGATCGGTGGGCCCCGATCGCGGGCCTGGCCACCGTGGGGGCACCCCCCGGGGCCAGATCGCCCCGCGCCCCCCCCAGGACCCCGGAGCCCGCCCACGCCGCCTTGTCCCGCCGTTCAAAAAGTGGTTTAATCCACACCGGCGGGACAGGCAATTTATCGGCGGGACTTCGGCCCATCCGGGCCGGAGAATCCAGCGGGGGGGGGCCCGCCAACCGGTGCGGCCCGATTCCCGCCCCCGCCGAATATCCGGTGCCGGAGACTTCGGCAACCGGCGGGGGCGGGATTCACGCCAGCCCCCGGCGATTCTCCGACCCGGCGGGGGGTCGGAGAATGACGCACCTGGTATTCAGCCGAAACTATAAATTATACTTTAAAGCCAATGGTCTCATTGGTTTACAGGCAGCTCCCTTCAGGAAATATGGCATTAATCTCAGTCACCGAGCCCTGATCGAGTTTCAGTTCTTTTATTCTCACAGGGTTTGGTTACAGGGTGACCTCTGGCACCAGCATTACCATCTCCTGAGTTCCATGAGTACCAAAAGGACACACCTTTCCAGATCTTTGCATCCGGAATCAACTTTGTTGGGCTCCTTCGCCGACTGTGTCTTTAAAGCCCGTGACCTGCTCTCTCTCTGCTGGAAAGAACTTCTATTTTGAGAGCCATTCTTTGACAGATATTTTTTGAGAGCCAACTCTGTCATCCCAGCAGTGCCAGGGTTGGACACCGGCCACTGCTAGGACAGCAGGCAGTCCCCAAGGAAGAAGTGTCATGGAGCACAGACTTAAGGCAAGTCTGAAATTGCTGTGGGTTTTCACTGGTGTCTCATGGGAAGATACAAGGTTTACCCTTCTGCGTATATGGTGCACAGAGGAAAATCCATCCTTTGAATTATTTTCCAAAAGCAAAATCAAAAATGCTGCCTCTGAAATTCAGAAAATTTGAGCATATGTCCAGCTGGGTGGTCTGAAAAGTGCCTGCAGCCAATGCCATAAACCCCATCCCACAAGGAGGCAGTCAAATCCAGATGTCAGCCCATGCTCCCAAATCTGCACCACAGGGCCGCCTGTTCTAGACAGACGCCGAGAGAATTGAAGTGGCACCATGTAGTTTGATGGAGAAATGGAAGAGGGGAAGAGGTTTAAAACTACACTTTAATTAAAATTTAACAGGATGCGGACAATTAAAGGAAAGTGGCAGAATAAGGGAGCAAAAATATCTTCCAGCTGCAATTTCATATTTATTGCTTGGTGAAGTCAGCAAATTTTAAAGTGCTACAAATATGCCTTCCTCCAAACCTTTTTAATGGATACTTAAATTGACCTCATTTACAAAACAATATTACCACTATGAATGTGTCAAGAAATAGTACAGCATTTGTATTTTACACTTGTTTTTGATGCTGCATCCATCTTCTCAGCACTTACCAGCAACATTACAGTGTAAAAGGCATAGTCAGCTTTCATTGCATTTGTAAAAAAAAAAAATTTCGAGGGGAAATTTAGCGTGGCAAATCCACCTAACCTGCACATCCTTAGGTTGTGGGGGTAAGACCCATGCAGGCACGGTGGGAATGTGCAACTTCACACGGACAGTGACCCGGGGCCGGGATCGAACCCGGGTCCTCAGTGTCGTGAGACAGCAGTGCTAACCACTGCGCCACTGTGCCACACCGGTTGCATTTGTAAGGTTTAAGAGAAACAAAAACATTAAATTCTATAATTCTCAAATTAAAAAGAACCAGGGGGATAATTTGGTTCCAATTCTGGGGCGTCATTCTCCGACCCCCCAGCGGGTCGGAGAGTGGCCCTTGGCCGCCGTGAATCCCGCCTCCGCTGGTTGCCGAAGTCTCCGGTACCGGAGATTGGGCAGGGGCGGGAATCGGGCCGCGCCGGTTGGCGGGCCCCCCCGCTCAATTCTCCGGCCCGGATGGGCCGAAGTCCCGCCGAGAAATTGCCTGTCCCGCCGGCGTAAATTAAAGTAGGTATTTACCCGCGGGACAAGGCGGCGTGGGCGGGCTCCGGGGTCCTGGGGGGGCGCGGGGCAATCTGACCCCAGGGGGTGCCCCCACGGTGGCCTGGCCCGTGATCGGGGCCCACCGATCCGCGGGCGGGCCTGTGCCGTGGGGGCACACTTTCCCTTCTGCCTCCTGAATCGCCTGTGAGGCATTGGCCCAAATTGCTCCCATGCTGTATCCCTCCAGATATGCGTTAGGTCGTGACAGCTCACTGCAATCATTAAAATAAGGTCTAATTTTGTGCCAGCCTCGGATCTGGCTCACTACATTTGGCCCACTTATTTCAGGCCCAAAAGTGAACCGAGATTTTCTGGTTTAAATTGGTGAAAATATAAATGTAGGACTATCGTCTATTGAAATTGTTAGCCCAGAAAGTGCTGGTGTTTTGTAGCCATCTGGGATGGCCACTTCCAGAATACAAAATAGACATTTGCAAAGATTGCAGGGAAAAATGGACAATGCTAAGAAAGCAGGCAGGCACAGAGCCTGTCTGCATATTGGAGAAACAGCTCCCAGACGAGACTGAAACTGTAGGCCCATTAGCATATGGATGGCCCATCTCCAGGAACAAAGGAAGATACTTAAGTAACCGATCTGGCCCCAGAACACGCGGCGCCAGTTCCCCAAACCGAAAGCAGAAAACAAAGCAAGGCCAACGGCCACCTAGGACACGCCCAGCCATCAGGCCATCCACCCCTTTATTGGTCAGGATCAATGAGAATGATCAAGAAAAGGCCCAATTAATTGGGGCCAAGTTCAAGGCCCGCCCAAAAGCGCGCGGAGCCCCCTTCGGGTATAAGAAGAAGGCCCCAAGAGAGAATCGCTCTCTTGGAATCGGCTCTCACAGCGGAGAGACCCTTCCACCAGCTACACCAGAAGCAAGTAAGTCCAAGGTCAATGCTCGCTACCAGACGGATGACCTTAGCTGTTCCCCTCTACCACTTCGACCCCAGCACCGCCTCAGAACCGAACAACGGCCATTGTTCCTCAGACTGAGTGGGCGCCCGAAGCTAAGTATAGGCTTTGGCAGTAGTGATAGTTTAGTCTGTAGTATTTCGTGCATGAGTATATATTGCTGTGTACGTAAATAAATAGTATTGACTTTGAACTAACTAACTGGTGTACCGACTCTTTGATCAGTATTCGGTTTTGAACCTTGTGGCGGTATCGAAAGATACCTGGCGACTCTAAAGCAAACGTAATTAGAATTAAGGAAGGCGACCATATTGACCGCCATATTTAGAAACAACCAAAGAGAGCAACAGTTTTCAGGAGAACAATAGAATAAAGGGAATGTACTCTCGGCTTTTTGCGGTTTTCGAATTCCACACATTGCTATTGGAGGGGAAGGTGGGTGATGTGTCATGTTTATGCCTGGGTCCACAACAATTGACAAGTTTTGTTATGCAGTTTTGTATTGTGCATTACTCATACATCAATAATAGCTGACAAGATTGCAGAAAGCATGCCACTTGGCTTGACTTCATTCTATTTGTTGGTATGTAAAAGTAGTCGAGAACCGTTCTGTCTGATGTTCCCTCCCAATGTCGATGGATACTCTCCATTGACACTTACTCATAACAGAGTAATTAAGTATAAAATTTAATGTCATGAAGGATCATAGGTAGAAATCTCTGCCCTACCGTTCTTTAATTCACCATGTTGTAGCTTAGTATGCAACAATACAGTGCAATACGGACCTGCATTGTGGAAAGCACTGCTGCCTCACATCGCCAGGGACCCGGGTTCAATTCCAGCCTTGGGGACTGTCTGTGTGGAATTTGCACATTCTTCCTGTATCTGCGTGGGTTTCCTCTGGCCGCTCCAGTTTCCTCCTACAGTCCACAGATGTGTAGCTGCGAAGTGGATTGACCATGATAAAACTTCCCCTTAGTTTCCAGGGATGTGCAGGTTAGTTATGGTTACGGGGATAGGGTGGGGGAGTGGGCCCAGGTAGGGTGCTCTTTCAGAGGGTCGGTACAGACTCGATGGGCTGAATGACCTCCTTCTGCACTAAAGGGACTCTATATAAATACTTTCTTTAACTGTTTTATTTTAGGATCAGAATCTCAACTTACCAGCAGACAATGGAAGACATAGTAATATATTTTACATGCCTATATCCAAAATGGTTATTTTATAATAATAGTTACTGGCCCAAATAGCTAATGTGGTACCGCTGTTTAAGAAAGGTAGCAGGGATAATCCTGGAAACTGTAGGGCGGTGAGCCTCACGTCGGTAGTAGGTAAATTATTGGAGAGAATTCTCAGGGACTGGGTTTATACCCATTTGGAAACAAATGGACTCATAAGCAATAGACAGCATAGTTTTGTGAAGGGGAGGTCGTGCCTCACTAACTTGAATGAGTTTTTTGAGGCGGTGGCAAAGATGATTGATGAGGGGAGGGCGGTGAATGTTGTTTAGCTGGACTTCAGTAAGGCCTTTGACAAGGTGCCCCATGGCAGACTTGTACAAAAGGTGAGGTCACATGGGATCAGAGGTGAGGTGGTAAATGGATACAGAATTGGCTCGGTCACAGAAGGCAAAGGGTAGCAGTAGAAGGGTGTTTTTCTGAATGGAAGGTTGTGACTAGTGGTGTTCCACAGGGATCGGTCCTTGGGCCTCTGTTGTTTGTAGTGTACATAAACGATTTGGAGGAAAATGTAGCCGGACTGATTAGTAAGTTTGCGGGTGACACCAAGGTTGGTGGAGTGGCAGATAGTGTTGAGGATTGTCAGAAGATACAGCAGGACACAGATAGGTTGGAGACTTGGGCAGACAAATGGCAAATGGTGTTTAATCCAGACAAATGTGAGGTAATACATTTTGGTTGGTCTAACATAGAGGGGAAATATACCGTAAATGGTATAACTCTTAGGAATATTGAAAGTCAGAGAGATCTGGGCATGTAGGTCCACAGATCTTTGAAGGTGGCAACACAAGTGGACAAGGTAGTCAAGAAAGCATACGGAATGCTTGCCTTCATTGGACAGGCCACGGTTGTATAGAATCTTGGTAAGGCCGCACTTGGAATATTGCGCACAATTCTGGTCGCCACACTACCAGAAGGATGTGGAGGCTTTGGAGAGGGTGCAGAGGAGGTTTACCAGGATGTTGCCTGGTCTGGAGGGTGTTAGCTATGTGGAGATGCTGAATAGACTTGGATTGTTTTCATTAGAAAGACGGAGGTTGAGGGGTGACCTGATAGAGGTCCAGACGATTATGAGGGGCATGTATAGAGTGGATGGGCAGGCACTCTTTCCCAGGGTGGAGGGGCCAGTCACCAGGGGGCATAGGTTTAAGGTCCATGGGGCAAAGTTTAGAAGAGATGTGCGAGGCAGGTTTTTAAGCAGTGGGTGGTGAGTGCATGGGATGCGTTGCCAGGGGCGGTTGTGGAAGCAGATACATTAACAGCATTCAAAAGGCATCTTGACAAACACATGGATAGGATGGATATAGAGAGATACGGCACAAGGAAGTGCTGAGGGTTTTGGCAAAGGTTGTATCATGACCGGTGCAGGCTTGGAGGGCCAAACGGCCTGTTCCTTTGATGTATTGTTCTTTGTTCTTTGTAAATAATCCAATCAATTTTGAATCACAATTGCATTGAAATCAATGTGGAGATGGCGGAGTAATGATACTGTCACTGAACTAGTAATCCAGAGACCCAGGGTTCAAATTCCGCCACGACAGACGGTGTGATTTGAATTCAACAAAACTATATGGAATTAAATGTCTAATGATGACTATGAAACCATTGTTGATTGTCGTAAAAATCTGTTTCAATAATGCCCTTTAGGGAAGGAAATCTACCATCCTTACCTGACCTGTATGTGACTCCAAACCCACAGCAATGTGCAATATGGTTGACTCTTAAATTCTCTCTGAAATGGCCTAGCAAGCCAGTCAGTTGAAGGACAATTAGGGATGGGTAATTAGGGATGGGCAGTGAATGCTGGCCCAGCCAGCAACATCCACATCTCCTGAACGAATAAAAAACAATTCCTACGTGTAAGCACAGGAGAGGTACTGGAGGACTGGAGAAATGCAAGCATGGTTCCATTGCTTAAAAAGGGATCAAAGGAAATGCCGAACAATTATAGGCCAGTTAGCCTTACGCCAGTGCTGGGCAAAATTAGTAGAATCAATCCTGAGAGTTAGAATTAACTGTCGCATAGAAAGGCATGGACTAGTCAGGGATAGCTGGCACGGATTTGTTAAAGGAAGATCTTGCCTCACAAATTTGATAGAATTCTTTGAGGAAGTGACAAGAAGGGTTGATGAAGATTGTGCAGTGGATGTGGTATACATGGATTTTAGCAAGGCGTTTGACAAAGTCCTACATGGCAGATTGGTCAAGAAAGTGAAAGTTCATGTGATACAGTGCAATGTGGCAAACTGGATAAATAGTTGGCTTAGTAACACGAAAGAAAGGGTAATGGTCAATGGCTGCCCTTGCAATTGGAAAGTTGTTTCAAGTGGTGTTCCACAGGGCACAGCGTTGAAACCCTTACTGTTTGTGCGATATATTAACGATTTGGATGTAACAAGGGGACATGATTGGGAAATTTGCAGGGTGGTTGACAGTGTAGAGGATAGCTATAACCTTCAAACGATATAGATGGATTGGTGGAGTGGATGATAAAGTGGCAGATGGAAGTTAACACAGATAAGTGTGAGGTCAGGCATTTAGGGGGGTCAATCAGTTGTAGGGAGTGTACAATATATGTCAAAATACTCAGAGGGGTAGATGAAGTGAGAGATCTTGATGTACAGGTACACAGGTCCCTAAAGGCAGCAGTTCAAGGACAAGATTGTTAAGAAAGCATATGGAATGCTCTCCTTCATTGGCAGAGGTATGGAATATAAAAGTAAGGATATAATGTTAGAATTGTATAAAACACTGGTGAGGTCCCAACTAGTGTATTGTGCGCAGTTCTGGTCGCCACATTACAGGAAAGACGTAATTGCTCTGGAGACAGTGCAGAGAAGGTTGACAAGAATGTTACCAGGGCTCGAAAAGTATAGCTACGAAGAGAGATGGGATAGTTTGGGGTTATTTTCCTTGGAACAAAGAAGACTGAGGGGTGACTTAATTGAGGTGTACAAAGTTATGAGGGAAAGAGATAAGGTGGATAGGATAAAATTGTTTACCCTGGTGGAGAATTCTAGAACCAAGGACAGGAAACTAAGGAAATTCGGCATGTCCACACTGACTCTTAGCAACTTTTACAGACGCACCATAGAAAGCAACCTATCTGGCTGCATCACAGCCTGGTATGGCAACTGCTCGGCCCAAGACCGCAAGAAACGCCAGAGAGTGGTGAACACCGCCTCCCATCCATTGACTCTATCTACACCTCCCGCTGCCTGGGGAAAGCAGGCAGCATAATCAAAGACCCCTCCCACCCGGCTTACTCACTCTTCCAACTTCTTCACACAGGAGATGCAGATGTCTGAGAACACGCACAAACAGATTCAAAAACAGCTTCTTCCCTGCTGTTACGAGACTCCTAAACGACCCTCTTATGGACTGACCTAATTAATAATACACTCCTTTATGCTTCATCCGATGCCAGTGTCTATGTATTTACATTGTGAACCTTGTGTTGCCCTATTATGTATTTTCTTTTCTTTTCATGTACGAAGTGATCTGTTTGAGCTGCTCGCAGAAAAATACTTTCACTGAGCCTCGGTACACGTGACAATAAACAAATCCAATAAACATAGATTCAAGATAAGTGGCAGAAGGTGTGGAGGGGACATGAGGAAATACTTATTTACGCAGAGGGTAGTGGGAGTCTGGAATTCGCTGCCCGAGTTGGTGGCGGCGCCAGAGGCCCTAAACTCTTTTAAAAGATGTCTGGATCTGCACCTTAAGTGCTCTAAGCTTCAGGGCTATGAACTGGGTGCAGGAAGGTGGAATTAGAAAGGGCACCTAGGTATCCTTGGGCTGGCATGGACAAGATGGGCTGAATGGCCTCTTTCTGTGCTGGAACTTTTCTATGATTCTATGGTTTCACTCCAAACTGACCAGTGCAGCGAAAGGGCAACCTCAAAATTCAGTCAAACATCATTTTAATACACACGTCTCCTATTTCTGCAGTTTTTATTTTAATGATATGATTTACAATTTAAGTAATTGGCCAGGAAAAAAATTGAATTAAGCTGTGCAAGGATTGGATTATAATGCAACACAGGCGTAGATTGACGAGGACCAATTATTGCCAGACTTACCTCATTAGTGATGCCTATTGCAAATGTTCAGCTTGTCCAAGACAGTGACCAGACCTACAGACACTCCCTAAGGCAAAATCAACCATAAATGTGTGTATTAACAAGTTTCAGGCCACTTTGAGACTGAATCTATTACAATGCTCTTCAATACAATGCTGCACATGTGAATCAGAGGTACAAATCACATGCAACAACACAAAAAGCATTTTCTGCTGGCCAGATTTTGTCCATGCAGTGTTCTTGAGTGACCCCCAGCAACATTTGAAAATGTAAACTTTAGAAAGGTAAGAGGTGACTTGATTGAAGCAGGTAAGATCCTAAGGCAATTTGACAAGTTGGGTATGGAAAGGATGTTTCCTTTTGCAGGACAATCCAGAACTAGGGGCAGGGGCGGGATTCTCTCTGCCCGGGGCCGGGCCGGAGAATCGGCGCGAATCGCGCCACGCCACTCCGACGCTGGGGCCCGATTCTCCACAGAGCGGAGAATCGGCGCCATTGGCGCCAGCGTGGTCGGCGCGGCGCAGGTCGGGGCCGCTCTAAGGGGCCCCCCCTGGCGATGCTCGGCCCGGGATGGGCCGAGCGGATGTAACAAAAAACCCGAGTCCCACCGCGCCGTTCTAACCTGGTCTTATCCGGCGGGACCTCGGTGTTGAAGGATTCGGGGGCAGCCTGTGGGGGTGGAAGGGGGGTCTGACCCCGGGGGGGCCTGCGCTGTGGTCTAGCCATCGATTGGCAGGCCGGCCTCTCGGGCTGGGGGCCTCTTTTCTTCTGCGCCGGATCCTGTAGCCCTAGTGTGGGAAGTGCACCCATCTCCAGCTACTCAGAAACCGTGTTCGGGAACTGGAGCTGGAGCTGGATGAACTTCGGATCATTCGGGAGGCAGAGGTGGTCATAGATAGAAGCTTCAGGGATGTAGTAACTCCGAAGAATAAAGATAGATGGGTGACGGTGAGAGGGGCTGGGAGGAAGCAGTAAGTACCGGGATCCCCTGTGGTCGTTCCCCTTAGTAACAAGTATACCGCTTTGGATACTGTTGGGGGGGGGGACTTACCAGGGGTAAGCCATGGGGTACAGGTCTCTGGCACAGAGTCTGTCCCTGTTGCTCAGAAGGGAAGGGGGGAGAGGAGTAGAGCATTAGTCATTGGAGACTCCATAGTTAGGGGGATAGATAGGAGATTCTGTGGGAACGAGAGAGACTCGCGGTTGGTGTGTTGCCTCACAGGTGCCAGGGTCCGCGATGTCTCGGATCGTGTTTACGGGATCCTTAAGGGGGAGGGGGAGCAGCCCCAAGTCGTGGTCCACATAGGTACCAACGACATAGGTAGGAAAGGGGATAGGGATATAAGGCAGGGATTCAGGGAGCTAGTGTGGAAACTTAGATCTAGGACAAACAGAGTTATTATCTTTGGGTTGTTACCCGTGCCACGTGCTAGCGAGATGAGGAATTGGGAGAGAGAGGAGTTGAACACGTCGCTACAGGGATGGTGCAGGAGGGAGGGTTTCAGATTCCTGGTTAATTGGGGCTCATTCTGGGGTAGGTGGGACCTCTACAAACGGGATGGTCTACACCTGGACCAGTGGGGTACCAATATTCTGGGGGGGGGAATTTGCTAATGCTCTTCGGGAGGGTTTAAACTAGTTCAGCAGGGGATTGGGAACCTGAATTGTAGCTCCAGTATACAGGAGGTTGAGAGTAGTGAGGTCATGAGTAAGGTTTCAAAGTTGCAGGAGTGTACCGGCAGGCAGGAAGTTGGTTTAAAGTGTCGACTTCAATGCCAGGAGCATCCGGAATAAGGTGGGTGAACATGCGGCATGGGTTGGTACCTGGGACTTCGATGTTGTGGCCATTCCGGAGACATGGATAGAGCAGGGACAGGAATGGTTGTTGCAGGTGCTAGGGTTTAGGTATTTCAGTAAGCTCAGGGAAGGTGGTAAAAGAGGGGGAGGAGTGGCATTGTTAGTCAAGGACAGTATTACAGTGGCAGAAAGGACATTTGATGAGGACTCGTCTTCTGAGGTAGTATGGGCTGAGGTCAGAAACAGGAAAGGAGAGGTCATCCTGTTAGGGGCCTTCTATAGGCCTCCGAAAAGTTCCAGAGATGTAGAGGAAAGGATTGCAAAGATGATTCTGGATAGGAGCGAAAGTAACAGGGTAGTTGTTATGGGGGACTTTAACTTTCCAAATATTGACTGGAAACACTTTGGTTCGAGTACTTTAGATGGGTCAATTTTTGTCCAGTGTGTGCAGGAGGGTTTCCTGACACAGTATGTAGAAAGGCCGACGAGAGGCAAAGCCATATTGGATTTGGTACTGGGTAATGAACCAGGACAGGTGTTAGATTTGGGGTTAGGTGAGCACTTTGGTGATAGTGACCACAATTCCATTACATTTACTTTAGTGAATGCAGGGCGAGAGTTATATCTGGGGGAAAGGCAATTATGATGCGGTGAGGCAAGACTTAGGATGCAACGGATGGAGAGGAAAACTGCAGGGGATGGGCACAATGGAAATGTGGAGCTTGTTCAAGGAACAGCTACTGCGTGTCCTTGATATGTATGTACCTGTCAGGCAGGGAGCAAGTGGTCGAGTGAGGGAACCGTGGTTTACTAAAGCAGTTGAAACACTTGTCAAGAGGAAGAAGGAGGCTTATGTAAAGATGAGACGTGAAGGTTCAGTTAAGGCGCTCGAAAGTTACAAGTTACAAGGGGCTGGTTTAGCTCACTGGGCTAAATCGCTGGCTTTTAAAGCAGACCAAGGCAGTCCAGCAGCACGGTTCAATTCCCAAACCAGCCTCCCTGAACAGGCGCCGGAATGTGGCGACTAGGGGCTTTTCACAGTAACTTCATTGAAGCCTACTTGTGACAATAAGCAATTTTCATTTCATTTAAAGTTAGCTAGGAAGGACCTAAAGAGAGAGCTAAGAAGAGCCAGGAGGGGACATGAGAAGTCTTTGGCAGGTAGGATCAAGGATAACCCTAAAGTTTTCTACAGATATGTCAGGAATAAATGAATGACTGGGGTAAGAGTAGGGCCAGTCAAGGACAGTAGTGGGAAGTTGTGCTTGGAGTCCGAGGAGATAGGAGAGGTGCTAAATGAATATTTTTTGTCAGTATTCACACAGGAAAAAGACAATGTTGTCGAGGAGAATACTGAGATTCAGGCTACTAGACTAGAAGGGCTTGAGGTTCATAAGGAGGAGGTGTTAGCAATTCTGGAAAGTGTGAAAATAGATAAGTCCCCTGGGCCAGATGGGATTTATCCTAGGATTCTCTGGGAGGCTAGGGAGGAGATTGCTGAGCCTTTGGCTTTGATCTTTAAGTCATCTTTGTCCACAGGAATAGTGCCAAAAGACTGGAGGAGAGCAAATGTTGTCCCCTTGTTCAAGGAGGATAGTAGAGACTACCCCGGAAACTATAGGCCAGTGAGCCTTACTTCTGTTGTGGGCAAAATCTTGGAAAGGTTTATGCGAGATAGGATGTATAATCATCTGGAAAGGAATAATTTGATTAGAGATAGTCAACACGGTTTTGTGAAGGGTAGGTTGTGCCTCACAAACCTTATTGAGAGGTGGCAAATGGAGTTTAATGCAGAAAAGTGTGAGGTGATTCATTTTGGAAGGAATAACAGGAAGACAGAGTACTGGGCTAATGGTAAGATTCATGGCATTGTGGATGATCAGAGAGATCTCGGTGTCCATGTACATAGATCCCTGAAAGTTGCCACCCAGATTGAGAGGGTTGTTAAGAAGGCGTACGGTGTGTTGGCTTTTATTGGTAGAGGGATTGAGTTTCGGAGCCATGAGGTCATGGTGCAGCGGTACAAAACTCTGATGCGGCCGCATTTGGTGTATTGCGTGCAATTCTGGTCGCCGCATTATAGGAAGGATGTGGAAGCATTGGAAAGGGTGCAGAGGGGATATACCAGAATGTTGCCTGGTATGGAGGGAAGATCTTATGAGGGAAGGCTGAGGGATGTCCGCCGACCGGCGCCAAAAACGGCGCAAATCAGTCGGCATCGCGCCACCCAAAAGGTACGGAATCCACCGCATCTTGTGGGGCATAGCCCTAACCTTGAGGGGCTAGGCCCGCGCTGGACTGATTTCCGCCCCGCCAGCTGGCGGAAAAGGCCTTTGGTGCCCCACCAGCTGGCGGGGAAATGACATTGCTGGGCGGCGCATGCGCGGGAGCGTTAGTGGCCGCTCACGGCATCCCCGCGCATGCGCTGTGGAGGGAGTCTCTTCCACCTCCACCATGGTGCAGACCGTGGCAAAGACGGAAGGAAAAGAGTGCACCCACGGCAGTGGATCGGTGGGCCCCGATCGCGGGCCAGGCCACCGTGGGGGCACCCCCTGGGGCCAGATCGCCCCGCGCCCCCCCCTAGGACCCCGGAGCCCGCCTGCGCCGCCTTGTCCCGCCGGTAAGAGAGTTGGTTTAATCGACGCTGGCGGGACAGGCATTCTAGCAGCGGGACTTCGGCCCATCCGGCACCGGAGATTCGGCGGGGGCGGGAATCGCGCCGCGCCTGTTGGCGGGCCCCCCCCCATGATTCTCCAGCCCGGATGGGCCGAAGTCCCCCACGGTGGCCTGGCCCGCGATCGGGGCCCACCAATCCGCGGGCGGGCCTGTGCCGTGGGGGCACTCTTTTCCTTCCGCCTTCGCCACAGTCTCCACCATGGCGGACGCGAAAGAGGCTCCCTCCACAGCCCATGCGCGGGGATGCCGTGAGCGGCCGCTAACGCTCCCGCGCATGCGCCACCCGGCAATGTCATTTCCGCGGCAGCTGGCGGGGCACCAAATGCCTTTTCCACCAGCTGGCGGGGCAGAAATCAGTCCGGCTCGGGCCTAGCCCCTCAAGGTTAGGGCTTGGCCCCCCAAGATGCAGAGGATTCCGCACCTTTGGGGCGGCGCGATGCCGGACTGATTAGCGCCGTTTTTGGTGCCAGTCGGCGGACATCGCGCCGATACCGGAGAATTTCGCTTCACGCAAGCCCCCGGCAATTCTCCAACCCGGCGGGGGGTCGGAAAATCTCACCCCTCCTCACTTACCGGCGGGACTAGGAGGCGCGGGCGGGCTCCGGGGTACTGGGGGAGGTGATATGGCCTCGGGGGATGCGCCAAAAGCCTTTCCCGCCGGCCGGCGGCGCGCCAACCACTCTGGCGCGAGCCTAGCCCCTAAAGGTGCGGAGATGGGGCGGCCCGACGCCGGAGTGGTTCCCGCCACTCCATTCCGCCGGGACCCCCCGCCCCGCCGGGTAGGGGAGAATCCCGGCCCTGGTCTACATTGGTGGTAGTAGCAGCACCCAGGATTGATTCACTCTCCCTTGCCATGTTAATCTTTGCATGACAGGGAGCTCTGCCCATTTTGAATGGGCGGCCAAATACCGAGGTCCAGCAGCTGCCCCCCACTTTCCCCCACAAAGCAAATCTTGCCCCCCCCCCACTGACAAGTAGGAGCATCCTCCCCCCACAGCATGTAGCAGGATGACCTGACCCCCCCCCCATATCAAGGAGTTCCCCATATCAGAGGCCCCTAATACCAGAAACCTCCCCATATCAGCGACCCCCCCCCATCAGACTCCCCCAATCAGAGACCCCCATATCAAAGACCCCCTTATCAGAGACCCTCCTTATGAGAGACTGCACCATATCAGAGGTTCCACCATCAGACACCCAATCAGAGACCCTTCATATCAGAGGCACCTAATTAGAAGGCCCCACCATACCAGAGACCATCGTATCAGAGACCCCATTTCAGAGCCCCCCATCAGGGAATGCCCCCATATCAGAGACCCCTCTCCATCACTCATCCCTGCCTGGAGGCTAAAGAGCAGTACAGGGAGAAATAGTGAAAAATCACTGCTTTTTCACTCACATATCTCTTAGAACTGTTGCCTCCGATAGATGTCTAGAAAGCAGCAGCTGTTACTTTATAGAAAGCCTAAATATATCATAAGATTTTAAACCCTCAAGTCCATCTGATCACATGGCTTTGATTCATTTTCAAAGAGAAGTAGCTTTTAGTAGGCAGTAACTGACAGGGTAACAGTTTCCAGACAGCCAGGTGCCTGGATTGTTTATTTTAATTTACCGTCACACATGAATGCATCTCAAGTACCATGATGTGAACCTAACCACATTGTTTATAAACTTCTAGTTATGACTAACAGGTTGTCACCACATCAAAAGCAGTTAAGTGCTTTCTACTGAGATAAAGAGGAAGTAAAAGCATTTATCACCTAAATGTTAAGTGAAAAAACAGTAATTTTTCACTGTTTATGCCTGAACTGCTCTTTAGCTTCCAGGCAGGGGTAACTGATTGGGGGGGGGGGGGGGGTCTCTGATCTGGTAGTGGGGAGGTCTGATGGGGAGTCTCTAATGGGGGTCTCTGATATGGTGGAGGTCTGTGATATGGGGGTCTCTGATTGGGTTTCTGATATGTGGATGACTGATGGTGAGTCTCTGATGTGGGGTCTCTGATCGGGGGTGTCCCTGAAATGGTGGGGTTGACTGATGGGGGGGTCTGATTGCGGGGGGGGGGGGGGGGGGGGGGGTCTGATGGAAGGTCTGTCTGTGGGCCTTATGTGAAAACTGGAGGGTGGGCAGGATTTGAATTATGCGGGACCCTCCAAAAGACGTCAGCGGCACCTACATTACATACTTACTCCCTTGACCCACTGCAAGGACCACCGCATCAGGGCCATGCTTAAAAATACTTGCACCAATCCATGCTCACGTTAAACCCGGCCAAGAGGGCCGGCACATCACGGAGGCGTGGAGAATCCTTTGTCCAGCCCATTAATTGGATACAAATGGGTTCAAATAATCCATTTGCCGCTTTCTACTGGCGCGGGGCACGTAGTTTGCTGCCACCACCGGCAGGGGACGGGAGCTTTGGGCGCAAATCCTGTTTTTTGCCCGAGGCACGTATTTCTGCCTCATCGGGAACTCAGCTACCGACGATGGGTGGCGGACAATCCACCCCGAGGTGTCACTGTTTTTGAATAAGGGTCATCCATTTAAACCACAGGTGAGGTGAATTTATTTTTTCTCAGGTGGGCGTGAGTCTTTGGAACTCTCTTTCTGAAAAGGCAGTGGAAGCAGATGCTATGAATATTTTTAAGGCAGAGATGGATGGAATCTTGGTAAGCAAGGGGGTGATAGGTTATTGGGAGTAGGCAGGATGCAGATTTGAGGTACCTATCAGATCAGCCATGATCTTGTCAATTGGCTGAGCAGACTTGAGGGGCTGAATGGTCAACTCCTGTTCCTTGTTCGTACATTTGTTTAATTATGTGCATTACAGTGGCGCAGTGGTTAGCATTGCTGCCTTACGGCGCCGAGGACCCGGATTCGATCCTGGCCCCGGGTCACTGTCCGTGTCGAGTTTGCACATTCTCCTCATGTCTGCGTGGGTTTCACCCCCACAACCCAAAGATATGGAGGGTAGGTGGATTGGCCATGCTAAATTGCCCCTTAATCGGAAAAAGATAATTGAGCACTCTAAATTTATAACAACAATTATGTGCATTATGCTAGATTTAATGTGGTCCCATCGACAGCTGGTACTCTGTCTGAATTCAAATTCAGCTATTGTGGATGCTATCCAAGGCTATGAGTTAATATATGTTTAGTCCTGTGGTAATCACCACTGTTGTATATATTAGGAGATGTGTGGTAAGGTCCTGTACTACAGGTACGGGGGTAGTCCCTGCCTGCCGGCTCCGCCCAGTAGGCGGAGTATAAATATGTGTGCTCCCTATACAGCAGCCATTTCACCAGCTGCTGTAGGAGGCCACACATCTTAGAGTAATAAAGCCTCAGTTGTATTCAACTCTCGTCTCTGTGCAATTGATCGTGCATCAAGTCCATGACACGGAGCAAAGTAATGCGGTACAAAATAGTATAATGATAGCACTTCAGACATAGTGGGCGGGATTCTGCGGGAATCGGCGGGGCGGGCAACTCTGGCGCGAAGGAGTGGCGTGAACCACTCCAGCGTCGGGCTGCCCCAAAGGTGCAGAATCCTCCATACCTTCAGGGGCTAGGCCGGCGCCGGAGTGGTTTGCGCCATGCCGGCCGGCGGGGAAGGGGCTTGGCGCCACGCCAATCGGCGCTGAAGGGCCTCCGCCGGCCTGCGCGAGTTGGCACATGCGCGGGAGCGCCAGCGTGTGCTGGCGTCATCCCAGCGCATGCGCAGGGGGAGGTTCATCTCCACGTTGGCCATCGCGGAGGACCACAGCAGCTGATGTGGAAGAATAGAGTGCCCCCACGGCACAGGCCCGCCCGCGGATCAGTGGGCCCTGATCGTGGGCCAGGCCACCGTGGGGGCACCTCCCGGGGCCAGATACCCCCGCGCCCCCACAAGGATCCCGAAGGCCGCTCACGCAGCCAGGTCCCACTGGCAAATACCTGGTGTAATATACGCCGGCGGGACTGGCCGAAAACGGGTGGCCACTCGGCCCATCGTGGGCTGGAGAATCGCCGGGGGGGGGGCACTGCTCGCGGCCGCCGAACGGCGCGGCGCGATTCCCGTCCCCGCCAAATCCCCGGCACCGGAGAATTCGGCAGCCAGAGGGGGCGGGATTCATGCCGCCCCCCGGTGATTCTCCGACCCCCCACCGGGTCGGGAGAATCCCGCCCAGTGAGTTGCTTCTGATAGTACTGTACTCAATCCTTGTTGCGATTGGCCCATGTTCTCCTTGTTCCTTACTTTTCATATTTTAAAATGGGAAGCTTTGAAGTGAATTTAGAACAAAAATGTTGGAAAATCTCAGCAGATCAGGCAGCATCTGTGGCCATTGACTTGATACGTTAACTCGGTTTCTCTCCGTAGATGCTGCCTGACCCATGGAGTTCTCCCAGCACTTTTGTTCTTATTCTAGTTTTCCAGCATCCAAGGTATTTTACTTTTGTAAGTTTTGTAGTGAGGTAAATATTACATCTTAAAGAGTCTGTCCCAGATTGGGGACAGGAGTCAACTTTTCTTTTCATTGGTAATTTTTCATCTTTCCTTTCCCAATTTTCTCTCTGATGCCTGTTATAACACTACTGCTTTTAATATGGTTACCTGAGGATAAGACCAGAAAACAGGTTGAGTCCGTAATTAAGAAAGCAAATGCAATGTTGTCATTCATCTCAAGAGGCTTGGAATATAAAAGCAGGGATGTACTTCTGAAGCTTTATAAAGCATTAGTTAGGCCCCATTTAGAATACTGTGAGCAATTTTGGGCCCCACACCTCAGGAAGGACATACTGGCACTGGAGCGGGTCCAGCGGAGATTCACACGGATGATCCCAGGAATGGTAGGCCTAACATACGATGAACGTCTGAGGATCCTGGGATTATATTCATTGGAGTTTAGGAGGTTGAGGGGAGATCTAATAGAAACTTACAAGATAATGAATGGCTTAGATAGGGTGGATGTAGGGAAATTGTTTCCATTAACAGGGGAGACTAGGACCCGGGGGCACCGCCTGAGAATAAAAGGGAGTCACTTTAGAACAGAGATGAGGAGAAATTTCTTCAGCCAGAGAGTGGTGGGTCTGTGGAATTCATTGCCACAGAGGGCGGTGGAGGCCGGGACGTTGAGTGTCTTTAAGACAGAAGTTGATAAATTCTTGATTTCTCGAGGAATTAAGGGCCATGGAGAGAGAGCGGGTAAATGGAGTTGAAATCAGCCATGATTGAATGATGGAGTGGACTCGATGGGCCGAATGGCCTTACTTCCACTCCTATGTCTTATGGTCTTATGGTCTTAAAACCATAAGATGCAGGAGCAGAAGCAGGCCATTTGGCCCATCGAGCCTGCTCTGCCATTCACTGAGATCACGGGTTCTTAGAATTTTTTTTACCCAATTCTTATTTTCTCCAACTAAGGGGCAATTTAACATGGCCAATTCGCCTGCCCTGCACATCTTTTGGGTAATGGGGATGAGATCCATGGAGACACGGGGAGAATGTGCAAACAGACAGTGACCCGGGGCATGGATTGAACCCAGGTCCTCGGTGCCATGAGGCAGCAGTGCTAACCACTGGCACCACCGTGCTGCCCCTAATGAGATCATGGATGACCAGATAAGTGGAATTTTGGTATTTTGACAAATTCTACAGCTTCTTTTTAGAGAGGTTCTAACCTCCATTTCGCAACATTTAGATTTCAGATGGTCTGAGGAATTGTGAATTCAATCCATTTCTTATTGCTGCATGGCATAATGCATGGCACTAATGACAGAATTAATAAACAACTTAACAGGGCTTTGCACACTGTGTGCTACTAACTCATCTCGCATGGACAGAGTGAAATACAACAAATTTGTCTCCTGATGATTGAAACATATTTATCACGAAAGAATGTAACGCACCAATTCAGTACTCTACTTCTGCAAACTGGAAGTTACAGCTTGTAGCCAAGTTGAACGTTGAACCTAAACACAGCATCGCCATTCTGTGGGGGTACTGAGGGGTGAATGACTAGGGTAATAGTTTAGAACAGTTAATCTTGCTATTCTCATCTGAAGTGCCAGCAGCCTACTTGATGTCAGCGAAAAGTGTTTAATAATACTTTATTTAAAGAAAAAAATTGGCACTTGTCTTCTGCAAAGATTCTGTATGAAGTTCATGCTCATTAAACTTTTCAAAAATAACATTATCAAAAAAGTATGACATGCACATAATCTGATGCCAGATTGGGCACTGCCAAATGAGTGGATTGTATACACTGGGAGTTGCTGACTTGCAATCCTAGAATTCCTGATAAATATATCAATTTAAATGCAGACTGACCTCCCTACATACCATAAATAATTCTCAATTGATACCAATACATATATACACTATAAATAATATGCAACATCATTAGATTTTGATTGTTTTCGACCTGAAATGCTGATTTTAACATATAAATCTTCTGTTATTGAATAGTTTCCTCTCATTCGCACTTTGCAATAAAGGGAGGAACTCAGATTGAACAAACCAGACGCTTTCCTCCCCACCAAACATATAGATAATTAAAACTGATTAAAAGTCACTCAAAAACCTGGTTGAAATAGCAGAACAATATTCACTCCATCTGAGACTGCTCACCAGTTAAACAAATGGTGACATTTGGGAGACCAATAACCTTTAAAAATATATTTAAATTCCCAGTAACTGACTTGAAGAAATTGCTTGACAAGACATCAAATTTTTAGACTTTTTCATTTCAGACAGAGAGTAAGAAACTACAGGCTCGTTAGCCTGACATCTGCCACAGGGAAAATGTTAGAAGCCGTTATTAAGGGCATTATAGCAAGATATTTAGATATATTCAAGACAATTAGACAAAGTCAACATGGTTTTGAGAGGGAATTCCATTTATTGGAGTTCTTCGAAAAAAATCATATGTGCTGAGGATAAATGGAACTGGTGCGTGTACTGTACTTAGATTTCTAGAAGGCATTCAACAAAGATGTGCAGGTTAGGTAAATTGGCCTTGCTAAATTGCCCCTTGGTGTCCAAAAAAACAGTAGGTGGGGTTACTAGGTTACGTGGATAGAGTGGAGGTGTGGGCTTAATTAGGGTGTTCTTTCCAAGGGCCAATGCAGACTCGATGGGCCGAATGGCCTCCTTCTGCACTGTAAATTCTATGATTCTATGAACAAGATGTCACATCAAAGTTTATTGCGAAAAATAAAAGCTCATAGTATAGGAGGTGACATATTGACATGGATAGAAGAAGATTGGCTAGCTAACAGGAAACAGAGAGTAGGCATAAATGGGTTTGTTTCTGGTTGACAAAATGTAATGAGTGGTGTGTCAAAGGATCATTGCTGGGGCCTCAGATCTTTACAATTTATATAAATGACTTAGGTGAAGGGACTGAAGGTATGGTTGCTAAATCTGCTGGTGACTCAAAGATAGGCATGAAAGTAAGTTGTGAAGAGGATATATGGAGGCTACAAATGGACATAGATAGTTTGAGTTTAAATGAGTGGCAAATTTAATATAATTCTGGAAAATGTGAAACTACCATTATAGCAGGAAGAATAAAAAGAAGCTTATTATCTAAACGGTGAGAAATTTCAGAACTCTGAGATGCAGAGGGATCTGGGTGTCCGAGTGCATGGATCACAAAAGGTTGGAATGCAGGTAGAGCAAATAATTAGGTAACCTAATAGAATGTTATTATTTATTGTATTGATTACAAAAGTAAAGAGGTTATGCTTCAGTTGTACAGGGCATTGGTGAGATAGTACTGTGTACAATATTAGTCTCCTCACTTAAAGAAGGATGGAAATGCACTGAGAGCAGTTCAGAGAAGATTTAAAAGATCTAACAGATTTAACAGATTTAAATGCTTGGAATGGGTGGGTTGTCTTGTGAAGAGAGGTTGGAAAGGTTAAGCTTATATCTGCTGGAGTTTAGAAGAGTGAGAGGATACTTAATTGATACAGGCAAGATCCTGGGGGGCTTGTCAGGGTGGATGTGGAGAGAATGTTTCCTCTTGTGGGAGAACCCATGACTAAGGGTCAATGTTTAAAAATAAGGGTTCATCGTTTAAGACAGAGGTGAGGTGAAATGTTTTCTCACACAGGATTGTGAATCTTTGGAACTCTTTCCACCAAAGGTGGTGGAAGCAGAGTGTTTGAATATTTTTAAGATAGAGATAGATGGATTCTTGATAAGCAAGGGGGTGAAAGGTTCGCAGGAGGGTCGGCGGGAATGTGGAGTTAAGGTTATAATCTGATCAGCAGTGATCTTATTGAATGGTGGAGCAGGCTCGAGGGGCCGAGTGGCCTACTCATGCTCCTAATTCAAATGTTTGTTTGTCCCTGTAACATACAAACCAAAATCAATATTGGATAAACACTACTTTGTGTCAACTCTTACACTCGAGTACAGAAAAGATATCCCCCATTTTAACTTTTTAAAACCAAAACCTACATGCCACATTTACACTTCACTGCCCATTCTCCACAGAATTGTAATTTTTACAGGAATCAGTCCAACATCGCTCCAAGTTTCCAAAGTGTTTGCTTTTCCACATTTTGCCAAAGCATAACACCAATTGACCATCAAAAGCTGCTTCTTTCAGTTCCCAGAGGGGTCCCAAACTGACTACCAGCAGTAAGGCCTACTTTCTGGTGAACACACTCTCTGGTAAAATAATTGCATCCCATGATAAGCTAAAGACTCTGGAGGATTCACCCTGGCCTGGCCAGGGTGAATCCTCCAGAGTCTTTAGCTTATCATGTGATGCAATTATTTTACCAGAGAGTGTGTTTAATCTTGCATTCTACCTGGCAGTCCACAAAAATGCAACAGTCTTTTCTGCTGTGTGCACTAGTTATAGCCTTTCATCACTCTGAGAGACCCCTCTCTCTCTCCTTCTCTTCATCTCTTTTTGTCTCAAACATTGGGGGCAGAAAGTCTGCCTGCAGTCAGCCTCAGCTAGGCCTGGCTTTTTTTTCAGCTTTGAAAATGTTGCGCCTTGCTCTTACTAACTCTTGACTTGGGCCCCTCAATCCCCCATAGTAACCAAGCCACACAGACCTGGGGCGAAATTCTCCGTTATCGGCGGAAAGTCCGCCGATCGGCGCAAAAACGGCGCAAATCCGACTTGCGTCACGTCGGAAAAATGGGTCGATAGTCTCCGGCCCGAAATGGGCTAGCAGCGACGTGACGGGATCCGCGCTTGCGCAGTGGTTCACGCCGTGCAGCGTCATACGTGCCGCATGGCGTGACGGCTCATAAGGCCGCGCTGCTCTCCCCCCCACCCGACCGGAACACCTAACTGCAACACCCGACTGGATGGCTGGCCGCCGCTCAGCCCCGAGGTTCGAGTCATGCGATGTGGAGGCGCTCCTGGACGAGGTGGAGCAGAGGAGGGACGCCCTGTATCCCGGGCACGGCCGCAGAGTTGCCCCACGCAACAGCCGGCGTCTGTGGAGGGAAGTGGCAGAGGCTGTCACCGCTGTGGCCCTGACACCACGGACAGGCACCCAGTGCCACAAGAAGGTGAACAACCTCGTCAGAGCAGGCAGGGTGAGCCTCCCCATATCCCCCCCTCCCCCATATCCCCCCTCCCCCATATCCCCCCCCTCCCCATATCCCCCCTCCCCCATATCCCCCCTCCCATATCCCCCCTCCCCCATATCCCCCCTCCCCCATATCCCCCCTCCCCCATATCACCCCTCCCCCATATCCCCCCTCCCCCATATCCCCCCCTTCCCCCATATCCCCAAGTGAATCCAGCCCTAACCTCTGCAATGCACGCGCAACCGATGGCGTGCATTCATATACCTGCCTAACAGTGTTGCCTTTTACCCCTGCCACCCCCCCCCCCCCACAGGAGAAGCGCGCACACAACAATAGGGAGCATGTGAGGACTGGAGGAGGGCCCGCTGATGAGAGGCCACTGACCGTACATGAGGAAAGGGCCCTGGAACTGGCTGGTGGACCTGAGGACCGGGAGGTTGCTGATGCAGAGGTCGGGGGCGTAGTAGCAAGTGACCCACCGACAGCCCGTCCCAATATCCCCCCCCCCCTATATCCCCCTCCCCCGTATCACCTGATCACTGCCTGATGTCTAACCATGCATGCTCGTTGTGTATCGCAGGACCAAACGTCCAGGCACCCATCCCCGCAGATGCAGACCGCCCGCAGGATGCCCCTCGGAGGCCACGGGAGACGGAGAGACCCGGACCCTCCGGCATGCGACGCCCGCAGGATGCCTCTCGCACACCACGGGAGACGGAGAGACCCGCACCCTCCGGCATGCGACGCCCGCAGGATGCCCCTCGGAGGCCACAGGAGACGGAGAGACCCGCACCCTCCGGCATGTGACGCCCGCAGGATGCCCCTCGGAGACCACGGGAGACGGAGAGACCTGCACCCTCCAGCATGCGACACCCACAGGATGCCCCTCGCACACCACGGGAGACGGAGAGACCTGGAGCAACAGGGAGACGAAACCCCCGTCACGTGGGGGAGCGACCACCCAGCGATGAGGGGGGCAGCCACAGGCCCCCGTCACATCCGAGCCAGGACACCACTACCCAGGACACCACTACCCAGGACACCACTACCCAGGACACCACTACCCAGGACACCACTACCCGGGACACCACTACCCGGGACACCACTACCCGGGACACCACTACCCGGGACAGCACTATCCAGGAAGACGAAATACCGGACAGTGACTCAGAGTGGATGGGTGGAGACGAACCCCCACCCCAAAGTGCCATGGACTCAGAGTGGGACGAAGAGCACGACACAACGCCACTGCTGTCACCAACACCCTCCACCATCGCAGAAACACTCACCTCGGTTGGGCACTTTAGTGATGAGGCGTCTGGTACACTCACTGGTGCGCACAACACAGCCATCCCGGTACAGCAGGTGGAGGTAGGAGCAGCAGAGGGGCCAGGCGGTCGGAGGGCAGCCCAGCCCAAGCGAACATCTGCCGCCCAGATGGATCCCGGGTTCCTGGAGTTACCACACCTACACATAGATCCGATGCAACCACCGACCCGGAGACAAGCGAAGAGGGTGACGGGCGGCTTGCGGCTGCTGCGGTCGCAGGTGGAGGAGTCCACCTGCGTCCAGGAGCTGGAAGTGGTGCCGGTAATGCGTGCCACCCAGGCCGACACCGCACGGGTGGCGTCCGCGGTGGAGGCAATGGGTGCAACGGTGTCAGACATGGGGAACGGTTTGCAAGGCCTGGGGCTTTCCGTGCAGGCGGCGTCTGTGGCCCAGGAAATGGCTGCCCTCTCACAGGAGGCCATGAGCCAGTGCCAGCGCCAGATGGCAGAGGCGCTCAACGCCATAGCCCAGTCTCAGCAGGCCATGGCCCAGTCTCTGCAGGCCCTGGCCCAGTCTCTGCAGGCCATCGCTGAGGGCATCGGCGCCAGTGGCCATGTGCGAGCCGGCGTCGCACTGTCACAGACAGGGTTTGCCAACACCCTGGGCTCCATGGCTGCAAACCTGCAGACCCCTGTCGATACCAGCACGGGCCTCCAGGACTGGCAGCGCCAGATGTCGGGGGGGCGTCGGATGGCCAGTCCGTTCGCATCCCCCACCCATGTAGAGGCCTGGGAGCCATCGGGCACCCCGAGGGAGGAGGAGGTGGTGTGGTCCGTCCCGGCTCCCTCTGTAGGGGAGGTCCCGGTACACCGCGACACCTCGGACTCCCCCCCTTCCGTCCCAGGTGCATCGGGTGGGCAACGGGCAGGACAGGCTGGCAGCTCGCCATCCCAGTCGCCCGGGCCACAGCCTGGCCCATCTAGGCCAGGACGCCCCAGGAAACGGCCGCCAAAGGGATCCAGTGTCAGAGGGCAGGAATCACAGGAGTCCACCTCCAGTTCTGCTGTACCGTCTGGGGAACCACGTAGACGTAGTCAAAGGGCCCGTAAGGCCAAACAATTAGACACTGAGTAAGTTGGCACGGTTGCAGGACACAGATGAGTTTTAGGGGCTAGGGCACGTGCATGAACTCCTTTGGTTATTAAAGTCAATGTTACACCTACAGAAGCTGCCTTTGTGCTCTGTCCAAAGTGTGCGGGGGTGTCATGTACGTTGAGCGCAAGTGTGTGTGTGAGGGGTGGTCTTACTTCAGCCCCAGGTGAGTCTGCCCCCTTCCCCCTGGGCCGCCATCAACAATCCCCCGGGCAGAGGACGGGACCGTGCGCTGCAGTGTCACAGCCGCATGCAGGGATGGTCCGGGTGGATGGTGGTACTGTGGCCATGGGTCAGACATAGTCCAACGATGTAGAGCCAGGAGCTCACCGCAGGGCGGGTTGTCATCATCCTCCATGGCCTGCGATAGACACGCGTCCACCCACAACTGTGTCAGCCCGGCCCGTTGTGCCGCAGGTGGATCGGCAATGGGGGGGGGTGGTGTGCATGCGGGTGGGGTGGGTGGGGTTGGGGAGGGGGGTGAGGGTGCTGGTTGGGTGGATGGATGGTGGGTGTGGGTGGTCGGCTGTTGCCATGCTGTGCGGTCTGTGGCCATACTACCCGATTCCCACGCCCATCTAGTCAGTAAAGCGGGCGTCTATCAGTCTGTCCCGTGCCCGCTGGGCCAGCCGGTAACGGTGGACAGCCACCCGCCTGTGTCTACCCCGTCTGCCCTGACCATTACCCCCATCCCCCTCATCTGGGGAGGACTGCGCCTCTTCCTGCTGCTCCTCCACTCCGCCCTCCTCTGCCTGCGGCACATCGCCCCTCTGCTGGGCTATGTTGTGCAGGACGCAGCACACCACAATGATGCGGCCGACCCTATCTGACCGATACTGGAGGGCGCCCCCAGAGAGGTCCAGGCACCTGAAACGCATCTTCAGCACGCCAAAGCACCTCTCTATCACTCCCCTTGTCGCTACATGGGCATCATTGTAGCGGTTCTCCGCCTCATTGCGTGGCCTCCGTACAGGCGTCATCAGCCACGATCGCAATGGGTAGCCCCTGTCGCCCAGCAACCAGCCCCTCAGCCGGGGATGGCGTCCCTCGTACATGCCAGGGATGGATGACTGCGACAACACGAATGAGTCGTGTACACTGCCTGGGTGACGGGCGCAGACGTGCAGGATCATCATGCGGTGGTCGCAGACCACCTGTACGTTCATCGAATAGGTCCCCTTCCTATTAGTGAACACGGCCCTGTTCTCTGCAGGTGGCCGCACGGCGACGTGCATCCCATCGATCGCGCCCTGGACCATGGGGAACGCGGCAACGGCAGAGAAGCCCACGGCCCGGGCATCTTGGCTGGCCCGGTCCACGGGGAAGCGGATGTAGCGGTGCGCCATGGCATATAGGGCATCTGTCACTGCCCGGATGCACCGGTGCACCGATGTCTGCGATATGCCTGACAGGTCCCCACTTGGTGCCTGGAATGCCCCCGTTGCATAAAAGGTCAGGGCCACCGTAACCTTGACGGACACGGGGAGAGGGTGTCCCCCGCCAGTGCCACGCGGTGACAGGTGTGCCAGCAGGTGGCAGATGTGTGCCACGGTTTCCCGGCTCATCCGGAGTCTCCTCCTGCATTCCCGGTCCGTGAGGTCCGGGTATGACTGCCGGGGCCGGTACACACGGGGCGCCCTCGGGTGCCTCCGTTGCCGTGGGGCCGCGACGTCCTCCTCCCCCTCCTCGTCCTGTCGGTCGGGTGTCCCTCCAGCCTGGGCGGCTGCCGCCTGCGCCTCTGCAGCAGCCTGCGCCGCCTCTCTGGCACGCTCCTCCTCCTCCTCCTCCTCATCCAGGGCAACATAGACATGAGCGGCTGCCGCCACGGCGGCCAGCATCGCTGGATGGTCTGAAAACATGACGGCCTGGTGGGGGGAGGGGAACGACGACATGTCATCATTGCCCATATCCCCTCCTCCCCCCAGCCAGATGGCATGGACCGCATGGGTCCAACTGTTGGAGGCTGGCACCTGGCCAGGTGGACCAACTCACTTGCCCTCCCATCACCCTCCCCGGCACGGACCCCCCCCCCCCCAACCTCCACCCCGGCACGGACACCCCCATCCCCCTCCCCGGCACGGACCCCCCCCCCCAACCTCCACCCCGGCACGGACCCCCCCCCCAACCTCCACCCCGGCACGGACACCCCTATCCCCCTCCCCGGCACGGACCCCCCCCAACCTCCACCCCGGCACGGACCCCCCCCCCAACCTCCACCCCGGCACGGACAACCCCCCCCCATCCCCCTCCCCGGCACGGACCCCCCCCCAACCTCCTCCCCGGCACGGACCCCCCCCCCAACCTCCACCCCGGCACGGACTCCCCCCCCCATCCCCCTCCCCGGCACGAACCCCCACCAACATCCACCCCGGCACGGACCCCCCCCAAACCTCCACCCCAGCACGGACCCCCCCCAACCTCCACCCCGGCACGGACACCCCCATCCCCCTCCCCGACAAGGACCCCCCCCAAACTCCACCCCGGCACGGACACCCCCATCCCCCTCCCCGGCACGGACCCCCCCCCAACCTCCACCCCGGCACGGACACCACCATCCCCCTCCCCGGCACGGACCCCCCCCCAACCTCCACCCCGGCACGGACACCCCCATCCCCCTCCCCGGCACGGACCCCCCCCCCCCAACCTCCACCCCGGCACGGACACCCCCATCCCCCTCCCCAGCACGGACCCCCCCCCCAACCTCCACCCCGGCACGGACACCCCCATCCCCCTCCCCGGCACGGACCCCCCCCAATCTCCACCCCGGCGCGGACACCCCCCCCAACCTCCACCCCGGCACGGACCCCCCCCCCATCCCCCTCCCCGGCACGGACCCCCTCCCGGCACTCCCCCGGAGCCCAGCCTACTCTAACCACCCCCCCCCCCCCCGCCGCACACACACACAACCCAAGACACACCTCTCCTCACGGATTCAGACTGCGGCCACGCCATCGCCTGCCCAGAGCCAACCCCCCAGGCTGTCACTCACCTCCACGCTGGTCGGCGTGAACCTGGAGCACAGGGTCACGCCGATGAAAAGGAGTTTTAATTTACGTCGACGTGAACGGTCATCACGTCGTCGGGACTTCGGCCCATCCGGAAGGGAGAATATCGGCAGGCCGAAAATCGGCTGCCTTGCGCAGACCCGTGACATTCTCCGCGGCAGCGGCGCCATTAACGCCCCGCCGACTTTTCTCCCTTCGGAGACTTCGGCAACCGGCGGGGGCGGGATTCACGGCGGCCAACGGCCATTCTCCGACCCTCTGGGGGGTCAGAGAATGACGCCCCTGTTGTCAGGCACAGTGATTCAACTTCCTTCCAATCCACCTTCCAGTGCATTCTGTTTTAATTTAAATTAAAAAGATTGTTTGAAACATAACAATCTTATAAAACCTTGCTTTTATAAAATCTTTTATATCATTCTAAAATATGGGATTGGATGCTCTGTTCTGAAGACCTTGGGCTGGATTCTCCGATTGCTGACACCAAAATCACGTTCGGCGATTGGCTGGAAATTGGGGGCGGCCCCATTTTTCAGATGCTCCACCCCCGATGGTCCGACTTCCCAATGGCATGGGGCGCGTGTACTCACAGGTTTTGGGAGCCTCGCATGGCGGCTGCAGACTGTGTCCAGCGCCGCCACAGTTGCGGGGGGGGGACCATTCTGCTGGCTGGGGGGTGGTTTCGGCAGGGGCTGGGGGGACTGGTGGGGGGTGGCCCGGGAGTGGCGAGGTGGTTTACAGGGGAGCACTATCTGGCAGGCTGGGTCCACGTGCGGCCGGCGCCATGTTGTACAACGCGACCACTGCAGGTTGCCGCCGTGCGTATGCGCGGCCATGGACCCGGCAATTCTCCGTCCGTATCTACAGGTAAAGCCGGGGGCTTTACATGGCATGGCTGCTAGCCCCCCCACCGGGTGGAGAATCGGTGCGAGGGCGGTGCCATGTTTTTGGTCGTAAGACTAGACCCTGGGCGCATTGGCCAGAGGAAATTCAGGTCATGCAAATGGGCCAGCCCACTGCCCGCATACAACCCGAGCGATTCGTTGCATCTGATTTATTGGGGGAGGGAACTGGGTTAGTGGCCTGACCAACTGGAGCAGCTTTTAAGCGCTCCACTGACCACAGACTGTCATTCCAGTCAAGAAGATGGCTGCACAAAGACGTGTTTCCACGAGTCGGAGATCGAAAGAATGCTGGACGCCAGTGAGGAGAGGAGGGACAGTCTCTTCCCCAGGGTTGGGTGGAGAGTTCAGTTTACCATTCTCAACAACATCTGGGATGAGGCAGCAGAGGCCATCAGTGCTGCCAGCCTCACCAGGAGGACCGGCACAGAATGCCGAAAGAAGATGAACAGCCTCATTAGGACAGCTCAGGGGAGTCACCACCTCGGAGCCCCTGACATCACTCCAGATCCTCACACCTCACATCTCCCCCAATCCCTTAGAGGCCAACAATACCCCACATGTCTGCATCACCCTTATAACCCACCCTTCCTGAAACCCAAACACATGTATTGCCCTCATACCAAGGAGCCTTGCACACATATAACACCAGCTACAGAACCCTCCAAAAAACGCACATCCCAGCGTCTCACTCTGTCCTTTCTGTGTCCCCCAAGTATAAAGTGGCCCATAATCACCGGGAGCACGAGAGGATGGGAGGGGCATCCAAGATATTCGAGTCCACTAACTCTTCAGAGAAAACGGCCCTGCAACTTGTGGGGGAGGCCGAGGAGAGTAGCTGCGATGGGAGTTTGACATGCGCCAAACAAGTGAGAGACCAATGCAATGCAGATGTCCCAAAAGCACGTGAGTCACCCCTCTCCCACTTCCCAAGGTCTCATCCCAGGTCCTTTGCCTTGCAGGATCACCATCCGATGAAGCTGGGTCATTCAGGGTCGCTGTCCCCCATCCAGAACCTTAGAAGACCCTGGGCTTCATGGCACTGCTTCCACCTGCACCATCCAACATCGCAGAGACTGTCACCTTGGTGGTTAATGTTGGCGATCATGTTCCTGGGTCACCCTCTGGTTAACACCACACATGCTGCAACACATCAGGTGGAGGCAGGGACTACCGAGGGAGCGGACGGTGGGAGGGCTGCCCAATCCCAGGGAACAGCTGTCACCTAGACAGATGTCGCGCTTCTGGAAAAGATGATCCCATCATTGGTGCAGGTGCAGAAACAGAGTCAGAATCTACAGGAGGGGGTGTCACCAACTTTCCAGTACCTGCAAGTCCAGCTGGAGGAGTCCAGTCACCTTCAAGTGAAGGAGATGTTGCCGACAATGCTTGACACCTAGACCAACACTGAAAGGGTGGCGGCTGTGTGGAAGGCCTGGGGAAAGACGTCAGAACCATGGGTCAGGACGTCCAACATTTGGGTCACATGGTGCTGCCCATGGCTGAGGCGCAGGACAGGAGAGCCCAGAGAGCGCAGGCAGCCATGTCGCAGGCGCAGATGGACATTGCCGCGGCGCTCTGGAGTTTGGCCCATTCACAAAGGGCCATGGCTGAGGGCATCGAGAGCATTGGGCAGGCACTGACTGACCTTGGCCATTCACAGAGGGACATGTCACAGGCACAAGGGGGCATGATCGAAGCAGTGAGGGACATGGCTCACTCGCTGGGGGACATGGCCAAGTCTCAGAGCACCATGGTTGACGGCATCAAGACCATGGTTCAGATGAGGGTGCTCCTCCAGGACTGGCAGTGGCAAGTGACAATGGCACCTCCAGAGATCATTCCAACCGCCCCTCAATCCTATGGAGTAGCCCGGGGGCCACTGAGTACCCCGAGGGAGGAGAAAGTGAGAGGGTCCATGCTGGTGCCTCCTGCACCGATTCCGAATCTTCCCCACTTGACACTAGTGCGTCTTATGTGCAGCGAGCAGAATAGACTGACACCGTGGCATGATGGTGCAGTGGTTAGCACTGCTGCCTCACAGCGCCAAGGACCCAGGTTTGATCCCAGCCCCGGGTCACTGTCCATTTGGAGTTTGCACATTCTCCTCGTGTCTGCCCTGGTCTCATCCGCATAACCCAAAGACGTGCAGGTAGGTGGACTTGCCACGCTAAGTTGCCCTTAATTGGAAACATAAAAATAAATAAATAAATAAAATTTAAAAAAGAACAGACTGACACATCGTCACCTGTGACACCTGAAAGTCAGTCGGGCCCATCCAGGCCCAGCCCTCCAGAGGCGCCACCAAGGGAATCACAGGGCAGAGGGAAAGCCACAGGCCACCTCGACCTCTGATGAGCTGTCTGGGGCAACATCTGGAAGAAGCGGGAGGCCACAATAGAATAGAAAGATAGATGACACTTAAGTTGGCCGGCTGTGGTAGATAGTAAGGGATAGGGCAAACCTATTGTAAATAATCACCATTAAACCTTTTTTCACCACCAGTCTGATCTGCCTCTAACCTCTGCCTCACGGGTGTGAAGGAAGGGCGGAATTGAGGGGGTGGTTAGTGGCAGGATGGCTTAACCCTTAGTCCTTCAACCCTTCCCTCTCCCTTAGTCCTTCCACACCATTCCTCTCCCTTAGTCCTTCACTCCACCTTGCCCCTAGCCTTCCATTCCTTCCTACTATCACATTCCCCCTTCCCCTACAAGGGTGATACCAGCATCAGCACAGTATGTTTGCCCTGTGTTGGCATTATCAGTGGGTCTTGTCAACGGGATGGAGGAGACCCTCTGGAGGTTGTTTGACTCTTGTTATAACGGTTCTCTGCCTTAGTCTGCAGCCTCTGCACATGTGTCATTAGTCATGGCCTCAGCAGGTAACTCGCACACTAGTCAACCCTTCACTCAAGCAAGCGCTCAAATGTATCGGCAACTGATAAGCGCACCAGGATGCATGCTGTCTGGATATGGGGTACAGATACACATGATGTACAGCTGGTGGTCACACACCAACTGCACATTCAGGGGGTAGAACCCCTTCAAATTGATGACGGTCACCTCATGTCGAACGAGTGCTTGGTGGGCAACATGCCTGCCATTGATCACCTCCTGGATCCGGGGCATACCAGTGATTGCAAGGAATCCTGCTCTGCAGATATCTTGTTGGACTTGGTTCAGGTTGAAGGCGATGTAGTCTGATGCCCAGGCACATAGGGCAACCATGAATGCACAAATGCACCTATGTACAGACATTTGCGAGATGCCACACAGGTCGCTGCTCGAGCCCTGGAATGAGTCGGAGGCACAAAAGCTCAGAGCGACCATCACCTTGACAGCCACCGGGAGCAGGTGCCCTCTTCCATACACCTGTTGTGCCAGGTGCACCATCATCTGGCACAGGTGGCACATGGTCTCCCTGGTAAGCCAGAAGTGTCAACAGCACACGTGGTCCGGCAACTCCTCGAAGAACACGTGCTGACGGTATACATGTGACCTGATTCGGCACATCCTTCGCATCTCTTTCTCAGCCTGTTGGACGGCCAGCAATTGAGCTTCACCGGCTGGCCCCAGCTCTGCTGGGGCAGGCTCCTGTTATGCAGGGTTCTCCCTGGGATGGCCTAGTGCTGTCGCCGCTGCGTATCCACAACGGCAGCATCAGCCATGTAGATAGCGAGCACTGCTGGCTGTAGTCTGAAATTCATGCCTTTCAGAGAAGGGGGAGGGACCCCTTCAAGATGATGTACTCTGCACTACACTCCTGCCCCATCAGTGACTGGCACCCGGCCTTTGATGTGTGGAGCCTCCATACTCACCACCCCTACCGCCAGCCGGGGTACCAGTGGCTGCCGCCACTAGAGTTGACGATAGGCTCTGTGGCCTCTATCATGTTTCTCCCAATGTGAAATACCGTGGGTTTCCTCACTGAGCGAACTTTGTGCTATCTGCCAGGAGGGTGGCCAGTGGTTGTGTAGTGGAGATATTCATACCACGCAGCCATTTGTCTCCATGCTAAGAGCCTGCTGTGAGGGCAAGTCCAACAGATGGAGGTGAGAGAGGGATGTGTGTGTTTGTTGGGATCTTAGATGTGGTGTTATGTGGAGTCTGTGTTTTACTCATAGGTGCTGAGAGGCATTCATATTCTCCATTGTCTTAAAACAAGTTAATTTTCAGCTGAGATCGGTGCCACAATAAAATCTAGTGTCATTTGTTATTACTTGCTTGTATTGTGCCAAACCGTATATCAGAATGCTGATACACCACAATGAGCTAAAATTCTGAAGTATCAAGTTCGCTTAGTGGCACTACCATTGCCTCTGAGCTGAAAGGCCTGGAGTGGGATTCTCTCGGCCCTGGGCCGGGCCGGAGAATCCCTGCGACCGGGCCATGAGGCCCCGATGTCGGCACGCGAATCTCCACAGAGCGCTGGCGTGGTTGGCGCAGCGCCGGTCGCGGGCCACTCTACGCAGTCGGCACTCCGATTTTCGGGCCGGGATGGGCCGAGTGGCCGTCATGGAAACGCTGGGTCCCGCTGACGCCATCCACACCTGCTCTCAGCCGGCGGGAACTCAGCGTGGAAGGGTCGGAGGGTGGCCTGTGGGGGGGGAGGGGGGGTTTGACCCCGGGGGGGGGCCTCCGATGCAGCCTGGCCCGCGATCGATGCCCACCGATCGGCGGGCCAGCCTCTCTGGCTGGGGGACTCATTTCCTATGTGCCGGCCCCTGTTGTCCTGCACCATATTGCGTCGGGGCCGGCGCGTTGAAGGAAGCCACTGCGCATGCACGGATCCCACGGCACCCAGGTCGCGCTGGGATCGGCAGCTGGAGCGGCGTGAACCGCTCCAGCACCATGCTGGCCCCCTGTAGGGGCCAGAATTAGGCCTTGCAGCGGCCCATTCACACCATCGTAAAACGCGTTTACGACGGCATGGACACTCTGCCGTGGGATGAGAGAATCCCGCCCCTGAATTCCAAGCCTTCCGTTTGGACTTGAGACTATTATCTAGGTTGGCACCTGAGTTGAGAGTTCTGGGTGAATGGTGTCTTATTGGAGATTTTCTTTCAGTGACATTTTACACTGAGATTCCAAGTGCTTGTTCGGGGAGATGAAAGAGATCCTACTGCACTATTCGAAGAGCAGTTGGTTCTCTTCATGCCCTGCATAACACCGATCACTTCATCGACTGCATCAAAACAGATGACCTTGACATTTTTATTTGTTATTTATGGGACCTTGCTGTTTACAAATTGGTGGCTGTATTTGTCTGCAATAACAGGGATGACACTTCAAAACTTATTCATTGGCATTTTAGGATGACCCAAAATTCAAAAATGGCACTATATGAATTCAAGTTTTCATTTTACATGATTAGCTCAATCTCAACAATCTTTGGTAGAAAGAGGGGTGGCCTGCATTTGGTAACATACAGCATTGTTTACTTGAGAAATTTAACTTTAACTGAGAGTGAGAATTCATCAACATTAAAAATGTGGACTTGAAAATATGCAGTGGAGGGGCAGGGCCGATTAGTGACCTAAAAAGGAACTTACACATGGAGGTATTAAATTAATACTTTGCATCTGTCGTTACCGAAGAAATAGATGCTATCCAGGCCATGGAGACAGAGGAGGAAACTCTATCACTAGAAGGGTTTAAAATGAATAAAGAAGAATGTTGGGTAGACTGTCAGTCCTCAAGGTTGACCAGGCACTGGTGCTGGATGAGATGTATCCAAGGATATTGATCCAAGGAGAGTGAAAATTGCAGAGGGGCTGACCTTAATTTTTCAGTCTTCTCGGCACTCAGGGGACTGGAGAATTGCAAACATTTTATGTGGAATTCTCTGATAATGGGGCTATGTCCCCACGCCCACGAGATAACGGGCACGAATCACTCTGGACTTTCCTGGAGAAAATCCAGAGTGATTCTCCATTTTGCAGGGGACTGGCAGGGCCCTGGAGTGCTCCTCGAAGCTCCGGCTGCCGATACGGGGCCCTGCACTTACGGCCACGGATCCGCCTGTGGCGGCCCTGCGCAAAATGGCAGACCCACACCACGGGCCGGCCTGGAAAATATAGACCCCCTCCCCGCCCCCCCCCAGATCACGATCGCCCGCCAATCGGTGGTCCCCAATCACGAGCCTGACCATCCTGGAGGGCCACCTCCCTGGTACGGATCCCCCCACCCCCCATCAGGGCGGCCACGGACTGAGTCCGCAGCCGCCACTCCGAGCTCCCGCCGGGTGGAACCATGAGTGAACCACGCCGGTGGGAACTTGGCCAGTTGTCGGCAGAGAATCGCCGCGCGGGTCTCTTTCAATGGCCCCCAACCGACGCCGCGTTGACCACGCACGCGCGATCTGCGGCAATTCTCCGGTCCTGGAGAATCGCGGGAGTGTCGTTGAACCCGATCGTGGGTCTGATGCCCTTTCTACGCCCCCGCGCCAAGCGCGATTGCGGCACGGAGGCTCGGTGAATCCCGGCCATTATGTCCTTGTTCAAAAAAGGTTGTAAGGATAAACCCAGCAATTACAGACCAATCAGTTTAACATCAGTGGTGGGGAAGCTTCTAGAAACAATTATTCGGGATAGAATGAGCAGTCATGTGAAAAAATGTGGATTGTTTTGGAAGAGCCTGTATGGATTTCTAAAGGGAAAATTATGTTCAGCTAACTTGTTGGAGTTTTTTTTTGAAGAGGTAATAGAAAAGGTCAATGAGGGTAATGCTAGATGTGGTATACATGGAATTTCAAAAGCCATTTCAAACAGTCCCACACAACAGACTTCCCGGACATGAATATCTACCATGTTTGTGTGGCAGCTCCTGAGCTCACAAGGAAAATAATATTAGATTCAAAGAAAAAGAATACAAATTAGCAAGAAAAAACAATTGACCTGAGGATTGGGAATAGTTTAAAATTCAGCAAAGGGATTGATTAAGAAGGGGAAATTACAATTTGAAAGTAAACTAGCGGGGCAGATAAAAACTGACTGCATAAGTTTCTATACGTATGTGAAGAGAAAAAGATTGATTAAAAACTAATGTAGGCCCCTTTTTAAAAAAAAATTCCAATTAAGGGGCAACTTAGCATGGTCAATCCACCTACCCGCCACATTTTTGGTTTATGGGGGTCAGACCCACGCAGACACGGGGAGAAGGTGCAAACTCCACATGGACAGTGATCTGGGACCAGAATCGAACGCGGGTCTTCAGCACAGTGAGGCAGCAGTGCTAACCACTCCACCATAGTGCCGCCCCAGAAATGGGAGAATTCATAACAGGGAACAAAGAAATGGCTGAGAAACTAAATGCGTATTTTGCTTCCATCTTCACAAGACATGAATAATTTATCGGAAGATCTTAGAAATACAAGTTTTAGTGACGAACTGAAGGAAATAGTATTAGTGTTGAAATGGTTTTTGGAAATTAATGGGATTGAAGGTGGATAAATCTCCAGGGCCTGATAACCTTCATCCCAGAGTACTTAAGGAAGTGGCCCTAGAAATAGTAGACCCATTGGTGGTCATTTTCCAAAATTCTTTGACTCTGGAATGGTTACTACAGCTTGGAGGGTAGCTAATATAACGCCGCTACTCAAAAAGGGAGGGAGCGAGAAAACAGAACAATAGACCAGTGAGCCTAACGTTAGTAGTAGGGAAGATGCTGGATTCCAATACCAAGGATTTCACAGCACTGGAAAGTAACAAAGTCAGGGATTTACGAAAAGAAAATCATGCTTGACAAACCGACTAAAATTCTTTGAAGATGTCACTTGTAGCCTTAACCAGGGAGAACCGATGGATGTGGCTTATTTAGACTTTTAGAAGGCTTTCGACATGGTCTCACATAGCAGGTTACTGTGTAGACTTAAAAACCATGGGATTATGGGTAGTGTCTGAAACGATGGAAAGCTGGTTAGCAAACAGGACACAAAAAGTTGGAATAAATGGTTTTTTGTCCGATTGGCAGGCTAGTGGAGTGCCGCAGGGATCTGTGCTATGACCCCAACTGTTCACGTTATATTTTAAAGATTTGGGCGTGGGAACTAAATGTATTATCTCCAAATTTGCAGGTGATACAAAGTTGGGTGGGAGGGTGAGCTGTGAGGAGGATGCAGAGATGCTTCAGCAGGATTTGGACAGGCTGAGTGAGTGAGCATATGGCATGGCAGATGCAGGAAAATGTGGATAAATGTGAGGTTATTGCTTCGGTAGCAAAAAGAGGAAGGCAGATTATTATTTGAATGGTTGTAAATTGAGAGAGATGAATAATCAGCGAGACCTTGTTGTCCTCCTGCATCAGTCGCTGAAAGTAAGCACGCTGATACAGCAGGCACTAAAGAAGGCAAATGGTCTGTTGGCCTTCATAGTGAGAGGATTTGACAGGGAGAATTACTTTGGACTCAGATTTGACTCTTGGACAGGCACATGGACAGCAGTAAATTGAAGGGGTGTAGGTTAGGTTGATTTTAGATTAGGATAAATGGTCGGCACAGCATCGTGGGCTGAAGGGCCTGTACTGTGCTGTATTGATCTATGTTCTATTTGAGTATAGGAATAGAGATGTTTTACTGCAATTGTACAGGGTATTGGTGAGGCCACACCTCGAGTATTGTACACAGTTTTTGTGTCCTTATCTGAGGAAGGATAAGCTATGGAGAGAGTGCAGCAAAGTTTTACCAGGCTGATTCCTGGGATGGCGGGACTGTCAAAGGAGGAGAGACTAAGTCGGTTAGGATTATGGTAAATGGAGTTTCAAAGAGTGAGAGGGGATCTCATACAAACTTATAAAATTCTAACAGGATTGGACAGGATAGATTCAGAAAGAATGTTCCCGATGGTGGGGGAGTCTGGAATTAGGGGTCATAGTTTGAGGATAAGGGGTAAACCTTTTAGGACTGAGGTGAGGAGAAATTTCTTCACTCAGAGAGTGGTGAATCTGTGGAATTCACTATCACAGAAAGTAGTTGAGGCCAAAACGTTGTGTAATTTCAAGAAGGAATTAGATATAGCTCTTGGAGTTAAAGGAATCAAGGGATATGGGAGGTTAGAGTGGTTCACTTGTGCTTTTAAAAATCGTGAAACTGGCATGGCGGCTGCTAAGGGAGAGAGAGGGGTATGGAAAGTGTCGAACATTGCCATAGTTTGCTGACAGTTGTGCCGCTGGCCGGCGACTTCTGCCAGGGCCAGGGGGAGTAGCGGGGGGTGGGCTGTGGGGTCGGCGTGGACGGGCAGGGAACACCATTGCCGCAGCCAGCAAGATAGCCGTGATGCTGCGCACACCGCTAACAGCCCACTTTGAACTTAGTGTCACGAATCGTATAGGTGTCCCCCCCCAGGGCACCCCCCTGGATGTCCCCTGGCCCCAGCCGACCCATCAGCTGTATGGACACGCACCATGAGTGTGTGTGGGGATTGTAATGTGTATATGTGGCTGCAGCTTGTCAGCGTCCCGAGTGTCAATCATGGAACCGACGAATCCCGCACCGTTTTTCATTGGAATCAATTGTGTTCCATGCGGCACCGGTGCTAGCCCCTCAATAGTAGTGGAACTGGTCCAGTTGCAGCGCCGGTCTTTCTCTTGCTAAAGTCTATGGATTCTGTGATGGCGTTGACACTTAGTCTCAGAAACGGAGAATCCGACCCAATGAATTTTGAGAGATCCATTTCTAGGACATCATAAAAATTCACACTGCATCAACTGAAGCTGTTTATTAACCTTGACATTGAACTAGGAGGGGCGGGGAGGAAGAATCCGGCCCATGCACAATACTGGAGCTGTAATACGTTATGAAGAATGAGAGAAGAGAACATTTTGTGGAATATTGGCTAATAGCTTCCAAAATGTCCATGGTTGCACAAATAATCTGGGAGAAACCATGGAAATAGAAAGTTTACAAGGTCACCAATGGGCACAATATGTTCAATCTAATTGGAATACTCCCACAAAAAGAGCAATTTAAGACAGCAATTTCCACCATTATTTGTATCATTAGCCAAGCAAAACATTGGCCTCCATGGGTCACAAACAGTGCAGATTCACAATGCTTCTTTGCAGTATACCATGACAAAATCCATCTGGCTTCAATGTGAGTGATGTTCCTGGTAACCAAGAGCATCTGTGCAATTTGTTCAGTGTCAGTAAATATCTGCAAAGTTAGGAATGCATTACACAAATAAATAAATGTTGCCACACTGAGAAAGTCAGACAGGCTGATAGTTATGAGGGCAATTTGTAAATATTTGCATTTGGGTCAATAGGCATCACCTTAAAAAGGTGATGTGAATTTGCAGATGTCACCCAGTGAATGTGCTGTCATTTTTAATTTCACTATTAATTTCCTACTGAATCGACGATGCTTCATGATGATTGAACAAGTGCGACTAGTCATTGGTGACACAGGAACAAAAGCCTTTTTAATACTTGACGTCTGTCATGATATGCAAACATGCAACCAATGAACACTCAGAATAGGACACAACCAATGGGCAGTCAGGACACTCAGAGGTGGCATCACCACAAGGGGGCATGACATAAACACTACAAAAGGGATGAGGCACTCACACCCTGCCTCTTTCCACAGACAGACATCTAGAGAGTTAGACAAGGTTGATCAGCAGCATCACACCCCAGTACGTGGCTTAGAGCAAGCTGGTACAGTTAGACTGAGTTACTACAGTTAGATTAGCAGAGAGTCAAACTCATTTGAGAACTGTGTTAATAGTTCAATAAACACATTGAACTCATTTCAGAGTAGCAGCCTGTGCTATCCGAAGCAGCATAACACAACATGATACCAGGAGTGACTGTTCAATCTACTTAGTTCAACTCAGCAAGATCCGTGACAACCAGCTACTGCATACAGGCACAATGGACAAGATTCAGGCTCCTTATCAGCTCAGGACCACCGGCAATCTTAATGCCGACAGGCGATCATTCAAACAGGAATTTCAACTATACGTGGAAGCATCCGACCTCAATGGCGCGACTGATGCGCGGAAGATAGCTCTTCTACTCACCACTGCGGGTGACCATGCAATAGAGATCTTCAACTCCTTTCACTTTTCCGAAGGGCAGGACAAAACAAAGTACCAAACCATCCTGGACAAATTCGACAGCCACTGCGAGGTGGACACCAACGAAATCTTCGAGCGCTACATCTTCAAGCAGAGGATGCAAGGTAAAGACGAATCTTTCAACTCCAATCTAACTAACCTTAGACTGCTAGCGCAATCCTGCAACTTCGGTAATATCACTGACTCCATGATCAGAGACCAAATTGTTTTTGGAGTCCACTCCTCTGCGAGTCTGATCCTCTGCGAGAGCAATTGTTGAAAATCAAGCACATGACCCTGCCAGTCGTGATTGAAATGTGTACTGTGCATGAGCAATCTAAAAATTGCTATTCACAGTACAAAATGGTAGAAAGTAAAAAAACAAGCCTCCCACGAGGTGTAGAGTGTTCAGGCGATCTCCCGGATGCAGCGCCTCCACATTGACGAAAGCGGCCATTTTGTGCGCTCTTCCCGGGGCCCGATGCATGCGCAATGCGAGTGGGAGCACGAAGCAGCCGAAAACAGCACTGCGCAGGTGCAGACGTCCGAGAACCGCACTGCATATGCGCAACGACGCACTGAGCCTCATGACGCCGACGTCATGACGTGTGCAAACTGCAGCACCGCCCATTTTTTAAAAAACTGCACTGCAAGAGTCAAACGTTGTTTAAACTGTGGGAAACCAAACCACTATGCAGCCCTGTGCAGATCTGCACCGCCAGTCAGGAGCCAAGCACTCCCAATTTCGACAGCGGTGCATCAGAAGTGTGCAACACCGAATGCATGACTCTGGTCCAGGCACTGCGACGGATCCAGATGATGAATACCTGGGCAACACTTATCGAGTGGGCATTATTACGAAGTGCGAATACGCCACACCGGACACATCGATGTCCAATCAATCCTGGCCGTGGATTCCGAGGACGAATGGCATGCAGTGATGAAGGCCAACCACTGTCCCATCCAGTTCAAACTGGACACAGGTGGCTCCGCCAACCTGATTTCACAGGTGGACTTCAAGAGAATCAAGAAGCCCCCCACAATCCTTCCAGCTGCCTGCAAACTCCTGGACCACAACGGAAACGCAATCAAGGCACTGGGGTCCTGCCATCTGCAGGTGTCCAGCCGACACAGATAAGCAAGCTTACGCTTCGAGATTGTTAAACCAGACAGGGCGTCCCTGCTAGGTGCGCATGCCTGGAAGCAACTGAACCTCATTCAAAGGGTCTACACCACCAAGTTGTTCCATTCGAATCTTCAGGCCAGCATCGACGACATCCTAACCCAGTACCCAGATGTATTTAGCGGGATGGGCACGCTGCTGTACGAGTACAAGATTCTACTGTGGCCTGATGCCAAGACAGTGGTCCACGCACCACGATGAGTCCCTGCCTGAAGGCAGAGCTCATGAGTCTACAACAAAAAGGCATCATCTCCAAGGTCACTGAACCAACCGACTGGGTCAGCTCGATGGTGTGCGTAAAGAAGCCTTTGGGGGACCTACGCATCTGCATTGACCCCAAGGACCTAAACAAAAACACGGGGCGAGATTCTCCAACACCCCGCTGGGTCGGAGAATCGCCGGGGCTGGCGTGAATCCTGCCCCCGCCGGTTGCCAAATTCTCCGGCACCGGAGATTTGGCGGGGGCGGGAATCGCGCCGCACCGATTGGCGGGCACCCCCCCGTGATTCTCCGGCCCGGATGGGCCGAAGTCCCGCTGCTAGAATGCCTGTCCCGCCGGCGTGGATTAAACCACCTCTCTTACCGGCGGGACAAGGCGACGCGGGCGGGCTCCGGGGTCCTGAGGGGGGCGTGGGGCGATCTGGCCCCGGGGGGTGCCTCCACGGTGGCCTGGCCCGCGATCGGGGCCCACCGAACCGCGGGCGGGCCTGTGCCGTGGGGGCATTCTTTTCCTTCCGCCTTCGCCACGGTTTCCACCATGGCGGAGGCGGAAGAGACTCCTTCCACAGCGCATGCGCGGGGATGCCGTGAGCGTCCTCTAACACTCCCGCGCATGCGCCGCCCGGCAATGTCATTTCCGCGCCAGCTGGCGGGGCACCAAAGGCCTTTTCCGCCAGCTGGCGGGGCGGAAATCAGTCCGTTGCAGCTTTTCATCCACAACCACCACAAGGGGGCATGACATAAACACTATAAAAGGGATGAGGCACTCACACCCTGCCTCTTTCCACAGGCATACATCTAGAGAGTTAGACAGGGTTGATCAGCAGCATCACACCCCAGTACGTGGCTTAGAGCAAGCTGGTACAGTTAGACTGAGTTACTGCAGTTAGATTAGCAGAGAGTCGAACTCATTTGAGAACTGTGGTCATAGTTCAATAAACACGTTGAACCCATTTCAGAGTCTGGAGCATCCTTTAGTTAAGACTGCATCAAGTAGCAGCCTGTGTTATCCAAAGCAGCATATCACAACAACATCTAGAGCATAACAAGGTAAAATTCTGGGCTGAAGCAGCAAACTTAAGATACCTACACTACAAAGAACAAGCTAAATTATCGAACAAACCATTAGCTGCACACAGATCTTTACATGTAGTAAGAACCTTTGTGGGAGGTGACAAAAGCAATGGATGTGCTTGTAATGTTATTGCTGAAGCGAAAAAATTAGCTTGAAATACAGCCTAGAATTTCTTCACATCTAATAATGGAAGCAGAGATAGAAAACATAATGTGAATGACACGTTGGCAGCCTGACAGACAGATAAAACGTTGTGCCTGATTCCATAATGGTTTAGCAGTGGATTTAAAAATATGTAAGTGGTTAGCACTGCTGCCTCACAGCACCAAGCACCCGGGTTTGATTCTTGGTGACTGTCTGTGGAGTCTGCAGATTTTTCCCGTGTCTGCGTGGGGTTTCCTTCGAGTGCTCCGGTTTCCTCCCACAGCTCAAAGATGTGCAGGTTAGATGGATCGGTCATGATAATTTCCACCTTAGTGTCCAAAGGGTAGGTGAGGTTGCTGGGGTAGGGTGGGGATGTGGGCCTAGGTGGGGTACTCTTTCAGAGGATCAGTGCAGACTCGATGATCCAAATGGCCTTCATCTGCAGTGCTGGGATTCTATGATCCTATTCTATTAAATGAGAAACATTTACACAGCTATAAAATCCATACTGACCAGATTAATTTTGTGCTGTCTCATTTAATTTCACATTGCAGTGTATGTGCGTAAATCCTGAGAGGGACTTTGAAGCCACAACTGTTTGACACAACAGCAATAGTGTGAACAATTGATCTGAGCCTACACTTAAACCACGGATGGAATAATACCTTGAGAAAACAGGAGTGTTTTGTGTCTGCGCCAAAGTATTGCCGGGCACGATGACGGTGGGCCACATTCCTGATGTCATCCCACCCAAACCAATAATGCGGCAGATGGGCGGGGCTAGAAAACTGGAGATGACCCAGGCATGAGATATTTAAGCTCATTAATGCCGCAATTGACTCCGTGGTGTGAACAATAAAATGCTTGGAGAATATGTTTCACACCAGGTGGGTTCCTTGTTATTCTAACAATTAACTTGTTAGAGTCTCCAGCTGAGTCCTCAGGTTCAGCTCATCAGTTCAGGGTGCTCTGATTGCTGGCAGTGCTAAAAAAAAAACAGATGGGCTGGATTCTCCGCTTCGCCAGCCGTGTGTTTCTTGGCGGCGCGTTGTTCGCAAGCGGCAGAATTCTGTCTTCCCGCCGCTTGTCAATGGGATTTCCCATTGAAGCCACCTCACGCCGCCGGGAAACCCACAGGTGGGGGTGCACTTCTGGTGCAAAAAGTGAATCGCAATGACTGGAGAATTCCAGCTAGAATCTCCATTTTATACTACTCTTATTTCAATGTCTTGATCTGGAGATGCCGGCGTTGGACTGGGGTGAGCACAGTAAGAAGTCTTACAACACCAGGTTAAAGTCCAACAGGTTTGTTCCAGACACTAGCTTTCGGAGCACTGCTCTTTCGGAGCACTGCTCTTTCGGAGCACTGCCTCACCTGAGGAAGGAGCAGTGCTCTGAAAGCTAGTGTCTGGAACAAACCTGTTGGACTTTAACCTGGTGTTGTAAGACTTCTTACTGTGTTCAATGTCTTGGGCAGAATTCTCTCATCTGGAACTAAGTCTCGTGGTGCGGACGGGAAGAGGGAATGCTTCCCACGGTAGAGGCTGGCAGGAGGGCACGCTATATCATCTGGCCCTGACCTCATCAATGCACACCAGGGATTTTGCAATGTATTCTGCGGTGGGGCAGGCATAATGGTGCTTGTCCCATCATCATATCTTTTTAAAAATAAATTTAGAGTACCAATTCATTTTTTCCAATTAAGGGGCAATATAGCATGGCCAATCCACCTAGCCTGCACATCTTTGGGTTGTGTGGGTGAAACCCACGCAAACACGGGGAGAATGTGCAAACTCCACACGGACAGTGACCCAGGGCCTGGATTGAACCTGGGACCTCGGCGCCGGGAGGCAGCAATGCTAACCACTGCGCCACCGTGCTCCGTCATCATATCTTGGTGCCATGTCGAAAAGGCACCCGATATTACTGACCCAAAATAAAATGGATGTCCAGGACACTCTGAGGCTGAATGATAGATCTCCTTGGTGACACTGAATCAGGAAGATGCTCCCCCACCCACTGCTATGGTGTTCCAAGGTTCAGGGTCGCTAATGGCCTCCCTCCAGAACTCCAGAAGCAGTCCAGACATTGTTCAGGTGAATCCTGACTTCTGCAAGCCACATTGTTCCAGACGTATTCTGGAATGTCGTGTTTTCCTGCTGGTGTCATGGGGAATCAGCAGTGGGGGAAGATGCCAGTCAGGCCTCCATCTGCATCCCATTTGCAGAATGCAAATCAGTTTTACGTTGGCCCGTAGTGGGTTTCTCGATCTGCCATGGCAGGTACCATCGGAAGATCCTATGAGAAATTCACTGAATTTTGGAATCCCGCCGAATTCCATCATTCCATCCCACACGGCGTGTCATTAAACCCATGTAGCGCACAAAGACTCCGTGAGACGAATAGAGTGAAGTCGATGAGGCTTTATTAAGCGTGTCTGTTCCCCCGCAGCTCGATAGTAAACTGGCCTGCGGGGGAAGACTCCGGCTTCTTATACTCCGCCTTCAGGGCGGAGCTTGAGGTCAACGGCCAACCAGGACCCGGGATCTGTCAGCCAATGACATTAGGGCTTCCAGTCCCACATGACCCCCAATACATACTACCACAACCCATTGGCAGGGGAATGGGAGAATTTCGCCCTTTAATGTTCATTCCTGGGAAAACATGGAAGTTGTTGTATATGTTAGAGGCAAATCCTTCAGTGAAGATGAGAGGAGGTTGACGAGGAGGAGGGGGAGATGGGAGTGAGAAGAAGAAGGGCAACTCGAGAGGTCCAGGATGCAATGGGGATGCATGAATGTGGCAGAGCTGTGCCATACCAAAAACATGATGAAGCCGCCATGAATCATCAAAAGAGGTGCAGACGGACTCGTGTAGCCCTGCGAGTATCTAGGCAGAGACTGAGTTATGTTCAGATTTCCTCTAGAAATGGAATATAGGTTAGGTGGGGTTACAGGGATAGGGCAGGGATTTGGGCCTGGGTGGGGTGCTCTTTCAGAGGATTGCTGCAAACCCGATGGGACGAATGGCCCCCTTCTGCACTATAGTGATTCTAAATTCGCAGAGGCATTGGCGCTAAGACCAATGCCATTGTCTCGTATTGCTGCCTTGGACTCCAAACACTTCAGAAGCCTCCAGAATTATTGATCATTTTCTGCATCTTCCTAGCAGAATAATACACATAATGAGGATTTGCTCACCCTGATCGACCTCAAGATGTCATTGGATTTTTTCTGGCATGGTGTCCAAGTGCAAAGTACTTGCCCTATGCTGCTGACATCCACCCAGGCTGCATGTCTGACTGAGACAGCTCTTCTCATCCCATCAGCTGGCATTTGTTGCTCATATTTGTTAGACACAACCCAGAGGACAATTCAGAGAGACTCATAGACAAACCTCTGGGCTGCTTTTGCCCTTCTCCCTTGCCTCAGCCACCTATGGAGGAAAACATGCTATAAATAGACAGCTCCTCTATGTTACGATCTTGAAAACATGTTCATGTTCACATTGAATGCTACTAGTGGTCAGTGGTAAGAAACAACTAAGACTATGGACATTTGAGAGAAATACTAAAACTATTCACAATTCCCCCAAACCAAGCCTGATACTTTATCCTTGATGTAAAAAATCTTCTGGTCTATGTAGAAGCCACACATTTGCTAGGCCTTCTCTACACTGGGAGAATAAACTTGGAATGGGTGACCGCTTGCATGACCCTGATCATCCCCGTCGCTTGCCATTTCAACTCACCATCTTGTTCTCATGCCCACATATCCATTGGTCTGCTGCAATGTTTTAGTGAAGCCCAATGCGAACTGAAGGAACAGCATCTCATCTTCCAATGGGCACTTTGCAGCCTTCTGGACTTAACATTGAGTTCAACAACTTCAGACCATAAATTCTCTCCTTTTAAATTCAGGGTTTTTTTTCAACCATTGTTCCTCTTACCCTCCCCATAGGGCCATCTGCCACTTGTTAAATTTTTCTTTCACAGAGTGCTGACCTTTGTTCTGTCATTAACACATTCTGCTATTTTACCTTCATGCCACTATTAAGCCCCTTCTTTAGTCTTCAACACTACCATTAACACTCATCTTTTCTTGTGCCCAAAATATCTTTGCGCAATCTCTCCTAATTCCCACCTATCCCTGACCTTCTTCTTTGGTCCAACTCCTCCAACTCCTCTTAAGCAGTATAAGATCAATCACTTTTCTCCCACTCTTTAGCTCTGAAGAAGAGCCACTTAGGTGCAAAATGTTCAGTCTGTTTCTCGCCCCACAGATGCTGCTACACCTGCTGATCTTTTCCAGCATTTTCTGTTTGATTTCAGATTTTCAGCATCTGCAGTATTTTGCTTTTATTTGCTGGGTCACCTGACACTGCTCCATGCCAGGCAGCCCTTTAAATGAGTGGCAGTGACCTCCTTCCAAATCACGGCCAACTACTTCAGATGCCTGACATCCTGCTCTCTGACACAAATTGGGTGGACTGCGCACTCACTTTGGGCCTCGAAGGCGGGACAATTGTCCTCTGGCCCATATTTACATAATTGCTATTTTACATGCTGTACTTTGATGGAGTGGGAAGGAGTCAGAAAGCTTCCCACCCATCACGTCTGGACATATTATTCAACAAAAGGAATGCTTCTGAAGCAAAGGTGACAAATCAATTCAGAAGACAAGGCCATGAGCTTTCAGGAGCGGGGAGAGGTGAGGAATGTAAAATTGAGGAATGAATAAGTGAGGATGTTCTTTGAAAATATTCACGAAATGTTTTGCAATGTTCTTCCATCATTTTATACCGTATTCTCCCACCCAAAAAATAATCATGCAAAATTCCAGAATAAATAACTGTATTTACACCTTATTCATCCCCAACTAATTGCTTTCATAGAGCCATAGGGTGATTGAGCTTTACAGGACAAAAACGAGGCCCTTCAGTCCATTGTGTCTGCGCAATCATCAAGCACCAATTATTTTAATCTCATTTTCCAGCTCATGGTCCGTTGCTTTGGATACTATGGCATTTCACGTGCTCATCTTTCGATGGTGCAGCATGAATTTCCATATAAAAGGGTTGACTTTCCGTGGTGAAGAGATGAGCACAATGACAATGTTGAAACTGGAAGTAAAGGGATTTATTTATCTAGCACTGACATTTTGTAAATTGTGCGCTGTTGCTGTTTTACTTTTGCCAGTAATAATTTATGTGGAGTGAACATCTGGCTGTAGATTAAATCCAAAATAAACTGAGGTCCATCAACATTTTTCTAAACGCCGACCATTTGGACAATAGACATTTCAAAGTCATATTCTCCTTTTCCACTTTTTATAATTTGTGCCACTGATGCTGCTTAATATATATTTGAAGCACTTTTCTGCTGCTCGTCATCCTTCAAATCAGAGTGATGAGGATTGACTGGAGAAACTGGGGCTGTTGGCCTTAGCGAAGAGAAAGTTGGTCGGAAGTTTTCGAAATCATGATGGTTTTGGACAGAGCAGAAAGAGAGAAACACTTCTCATTGGAAAAACGGTTTAGAATTTAAGGCAATTGGTACGAGAACCACAGAGAGTGAGATGATCTGGAAAGTGCTGCCTGAGAGTGTGGCAGAGACAGAGTCAATCATGGCTTTCAAGAGGTAATTGGATGAGCAGCTGGAGAGAAGAAACTTGCAGGGGTATGGGGAAAGGGTGGGCTGATCTAGGCTAGTTGATATGCTTTTGCACAATGTCAATGTGCCAGATTTGCTGGGCCTTCCTGCTGACGGAGTCTTCCCTCCCACCGAAGGCAACCCCCCCAAAGGGGGTTCCCTGGCAGCGGGATGGGCAAGCCACCCAAAAGGCTATTGACATCCAGGCCCACCAGGGACCAACGGCAAGCCGCCGTTGGCATGCCGCCGGAAAACACACCATGATGGGTTGGATGGGAGGGGGGAGGGGATGTCAAAGTCTTAGCAATTGCACCCTTTGACAATTACGCTAAGCCAGTTCAGTTGCTAAAGACAGGTGATTAGCATTGCATCAAGAGTATAAACAGAGATTTGGTTGAATGTTTGAAGTTTCATTTATGATTTGTTTTTTGTTCAACGCAGTATCCCTTTAAGTGGCATGGTAGCACAGTGGTTAGCACTGTTGCTTCACAGCGCCAGGGAACTGGATTCAATACTGGCTTGGGTCACTGTCTGTGCGGAGTCTGCATGTTCTCCCTGTGTCTGCGTGGATTTCCCCCGGGGGGTGCTCCGGTTTCCTCCCACAAGTCCCGAAAGTCCCATTCTGAATTCTCCCTCCGTGTACCCGAACAGGTGCCGTGGTGTGGTACCTCGGGGCTTTTCACAGTAACTTCAGTGCAGTGTTAATGTAAGCCTACTTGTGACACTAATAAAGATTATTATTATTATTTGTTCCTCAATTCATTTGATTTAGTTGAATTGTTTTTTTTTATTTTAAAGATAGGAGTATAAATAGATACAGCTGCAACAGTTGGGGGTGGGGATGTGTAAGGAGGCTGTCACTTGACTGGTTGATAAATAAAATTGTCTAAGATCAAGCCCAAGGTGAGACGCAATACCTTTTCTTGTCAGCTTGGATCTAGTGTGCCTCTGTTGTGGAGACCAGGGGCGAAATTCTCCGGAAACGGCATGATGTCCGCCGACTGGCGCCCAAAACGGCGCAAATCAGACGGGCATCGCGCTGCCCCAAAGATGCGGAGCCCCAACATTGAGGGGCTAGGTCTGCGCAGGACAAATTTCCGCCCCGCCAGCTGGCGGAAAAGGCCTTTGGTGCCCCGCCAGCTGGCGCGGAAATGACATCTCCGGGCGGCGCATGCGCGGGAGCGTCAGCGGCCGCTGACAGCTTCCCACGCATGCGCAGTGGAGGGAGTCTCTTCTGCCTCCGCCATGGTGGAGACCGTGGCGAAGGCGGAAGGGAAAGAGTGCCCCCACGGCACAGGCCCGCCCACGGATCGGTGGGCCCCGATCGCGGGCCAGGCCACCGTAGGGGCACCCCCCGGGGCCAGATCGCCCCGCGCCCCCCCCAGGACCCCGGAGCCCGCCCGCGCCGTCTTGTCTTCGGCCCATCTGGGCCGGAGAATCGCGCGGGGGGGCCCGCCAACCGGCACGATGCGATTCCCACCCCCGCCGAATCTCCGCGGCCAGAGACTTCGGCAACCGGCGGGGGGTCGGAGAATCTCGCCCCTGCATTGAATTCAATCTGAAATTGAATTGGTTTTTGGAGAAAGCAATGAGATGGATTAAGGGCTTGCCCTGTTCACCCTGCACATTGGCTTTGTAATTTTAAGAATGGAACAAACATTTTGAAAAAGATAAGCTTCAGTATCATTACTTCACCATATACTACTATTGGATTTAACACAGAGCGCTGCCACAGACATCTGGGGCGTCATTCTCCGACCCCCCCCGCCGGGTCGGAGAATGGCCGTTGGCCGCCGTGTGTCCCGCCCCCGCTGAAGTCTCCGGTACCGGAGATTGGTCGGGGGCGGGAATTGGGCCGCGCCGGTTGGCGGGACCCCCCGCTCAATTCTCCGGCCCGGATGGGCCGAAGTCCCGCCCAGAAATTGCCTGTCCCGCTGGCGTAAATCAAAGCTGGTATTTACCGGCGGGACCAGGCGGCATGGGCGGGCTCCGGGGTCCTGGGGGGGGCGCGGGGCGATCTGGCCCCGGGGGGTGCCCCCACGGTGGCCTGGCCCGCGATCGGGGCCCACCGATCCGCGAGCGGGCCTGTGCCATGGGGGCACTCTTTCCCTTCCGCCTCCGCCACGGCCTCCACCATGGCGGAGGCGGAAGAGACTCTCCCCACTGTGCATGCGTGGGAAACTGTTAGCGGCCGCTGACGCTCCCGCGCATGCGCCGCATTTCCGCGCCAGCTGGCGGGGCAACAAACGCCATTTCCGCCAGCTGGCGGGGCAACAAACGCCATTTCCGCCAGCTGGCGGGGCGGAAATCCCTCCGGCGCCGGCCTAGCCCCTCAATGTTGGGGCTCGGCCCCCAAAGATGCAGAGCATTCCACACCTTTGGGCCTGCACAATGCCCGTCTGATTGGCGCCGTTTTTGGCGCCAGTCGGCGGACATCGCGCCGTTGGGGGAGAATTTCGCCCCAGAGGCGTCATTCTCCGACCCCCCAGCGGGTCGGAGAATGGCCGTTGGCCGCCGTCAATCCCGCCCACGCCGGTTGACGAAGACTCCGGTACCGGAGATTGGGCGGGGGCGGGAATCGGGCCGCGCCGGTTGGCGGGCCCCCCCCCCCCCCCGCTCAATTCTCCGGCCCGGACGGGCCGAAGTCCCGCCGAGAAATTGCCTGTCCCGCCGGCGTAAATTAAAGTAGGTATTTACCGGCGGAACCAGGCGGCGTGGGCGGGCTCCGGGGTCCTGGGGGGGGCGCGGGGCTATCTGACCCCGGGGGGTGCCCCCACGGTGGCCTGGCCCGCGATCGGGGCCCACCGATCCGCGGGCAGGCCTGTGCCGTGGGGGCACTCTTTCCCTTCCGCCTCCGCCACGGTCTCCACCATGGCGGAGGTGTAAGAGACTCTCCCCACTGCGCATGCGCGGGAAACTGTCAGCGGCCGCTGGCACTCCCGCGCATGCGCCGCCCGGGGATGTCATTTCCGCGCCAGCTGGCGGGGCAACAAACGCCGTTTCCGCCAGCTGGCGGGGCGGAAATCCCTCCAGCGCCGGCCTAGCCCCTCAATGTCGGGGCTCGGCCCCCAAAGTTGCGGAGCTTTCCGCACCTTTGGGCCGGCGCGATGCCCCTCTGATTGGCCCCATTTTGGGCGCCAGTCGGCAGACATCGCACCGTTGGGGGAGAATTTCGCCCCATGAGCTGAATGTCCTCTTTCTATGCTGTAATCATTCTATGATTTTATGATTCAAGTTTAATGGTTGCTTCCTCAGTGGATGTGAGCTAAAATGAGGTTAATTGAGTAAGGTCTTCAGCATGTCCTCAGTCCCAAGGAAAATTTGAAATAACAATCAATCTGATTTGTAGTCATGTTTGTACTGAAAAGATGCATTGCTATCACAATTTAAATGATTTCTGTTACCTTGTCCTTTTAAGAAAAATGCTAATGCATGTGTTGAAGCATTTGTCAATTGTTGCAGTCAATTTTGTATGTGCAAGAGCAATTTTGCCAGTGCTGTGCCCAAAAGATTTCTCTTAAATTTTTTTTTTGAAAGGCTGCTGGGTGTCTGGTGGTAGCACTGACAGGCAGGTGATTCGAAACAATATGTAAAAATAAACCTTCTGTCTACTCATTTTATGCAGTATCCACGGTAACCCTGTCGGTAAGGAAGACTGAATTTTAGTTACTTAGCAGCTCTTTCAAACTCACAACATCTTTTTTTTAATTTGTAGATGGGATCGCAGGCTGTGTCAGCATTTATTCGCCAACCATAATTGCCCTTGAGGGAGCAGTTGAAAGTCAACCACATTGCTGTGGGTCTGGCGTCGCATATAAGCCAGACTAGGTAAGGATGGCAGAATTCCTTCCCTAAAGGACCTTTGTGAACTGGGGGCGAGATTCTCCGACCCCCCACCGGGTCGGAGAATCGCTGGGGGCTGGCGTGAATCCCGCCCCCGCCGGTTGCCGAATTCTCCGGCACCGGAGATTCGGCGGGCGGGAATCGCGCCGCCCCAGTTGGCGGGACCCCCCCGGCGATTCTCTGTCTCGGATGGGCCGAAGACCCGCTGCTAGAATGCCTGTCCCGCCGGCGTGGATTAACCACCTCTCTTACCGGGGGGACAAGGTGGTGCGGGTGGGCTCCGGGGCCCCGGGGGGGGGCGCAGGGCGATCTGGCCCCGGGGGGTGCCCCCACGGTGGCCTGGCCCACGATCGGGGAACACCGATCTGCGGGCCGGCCTGTGCCGTGGGGGCACTCTTTTCCTTCTGCCTTCACCACGGTCTCCACCATGGCGGAGGCGGAAGAGCCCCCCTCCACTGCGCATGCGGGGGATGCCGTGAGCGGCCGCTGATGCTCCCGCGCATGCGCCGCCCGGCAATGTCATTTCCGCGCCAGCTGGCGGGGCACCAAAGGCCTTTCCCGCCAGCTGGCGGGGCGGAAATCAGTCCGGCGCGGGCCTAGCCCCTCAAGGTTAGGGCTCGGCCGCTCACGATGCGGAGGATTCCGCACCTTTGGGGCGGCACGATGCCCGACTGATTTGCGCCGTTTTTGGCGGCGGCCGGCGGACATCGCGCCGAATACGGAGAATTTCGACCCAGATGTTTTTTTCCGACAATCGACAATGGTTTCATGGTTATCATTAGACTTTTTAATTCCAGATATTTTATTGAGGTTTAAATTCCATCATCTGCCATGGTGGGATTCAAACCCAGGTTCCCGGATCATAATCCTGGGTCTCTGGATTACTAGTCCAGCAATAATACCACTATGCCACCACCTCCCTATCTCAATGCACTTTATAACCAATTAAGTGCTTTTGAAGTGTTGCACAGGAAATACGGCAGTCAAATTACACACAGCACAGAAATATTACTTGGGTCACAAGGGAAAACACTGCTGCTGTTTGATATTTTGCCAAGGGATTTTTTTTTATGCTCACCTGACAGGACCTTAGTCAAACATGTCACCCAAAAGACAAAACAGCCAATAGTGCGATGTTCCCTCAATATAGGAGGGGGCACAAGCATCAGCCAATAGCAGATTGTAGTAGTCATTTGGAGGCAGGAGGACCTAAGCCAACACTGAAACCAGGAATGATATTGAGGCAGAGGGTCCAAGTGGGTTCAAAGGAAATGCACTTGTTTTTGGAGAGAGAAGGATTGAGGAATATGATAAGAAGGTAACCAAGTGAGAACATTCCATGAAAAAGGACAGTTGTTGAGCCTAATAGCTTTTCCCAAATTTTACATTTGTTTGATTTTTGCATTGTACTTTGTCTGTTACATCCCCAAAGTGATTGAAGTATTTTGCCAGTTCTCCATGAGAAACCGATTCATGCAGTGTTTCTATTGCTTTCTTCAGCACGTTGTGCAAATCCTTCAAGAATTCAATGACTCAGAACATTGTTTTGCCTTCTGCTGGATTTCAATAAACATCAATGCTCATAGATCTTGTGTAACTTAATTCTCATCTCATTTTTATTTTGTTTTTGTTACACGCTTGCCCTACACATGTAGAAACCCATCACCATGCTTTTAGGGTTTTTCAAAATTATTGAAATGCGGCCAGGAACTTGAGGAACAGGAATTAGAAAAGCATAAGTTAGTATTATATTCTGTTTCAGTGACGACACCTTTGTACGGACAGACAGACCAAGGATCACATGCCCACTCAACAAGGAAGCCGGTGAATTCCCTGTTTTGCTGTGGACAATTCTGAAGAAGAACAAATGCTCTTTCAGTTCTCAAAGAGGTAGAAAATCATAAAATAAAAGCAAAATATTGCAGATGCTGGAAATCTGAAATAAAAACAAAAAATGCTGGAAATATTCAACAGGTCTGCCAGCATCTGTGGAGAGAGAAACTGTTAACATTTCAGGTCAATGACCTGTCAACAGAAATAATAGGACATTGATTAAAGTTTAAAGTATTACATACACAGTAGAATATTTTCAGAAGGTAAAAAGCTAGTCGTGATACAGTGCAATAGGTTATTTACAGCAGAATGCTTTTGATCCAGGGAATTTTCCAAAATTCCCTGGATTTGGGGGTGGTCCCATTAGATTGCAAAATAGCTAATGTAATGCCTTTATTCAAAAAGGGAGGGAGACTGAAAGCAGGAAACTGCAGGCCAGTTAGCTAAACATCTGTTCTGGGGAAAATATAAGAAACTATTATTAAAGATTTCATGGCAGGGCACTTGGAAAAAATCAAGACAATCAAGACAACATGGCTTTGTGAAAGGGAAATCATGTTTAACCAATTTATTGGTGCTATTTGAAGCAGTCACATGTGCTGTGGATAAGGAGAAACTAGTGGATGTACTATATTTAGTTTTCCAGATGACATTTGATAAGGTGCCGCATCAAACGTTATTGCAAAAATGAAAGGTTATGGTGTAAGGGGTAAATTATTGGTATGGAAAGAAGATTGCCTAGCTGATAGGAAACAGAGGGTAGCCAACATTCTTTTTCTGGTTGACGGGTGTAACAAGTGGTGTGCCACAGGAATCAGTGCTGGTGGCTCAACCTTTCACATTTTATATAAATGTCTTGGATGAAGGGACAAAAGGTATGGTTGTTATATTTGCTGATGACACAAAGATAGGTAGGAAAGTAAGTTGTGAAGAAGACATGAGGAGGCTACAAAGGGTCATAGATAGGTTAAGCAAGTGTGAAAAAATTGGTCAAATGGAGTATAATTGTCCATTTTTGCAGGAAGAATAAAAAAAAGTACATCACCTAAATGATGAGAGATCGCAGAGCTTTGATATTCAGAGGGATCTGAGTGACTTCATGCATTTATCACAAAAGGCTAGTATGCAGGTGCAACAAGTAATTAGCAAAGCTAATTGCATGTTATTATTTATTGCAGGAGGAATGGGATATAAATGTAGGGAGGTTATGTTTCAGTTATGCAGGACACTGGTGAAACCACATCTGGAGTACTGCGTACTGTATTAATCTTATTTAAGGAAATACGTAAATGCAATAGAAGCAATTCAGAGAAGGTTACTAAACTAATGTCTGGAATAGGGAGGTGGTGTTATGAGGAAAGATTGGCCAGACTAGCCTTATATCCACTGGAGATTAGAAGAGTAAGGGGAAAATTGATTGAGACCTTTTTTTTTAAATTTGGAGTACCCAAAACCTTTTTTTCCAATTAAGGGGCAATTTAGTGTAGCCAATCCACCAACCCTGCACATCTTTGGGTTGTGGGGGTGGGACCCACGCAGACATGGGGAAAATGTGCAAACCCACACGGACAGTGATCCGGGGCTGGGATCGAACCCGCGTCCTCGGCACCGTGAGGCAACAGTGCTAACCACTGTGCGACCCGATTGAGACCTTTAAGATCCTGAGGGGTCTTGATAGGGCAGATGTGACGAAGCAAAATCTAGAACTAGGGCTCACTGTTTAAAAATAATGGATTGCCCATTTGAGACAGAGATTAGAAGATTTTTTCTCTCTCAGGGAGTAGTGAGCCTTTGGAACTCTCTTCCTCAAAAGACTGTGAAAGCAGTCTTTGAATCTCTTCAAGGCAGATGTAGATAGATTCTTGATGAACACTGGGGTGAAAAGTTAAATTCACTGTCTATTATTTTTCTATCTTTCAAGAATAATTCTTGTTAGTCTTTTCCAGACTGTCTCCTGGTTGCTTCTTGTCAGCTTTGACTAAGTGGGAGGACTCTTCTCACTAGGTACATAATCCAAGCTAGCAATTTAATATTGACAAAGAAAAAATCTAACCCATGAAGTTCATAATATAATGCAAGAAGCACCAATTTTGAAAAAAATATATCATTGAAACTTTCATTCTCTTCTATCTACAGTAACAATAATTCATTATGCCTTATGTGCTGGAAAGAATAACAATAATATACAGTACTTGCCAGAATTGAATCACGCATAATAGTTGCAGTGAAAGCAAAGTCCTTCTGAGGAAATATCAGTTATTTAATGATTGCTAATCTGCTGCCAAACAATTGCAGTATTTATTCCCTGATCCATGTTAGAGAATATATTTGATTGGTATTGTGTGCAACATGAAATTTATAAAATTATGTTTAAACCGTCTGTTTAAAGTGAATGGGATAATGGAGATAGATAGGAGCCTATTTGTCATGATTTCTGCCCAGCAACAGGCTAAGTGGCTTGGTTACCATGGGAACAATGGGCCCAAGTCAAGCATTACTAAGAGCAAGTTGCAAAATGTTCACACCTGAAACAAAGGCAAGAGCAGTTGGAGCTTACTGTGGTTAAAAGCGAGCAGAGGACAACTAAAAAAGCAATAAGGGGGGAGAAAATGAAGTACGAGTGCAAGCTAGCTAGTAATATAAAGGAAGATGGGAAGAGATTTTTTCAATATATAAAAGGTAAGAGAGAGGCAAAAATAGACATTGGGCCACGAGAAAATGTGGCTGGAGAAGTAATAATAGGAAACCAAGAAATGGCGACGAACTGAATAGTTAGGTTGCATTAGTCTTCACGGTGGAAGACACCAGTGGGATGCCAGAGCTCCAGGAGAACCAGGGGGCAGAGGTGAGTGCAGTGACCATTACTAAGGAGAAGGTTCTGGGGAAACTGAAAGGTCTGAAGGTGGATAAGTCACCTGGACTTGATGGACTACACCCCAGGGTCCTAAAAGAGATAGCTGAGGAAATTGTGGAGGTATTAGTGATAATCTTTCAGGAATCACTGGAGGCAGGAAGAGTCCCAGAGGACTGGAAGGTGGCTAATGTAACACCACTGTTTAAGAAGGGAGGGAGGCAGGGGATGGGAAATTATAGGCCGGTTAGCCTGACTTCGGTCATTGGTAAGATTTTAGAGTCTGCTATTAAAGATGAGATCGCGAAGCACTTGGAAGTGCATGGTAAAACAGGACTGAGTCAGCACAGCTTTGTCAAAGGGAAGTCATGTCTAACAAATCTGTTAGAGTCCTTTGAGGAGGTAACAAGCAAGTTAGACAAAGGAGAATCAGTGGATGTGATTTATTTAGATTTCCAGAAGGTCTATGACAACGTGTCGCATAGGAGACTGTTAAATAAGTTAAAAGCCCATGGCGTTAAGGGTAAGATCCTGACATGGATAGAGGATTGGCTGACTGGCAGAAGGCAAAGAGTGGGGATAAAAGGGTATTTTTCAGGATGGCAGCTGGTGACTAGTGGTGTGTCTCAGGGATCTGTGCTGGGACCACAACTTTTTACAATATACATTAATGATCTGGAAGAAGGTACTGAAGGCACTGTTGCTAAGTTTGCAGATGATACAAAGATCTGTAGAGGGACAGATATTATTGAGGAAGCAAGGGGGCTGCACAAGGACTTGGACAAGCTAGGAGAGTGGGCAAAGAAGTGGCAAATGAAATACAATATGGAACATTGTGAGGTTATGCACTTTGGAAGGAGGAATCTAGGCATAAATTATTTTCTAAATGGAGAAATGCTTCGGAAATCAGAAGCACCAAGGGACTTGGGAGTCCTTGTTCACGATTTTCTTAAGATTAACGTGCAGGTTCAGTCGGCAGTTAAGAAGGCAAATGCAATGTTAGCATTCATGTCGAGACAGCTAGAATACAAGACCAGGGATGTACTTCTGAGGCTGTAAAAGGCTCTGGTCAGACCACATTTGAAGTATTGTGAGCAGTTTTGGGCTCCACATCTAAGGAAGGATATGCTGGCCTTGGAAATGTCTGAAGGTGGATAAGTCACCTGGACTGGATGGACTACACTCCAGAATGATTTCTGGAATGAAGAATTTGGCGTATGAGGAACATTTGAGGACTCTGGGTCTGTACTCGTTGGAGTTTAGAAGGATGAGAGGGGATCTTATTGAAACATGCAAGATACTGCGAGGCCTGGATAGAGTGTATGTGGAGAGGATGTTTCCACTTGTAGGAAAAACTAGAACCAGAGGACACCATCTCAGATTAAAGGGACAATCCTTTAAAACAGGGATGAGGAGGAATTTCTTCAGCCAGAGGGTGGTGAATCTGTGGAACTCTTTGCCGCAGAAGGCTGTGGAGGCCAATTCACTGAGTGTCTTTAAGACAGAGATAGATAGGTTCTTGATTAATAAGGAGATCAGGGGTTATGGGGAAAAGGCAGGAGAATGGGGATGAGAAAATATCAGCCATGATTGAATGGCGTAGTGGACTCGATGGGCCAACTGGCCTAATTCTGCTCCTATGTCTTATAATCTTATGGTAGACATCCTCGGCGGGATTCTCCATGAGCCAACACCAAAATCGGGAAACACAATTGGGCGGAGAATCGGTTCTGATGCCGAAATCACAGCAGGTGCCGATTTGACGACAAATCACAATTCTCCGCTGCCTCGACAGCGCCATTGGTGCATTCATGATGCATGTACAATAAACATCGTTTGCATATCGTTAGCGGGCCCGACCAGGAATTCTCCGGGGCCTCCGCGACTCTCATCCTCTGATTGGCCGTTTTCCCGTGGTTGATGAGGGATGGAGAGATGGACATGGAGAGGTGTGACCGTGCACTGCAGGGCCAGACACTGGTCGGGCTGTCTGGGGTGAGGGCTGTGGGGGTCTTGCCATGGTCGGGGAGTGGGGTGACGGGAGAATGGGCCGAGTGGCCGGGGCGACCAACCATGGGACTGGCGTGTGCCCAGGTACGGACCGCCATTACGCGGTCTGCAAGGCAGCCATCTTGCTGAGCACCCCACTGATCACCCATCTTGGCCCCTGGTTCTGCAGAGTGACACTGGCCTTATGGTTGCCCCTGCCTCCTCATCCAGCACCCACCCTCCCCCATACGCCCCACCACCTAATTGGCCACCACCCACCGACAGGGTATCACCCAGCCCACCCAGAACAACGCCCACAGTAGCCTCTACAGGGGTGTCGGGCAGGGGACATGGAGCAGACTGCTAGCAAGGGCAGCACCTGCCGATGATACACCTGGTGGCAGGGACTGGTGCCAAGGCCAGAGTTGCCACTGTGCCAGGCACCCACAGTGCCAGGGGTGAGGAGATGGGGGGGGGGGGGGATGGCAGGGGCAGAACTCGCAGTGCCAACTGGGGCCAATATGTAGCCCGGTGGACCTGTTTGGGCACGGCGATGTGCACCATGATAATATGTCGACCTTGCACCCCCTGCATACAATGGGTATTTGAATACAACCAGCAATGGAGACCTTCCTGCTAGTCACCGCCAAGTCGCCTGCTAGTCATAAGAACATAAGAACTAGGAACAGGAGTAGGCCATCTGGCCCCTCGCGCCTGCTCCGCCATTTAATGGGATCATGGCTGATCTTTGTGGACTCAGCTCCACTCTCCGGCCCGTACACCATATCCCCGAATCCCTTTATTCTTTCGAAAGGTATCTATCTTTTTCTTAAAAATGTTTAAAGAAGGAGCCTCAACTGCTGCTCTGGGCAAGGAATTCCAGAGATTCACAACCCTTTGGGTGAAGAAGTTCCTCCTAAACTCGGTCCTAAATCTACTTCCCCTTATTTTGAGGCTATGCCCCCTAGTTCTGCTTTCCCCGACCAGTGGAAACAACCTGCCCGCATCTATCCTATCTATTCCCTTCATAGTTTTATATGTTTCAATAAGATCCCCCTGTATCCTTCTAAACTCCAATGAGTACAGTCCCAGTCTACTCAACCTCTCGTCATAATCTAATCCCCTCAACTCTGGGATTAACCTAGTGAATCTCCTCTGCACACCCTCCAGTGCCAATATGTCCTTTTTCAGGTAAGGAGACCAAAACTGAACACAATACTCCAGATGTGGCCTCACCAACACCCTATACAATTGCAGCATAACCTCCCTAGTCTTGAACTCCATCCCTCTAGTAACGAAAGACAAAACTCGATTAGCCTTCTTAATCACCTGTTGCACCTGCACACCAACTTTTTGTGACTCGTGCACCAGCACACCCAGGTCCCTCTGCACAGCAGCATGTAGTCGAGGCTGTATGAGCTCGAGGAGGAGGAAGCTGCAGTAGCAGAGCATGCAGCATTTGAGGTGCTGCAGAGGAACAGGAGGCAGCTGCCCAGGATGGAGAGCCAGCAGCCCAAAAGGTCAAGGAGGGGGAGATGCAAAAGAGGCGGCACATGAGGCCTTGGATGTACCGGCAGTGCCATTTGAGGACCTGCTAGTCCAGGCATGCCCGTCGAAGGCTCTGGCTGAGCAAAGAGCCAGAGCGACATATCTGCCAGATTATGGCGCACCTGGCACCACAGTGGAATGTGGGAAGACGCCCGCTCCCGGTAGCCGTAAAGGTGACGGTCGCGCCTGAACGTTTAGGCCATGGGGTCCTTCCATCTGTCGAGTAGGGACCTGTCCGGAATCTCACAGAGCTCGGTGCACAGGTGCATCCATACCGTCACGGAGGCTCTATATGCCCGGTTGGCACAATACATCTATTTCAATGTGGACCGAGCCCACCAAGATACAGTGGGTTCGCCAGTGGCGTTCGTCATCGATGGGATGCCACGGGTCCAGGGGGTGATGGACGAGATGCATGTTCCCCTACAAGCACCTGAATATGACAGGCCGCTCTACACAAACTGAAAGGGGTTCCACTCGATGAAACTGCAGCTGATTTGTCACCATCAGATGCGCATCATGAACGTCTGCGCCCGATACCCGGGCAATGTGCACAATGCCTTCATCCTGGCACAATCAATGATTCCTGACATGTTCGAGGCACCCCACCCCTGGCTGGGGGATTAGCTCCTGGGTGACAGGAGTTATCCACTGCGGTCGTGGCTGATGACGCCTATCCGGAGGCCACAGAGCGACGCCGAGATCCGCTACAACGAAGCCCATACAACAACTAGGGGCATTATCAAGCGGTGCTTCGGCATTTTGAAGATGCAGTTCAGGTGCCTGGACCGCTCTGGAGGGGCCCTCCAGTATGATGCTGAGAGGGTCACCCGCATCGTGGCGGCCAGCTGCATCCTCCACAACATTGCATAGCAGGGGAGCGCCGTGCTGGAGGAGGAGGAGGAACACCTATCCTCTTGTGATGAGGAAGATGCAGGGGAGAACGCCGATGGGCAGAACATGGGGCCCGGGCAGGCACGGAGGCCGATGACATGTGCACCAGGGCCAATGTGCACGGGACACTCTGATCGCCTCCAGGTTCACAGACTAGGGTGGGAGGGGGGTGGGGGGGGTAAGGGGGAGGGGAAACTGGCCAGGGGCATGGAAACCGTATCCCACCCCCACATGCCCCCATCCCCTCCGTACCTGGCCACCACCCCGCCTGCAATCCCTCCATGATACATACCTGCCGCACTGCGGGGTAAGGGCCCTGGATTGGAAGTAACACCGGGTCTAGTCCATGGGGTGGAGGATGATGACAACCCACTCTGCGATGAGCTCTGGCGCTCCGCATCATTTGATGCCTGACTCCTGCCAATGGTACCACTTTCCACTTGGGTGACCCCTGCATCCGAGCTGGTCATTCCTTCAGACAGTCCCATCGGATCCCTGAGGTGACGGCGGTGGGAATGGTTGGCGGGGGTGGGAGGGTAGGGAGCCCAAGCCACCCACATCGTATGCCCATCATCACCCACCCCCCCCTCCCCCACACTTCCTCGCCGACCAGCCCAGAAAAGCCCATCCCTCACACCCATCCAACAGAGCACCAAAGCAAGTTGTAACAGTGTTGACAGGTGTTTATTGTGCACAAATATTTACAGATACGTGCCCTAGCACTCGTGTCAACTTAACTAGTGTTTAACTTTCTGGCCTTACGGGCCCTACTTCTAGGTGGATGCCCAGACAGTGCAGCAGGAGTGGCGACAGCCTGCTGCGATTCCCGCCCTGTGATCTGGGTCCCCATTAGCGGGCATCTTCTGGGGCGAATGGGCCTGGATGGGCCCAGCTGATGCTCAGGCGTCCCAGGTGGCGTGGTGCTGCCCTGTTCTGCCCGCTGCCCACCAGATGCATCAGGGACAGGAGTGGGGGGGGAGAGTCTGATGTGTTGTGGTGTTCCGGCACGTCCCTGCGGGAATCACCAGCATGGGCCCCATAATCTCCTCCTCCCTCGGGGTGCTCGGTCGCCCCCGGGCTACTTCATCGGACGGGGGTGCAAGCGGAGCTAACCCATCAGGCTCCTCCGCCACCTGGCGCTGCCAATCCTGGAGGCCCGCTCTCGTCTCAAGCAGGGCCTGCATGCTCGTAGCCATGGAGTACAGAGTATGGACCATCTCCTTCTGGGACTGCGCCACATCACACTGAAGCTATGCCATCACATTCTGGGCCTGTGACACATCAGCAGTAACTGAACCATCTCCCTCTGTGTCTGCGCCACGTAGACCAGCTACTGGGCAATTCCATCGACGTTACATGCCATGGCTGTGACGGAGCGCCGCTGCAATTTCCAGGTGGCTCTGGAACATGGCTGCCCATGAAGTGGCAACCCTGTCCTGGGACTTGGCAAGCACCTGCACAGAATACCCCAGGCCCTGGACATGCTGATCCATGGCCAAAACCCTCACCCCCAATGCCTCCACAGCGAATGCCACCCGTGTGGTGTTGGCCTGGGTGGCACGCATGGTTGGCACCACTTCCTGCCGCTGCATGTGGCGGCACGATAGCAGAGTGATTAGCACTGTTGCTTCACTGTGTAAGGGTCCCAGGTTCGATTCCCAGCTTGGATCACAGTCGGTGGGGAGTCTGCACATTCTCCTTGTGTCTGTGTGGTTTTCCTCCAGGAGCTCTGATTTCCTCCCACGAGTCCCAAAGGCATGCTGTTAGGTAATTTGGACATTCTGAATTCTCTCCCGAACAGACCGGGCATATGGTGACTCGGGGCTTTTCACAGTAACTTCATTGCAGTGTTAATTTATGCCTACTTGTGGCAATAAAGCTTATTATTATAAGACTCCTCCAACTGCCCCTGCAGGTGCTGGCAACCCCTGATATAATCTCCGGCTCTGTGACTTCACCTTCCCGATCGAAGCCCGAAACCCATCTGGACAGAAGGTAGTTCCTGGGATCGGCCTGTCCTCCAACCGTCTCCTCTTTCGGGAGTTCCTACCTTCACCTGATGTACCAGATCAGCTGTGTGGTGTGTGGTAGTCACCACTGTTGTATTATATTATATATATGGGTATTATGGTAAGGCCCCTGTACTACAGGTACGGGGGTAGATCCCTGCCTGCTGGATCCGCCCAGTAGGTGGAGTATAAATGTTTGTGCTCTCCGAATGGCAGACATTTCGGCAGCAGCTGAAGGAGGCCACACATCTCTGTGTAATAAAGCCTCAATTACTCTCTACTCTCGTCTCGTCGTAATTGATATTGCATCAATTTATTACATAGAGATTTTACAAAAGGGGCTGTTTAGAACATGAGGCTAAATCGCTGGCTTTGAAAGCAGACCAAGGCAGGCCAGCAGCAGGGTTCAATTCCCGTACCAGCCTCCCCGAACAGACGCCGGAATGTGGCGACTAGGGGCTTTTCACAGTAACTTCATTTGAAAGCTACTTGTGACAATAAGCGATTTTCATTTCATTTTACAAAGATGGATCTCCGCATCAAGCCGGATCGCCTGCAGCTGCATCCTCAAGCAGACAACACCAAAAAGGACTTAGAACATTGGCTAGCTTGCTTTGAAGCATACATCGGATCTGCGACAGACCCAATCTCAGAAGCACAGAAGCTCCAGATTCTGTACACGCGGCTGAGCTCCAACGTTTTTCCCCTCGTCCAGGACGCGCCTACCTATGCAGAGGCCATGGCGCTACTGAAGGAGAATTACGCTCAGCAGACCAACAAGATCTACGCCAGGCACCTCCTGTCCATGCGGCACCAACTTCCCGGTGAGTCTGTGGAAGATTTCTGGTGTGCCCTGCTCGCCCTGGTGAGAGACTGTGACTGCCAGGCCATTTCAGCTACTGAACATTCGAACCTGCTAATGAGAGACGCGTTTGTTACGGGCATAGGGTCTGACTACCTCCGCCAGCGCCTCTTAGAAGGGGCCACGCTTGACCTGGCGGCGACCAAGAAACTAGCACTCTCACTCACGGTCGCCTCGCGCAACATACAGGCTTATGCCCCCGACCGCACGGCCCACCCACCCTGTGCATCGTGGATCCAGCCAGCGGCCACACCATCGTGGACCCGATCAGCGACTGCCCTCAGCCAACCCCACGCCTGTGCCGCGCGGCTGCCAACCAACCCCGGGGGACCCAAATGCTACTTCTGCGGCCAGACAAAACACCCCTGGCAGCGCTACCCAGCGTGAAGCGCGTTCTGCAAGGCCTGTGGCAAGAAGGGACATTTCGCTGCAGTGTGCCAGGCCCGCTCAATCACCGCTATTGTCCCGGCACCTCCCCATGCGGCCAGTAGGCGCTGCCATCTTCCTCTCTTCAGTCTACGTGCGGCCCGTAGGCGCCGCCATCTTGCTCTACTCACAACACGTGCGGCCCGTGGGCGCCGCCATCTTGCTCTACACACAACACGTGTGTCCTGTGGGCTTGCCTCAGAACCAATGGGTGCCGCCATCTTGCCTGCCCCAGGACAAGTGCTGCCCATGGGCGCCGCTATCTTACCCGCCTCTGGATCCCTGCCCGTCGGGCACCTCATCGGGTCGCTCATCGCTTGCAACCACGGACGACCAGTCGCACCTCGCCTCGGTCACGATAGATCAGTCTCGACCGCACAACCTCGCGACCGCTTCGACAAAGGTGAAGGTCGACGGGCACGAGATATCCTGCCTTCTAGACTCCGGGAGCACTGAGAGCTTCATCCACCCCGATATGGTAAGGCGCTGCTCCCTCACGGTACGCCCTGCTAACCAAAGAATCTCCCTGCCCTCCGGATCCCACTCTGTGGCGATCCGGGGGTTCTTCATTGCCACCCTCACCGTCCGGATCTATGTCCTCCCCAACCTCTGCATTGCCTTGCTACTTGGCTTGGACTTCCAGTGCAACCTCCAGAGCATAACCCTGAAATTTGGCGGGCCCCTACCACCCCTTACTGTTTGCGGCCTCATGACCCTTAAGGTCGACCCGCTTTCCCTTTTAGCAAACCTCACCCCGGATTGAAAACCCATCGCCACCAGGAGCAGACGGTACAGCGCCCAGGACAGGACCTTCATCAGGTCTGAGGTCCAGCGGCTGCTGCAGGAAGGTACCATCGAGGCCAGCAACAGCCCTTGGAGAGCCCAAGTGGTAGTGGTGAAAACCGGGGAGAAAAGAAGGATGGTCGTTGACTACAGTCAGACCATCAATCGGTACACGCAGCTCGACGCGTACCCCCTCCCACGCGTATCTGGTATGGTCAATCAGATTGCACAGTACCGGGTCTTCTCGACAGTGGACCTGAAATCTGCCTACCACCAGCTCCCCACCTTCACCTGATGTACCAGATCAGCTCTGTGGTGTGCACCAGATATAGTCCCAGGAGCCTTTTCACTAAAGTGGCCAACCAAGGTGAGAGTCTCTGGGATGATGGAGGATGCTGGAGACAGTTGTGACGGGAAATCTGTGTCATCCACCAACTCGATCTCTGGGATGACTTGGGTCCCTTAGCAAGGGAGGTCATCTGTGCTGCTCTCCATCGCTGGTCAGCACATGGGGGGGCTCTGGCTGTGGCACTGGCTTGGGGGCAGGGCACACCAGATGGACCTGCCCCATCACCAGCAGGTCCTGAAACACAACACAAGATGCACGATTAGACCACAGGGTGGGGGGGAGTGGGGATGGTGGGAGTAAGGGTGGGGGTGTGGTTAGTGTGGGAATGAGGGTGGGATGAGGGTGATGTAGGGTGGTGTTGACCCATGTGGCATGGGGAACTGCAACTCGGCATGTTCATCCGTTCCTGCGTCTAAGTGCTGATGCCAATGGAGGATCCGTGGAGTTCCACGTCGGAAAAAATGGCGCCACACCCACACCGGTGCTACCGGTGAGCAGTTAGCATCGGTGACATGTGGAACACCCGCAGAATGAGGAAAATGGTGTGGGATTCGCCGGGACCGTGATGGACACGAGCAGGGCTGACAAGCTGCAGCCGCCCGTACACTATACACTCCCGACATACACACTGATTGCACCCGAAAAGATGACACCGGTTGTGATGGACCGCGTATCCGCCCACCCCGATCCCACAGCCCACCTCCTAGCCACCCCCCACTATTCCCCTTAGCCTTGGCAGACGCCCCCCAGCCAGCGGCACGACTGTTGACGAAGTATAGCGGTGCTGAAGACTGTCCGTATGCTCTCTCAGGAGAGGGCGGAGCATCGTGACCTGGCGTCAAACCGGCACCTGCCGTGACTTCAGTGCTGTTCTCCGCCCGATTGCCGTTCCCAATTTCAGCGTCGGGCAACGGAGAATCCAACCCAACATGTTCAAACAAAGGAGACAGGAGGGGCACCGATATCCTGGTTGGGAGGTTTGCTAGAGTCACTCGGGAGGATTTAAGCGAGCATGGCAGGGGGGTGGGAACCAGAATGTTAGCCTAGAAGATGTAGTAACTGAAGGGGAAATAGAGAACCAAAATAAGAGAACAACCTCACCCTCAGGCAGAGCAAAAAAGGTGACAAGTGTGAAAAAGGAGGTGGTCAATGCAGGACTGAGGGTGTTGTATCTAAATGCGCGCAGTATACGGAACAAGGTAAATGAGCATGTTGCGCACATTGAAATTGGCTGGTGCGATGTTGTGGGCATCACAGTGACGTGGCTGCAAGGGGATCAGGGCTGGGATCTAAATACACAAGGATATGTGACATAATCGAAAGGACAGGCAGATGGCAAAGGGGGCAGGGTTGAATTGTTAGTAATGAATGAAGTTAAATCGATAGCAAGGAGCGATATAGGATCAGAAGGCATAGAATCTCTGTGGGTAGAGTTGAGAAATCGCAAACGTAAAAAGACCCTGATGGGAGTTATGTACAGGCCCCCTTGCAGTAGTCAGGATGTGGGACAGAAAATAAATCAGGAGACAGAGAAAGCATGTAAAAAAGGCAATATTACAATAATCATCGGGGACTTCAATATGCAGGTGGACTGGGAAAATCAGGTTGGTAGTGGATCCCAAGAAAAGGTATTTGTGGAATGTCTAAGAGATGTATTTTTGGAGCAGCTTGTGACAGAGCCTACTGGGAACAGGCAATTCTGGATTTGGTGATGTGTAATGAGACAGAGTTGATCAGGGAACTTAAGGTGAAGGAACCCTTAAGGAGCAGAGACCACAATATGATAGTATTTACCCTGCAGTTTGAGAGGGAGAAGCTGCAATCAGATGTAACAGTATTGTCATGATATTCAAACACACACATCATGATAGACACACCAACAGACAAATCAGAACACACAACACCACAACCAATGACAGAAAGATATAAAAGCACAGACACGACCCCCGGTGGTCAGTATTAGCTGCAGAGGAGGACCAGGACACATCTGTTACCAAACACACTCAGGGAGACAGCACGTGCAGAGTATCCAGAATGAACTGTATTATAAGAGTTATAATAAAATAGAGTTGTACCACATACAACTGTGTTGGCTCATCTGTGCACCAGAGCACCCAACACCACATGGTACAGGAGTGGATCGATACCTGCCGGCATACCTCAGTGTACACAGACAACCAGCAGTGCCCAGGCAAAATGATAGAGCTCCCGGTTCCGCAGCCGCTCCAGTGCTACGGCGATCTCCGCGAAAACTGGCGGCGATTCCGGCAAATGTTCGAATTGTTCCTGGTGGCAGCTGAACTCCAAGACCTGGATGATAGCGAAAAAATTGAATTTCTCCTCACCATCGCCGGTGCAAGGGCAAGAGAAATATTCACAAGGTTCAGGTTCTTCAGGAGGCAGCAAAGGTACGATTACCAGGCAGTCCTGGACAAATTCTCCAAGTACTGTGAAGAAAACGCAATCCAATCGGCAAATAAAGGTAAGAAAAGCTGCAGTACTCACCTCGTGGCTGGGATCCCGGAGCCCGAATTCCCAGAAGCCAAAATCCCGGGCCTGAGAGAAGGCTGGGTCGAGGTCGGCGGCCATCTTGCTAAAGGTATAACGCTAGCACAGTTGCGCGAGCAGTGCGCAGAACCGGAAGTTTCGTTTGCGCATGCGCGAGATGCTGCGCATGCGCAGTCAAGAAAACGGCCATCGGTAAAGGAACAGCGATCTGAGCATGCGCAGTCGCTTCCTACGTGCTACATACCGAGCGTCAGGATGTCAGAGGCCCCAGACTGCACCAATTTAAAAGGGAAATGTCCCAAATCCAATTTAAAAGGGAAACGTCCCAAATCAAAAAAACAAAAATCTGTTAAAGCTGTAAAACAACCTTCCCTCACCTGGAATGACAGCACAGTGCCGCAAATTGACCCAGCAGATGAATTTGACCTCCGAAGAACCCTCCGACAAGCAGTTACCTACGCACAAGCCGATGATTCCGACCTTGAATACTTCGATGACGATCTTTACAGTGTTTCCGGACCTCGCGAGCCCAATGATAGCTCCGTGGTCCTATATGACTATGACTCGGACGAACCTTTCGTGTTGCACATTGGCGGCCCCCACATTGAATCCGACTCAGACGCGGATTCATTTTTCGGATTTGAGGATCTTCAATCCAGCAGATATGACGTTCCAACTTATCAGTACCGGATGATGCTGCAGCCTGACATTAACAGACAGGGAGCGGTGCAAGCACACGGAGAGTGCCCTGCTGCCACACAGAGCGTGGTCCACGTCCCGCTCAACGTTCCCGACTCTATGAAAGAAGACATGCAAGACTCCAGAGTGCAGTCCTCGCATGAACCAGAAGTGACTCCAGTGTCACAAGCTTCCACAGCAAGCTCGTGGACAGACTCCACAATTGCAGAAATGCAAGACTCCAGAGCGCAGTCCTTGCACGGACAAGAAGTGACTCCAGTGTCACAAGCCTCCACAGAGAGCTCGTGGACAGCCTCCACGATAGAGGCAACGCAAGACTCCAGAGCGCAGTCCTTGCACGAACAAGAAGTGACTCCAGTGTCACAAGCCTCCACAGAGAGCTCGTGGACAGCCTCCACGATAGAAGCAACGCAAGACTCCAGAGCGCAGTCCTTGCACGAACAAGAAGTGACTCCAGTGTCACAAGCCTCCACAGAGAGCTCGTGGACAGCCTCCACGATAGAAGCAACGCAAGACTCCAGAGCGCAGTCCTTGCACGAACAAGAAGTGACTCCAGTGTCACAAGCCTCCACAGAGAGCTCGTGGACGGACTCCACGATGGAAGGAACGCAAGACTCCAGAGCGCAGTCCTTGCAGGAACAAGACCATGAGGGTCTAGCAACCTCTCCTGACCAACCAGCGGCAGACGATGCAAGTCTGCCATGCTCACGTGAACAGCAAGAAGGCTATAACAGCCTACCATGCTCCACTACACAGCAGCATGAACATGACGGTCTCTCATGCTACAATGAAGGGCACAGCGCTGAAGACTGTTCAAGCCCAACTGAAGACAAGCCAAAGGAATCGCCTCGTCCAAGCCCGAAGAAAAAAGGTTTATGCGCTGACCTTCAGGATCATTATAGCCGAACAGAGATTAATAATGCTGCACGGCCACAGAAGGATGCTGAGGATTTGCTAACGAAATTAATTGAATGTTTAACTTGCAAGAAGCAGACTGAGAATTGCCAGTGTTTTAGTACGGATCGAAAAAATGGACAAGACATTGATCCTCAGGTAATGGAAATAACACAACCTGAATCATATCTACAGCAGGGACAAATGTCTCCCTTCAACACAACACCGCAAAATCCCAACTTCGGAGACCAGCAGTTAGTCAGTAATGACTCTTCAAACCTTGAGGGGAACATTAATTGCATTGAACCTATACACGCTCCACTGATTATTGAGCAGAACATTGGAGCAAGAATCCTGAGGACACCGACATCGAGTAGCCAGATAACAAATTTAAAACCCACAGCAGTTTCAAGTGAACCAAGTGTGCTTTCCACTAATGGTGAAGATGCAGATAAGGCCGACCCGATTATCCATTGTACCACACTAACCCCAGTGATTAAGCAGTTATGTATGGGGAGTATAATGTGGGCAATTGAGAACAGTAAAAGAGAGACTGTGACCATGCCAGTCCCAGCAAAATCAGACCCAGAGACCATGAAGGCATGTACATTAGACAAAGATACATATGAGGCACCTGAGAAGAAAAGTGAAACGGAATGTTCTTTGGAAAATAGTACAATGTCGATAGAAACATTGGATCCTATATTCGAGACCATACCTATGGGAGAATTTGGGGGTAATAAACAAGGTTCTGCAATGTCTGGGGGAAGATTTAAAATTCCAAAGAAGAAAAGCCCAAATGAAGGACAACGGCAAGACAATGACAGTCCACCGACATGGTGTGCACCACCAGATGAAAACTCTGACAATTTACCCAACCCTAGTGAACAGCAAGCTGCTAATGAGGATCTATCCACGGGATGTGAGACGAGTGACGACAGCATCCCACTTCCCATGCAAAAGGTGCAAGGTGACAGACCTCGCCTAGTGCGTACCGAGGCACTCGACGATCACGGTGGGACCACTGACGACTGCGGTGGCAGCGCACCGCTTCCACCCTCGATGGCTCGAGCCTCTCCACTGGTTGGTGCATTCCTGCATGTTCCGACTCCAGAAGTGCAGCTTCAGGGAATCTCGGCTGCCTCCAGTGAACCTGTTGGGACTCCGGACGGGGGGCATCGACGGAAGGCAGACCGGACTCCAGATGGGGAGCAGCCAAGCGCCGACTCTGATTCGCGCACGCCAGACCTTGCTCCGGACGGGCGGTGTCGCGGCCTCGGTGATGGCACGCTCAGGGTGACGGCGGATGCCACGGCGACAGGGAATGGATCGCGTGGCAGTCCCACTGGGTCGGCAGTGGCAACCAGCACCGGCGGTCCAAGATGGACACACCAATTCGCGCCATCGCCAGACGTTGATGCGAGCAACAATTCTCTCTCCAAGGCGACATGCTTCGACGTTTCTCTGCGGAGTCGCCCTTCCGGCACAGCAGGTGGCCGGAACCAGCGTACACAGTCTCGGCCAACTTCCACATCTGGCACAGTCATCGCCTTGCATGATATTAGTGATGGTGCTACTTCGATGGCAACGACCCATCGGCTACAAGATGCCGTCCACCACAAACATAAAAAGAAAAAGACTCCACCTTGTTCCTGGCATGCAGGGCGGATGGATTGGTGCGTAGGCGCAATCAGCGAGCTTTGCGCCGCCTTCCACGCTCGCAACTGAACCGTACGCACACGCCGGATCCTCCACTGGTTCCCAAGGATGACTTCGTGGAGATGCCACGGATCATGCCCCTTCCATCGCCACCAGAACCAAACCACAGCCAAGGCACCACTAACAAAGATGTTGAATGTTATATTTGCACGAATGAAAAAACCAAGCAGTGCACGAAGTACAACAAATGGTAAAGTAGAGACTTCGGCAACAGCATCACCTCCAACAGTCCAAGGTGAACCAGTGTGACCCCAAATCTCCACAGCTGAACCGGCTTGAGGACCAGCTCATTCTTGAGGCGGTCACCCATTAGACTGGACTTATAACGCTGTTCATACGTTCAAAAAGTCAAACACTTCTGTATTATAACCTGTTGTTGTTTATTGTTCCAGATATCGTCTGACCAGACCAATGTTCAAGTTTTTTTTTTTTTTTTCTCTCGCATCCAAGTTTTGTTATGGTACAACCTTGTTAGTGTGATGTACCCGACATCACCCCATGTAAATAGTTACGTCATATACACACACTGTACATAACACACACACACACTCTTCGATGCACTCACGACACAATTATATTTATAACCACGTAGGCACATATCTTTGTAAAAAGGGGGGATGTCATGATATTCAAACACACACATCATGATAGACACACCAACAGACAAATCAGAACACACAACACCACAACCAATGACAGAAAGATATAAAAGCACAGACACGACCCCCGGTGGTCAGTATTAGCTGCAGAGGAGGACCAGGACACATCTGTTACCAAACACACTCAGGGAGACAGCACGTGCAGAGTATCCAGAACGAACTGTATTATAAGAGTTATAATAAAATAGAGTTGTACCACATACAACTGTGTTGGCTCATCTGTGCACCAGAGCACCCAACACCACAAGTATTACAATTAAATAAGGGTAACTACAAAGACATGAGCGAGGAGCTGGCCAGAGTTGATTGGAAAAGGAGCCTAGCAGGGAAGACAGTGGAACAGCAATGGCAGGCGTTTTGGGTGATATTCGGGAGGCACAACAGAAATTCATCCTCAGGAGGAGGAAACATGCTAAGGGGAGGACAAGGCATCCATGGCTGATGAGGGAAGTCAAGGACAGCATAAAAGAGACAAGAATAAGCATACAAAGTGGTGAGGATTAGTGGGAAGCCAGAGGTTTGGGAAGTCTTTAAAATCAAGCAGAGGATAACTAAAAAATAAGGGGGGGAGAAGATGAAATATGAGTGCAAGCTAGCTAGTAATATCAAGGAAGATCGGAAGATTTTTTTCCAATATATAAAAGGTAAGAGAGAGGCAAAATTAGACATTGGACCACTGGAAAATGCAGCTGGAGAAGTAATAATAGGAAACAAAGAAATGGCAGGGGAACTGAATAGTTACTCTACATCGGTCTTCACGGTGGAAGACACCAGTGGGATGCCAAAGCTCCAGGGGCACAGGTGAGTGCAGTGGCCATCACGAAGGAGAAGGTTCTGGGGAAACTGAAAGGTCTGAAGGTGGATGAATCACCTGGACCGTATGGACTACACCCCAGGGTTCTAAAAGAGATAGCTGAGGTGATTGTAGTGGCATTGGTGGTGATCTTTCAGGAATCACTGGAGGCAGGATTGGTCCCAGAGGACTGGAAAGTGGCTAATGTAACACCGCTGTTTAAGAAGGGAGGGAGGCAAAAGACGAGAATTTATAGGCCGGTAAGCCTGACTTCAGTCATTGCTAAGATTATAGAGTGCATTATTAAAAATGAAATCACTGAGTACTTGAAAATGCATGATAAAATGGGACTGAGTCAGCACGGCTTCTTCAAGGGGGGGTCATGTCTGACAAATCTGTTAGAGTTCTTTGAGGAAGTAACAAGGAAGTTAGACAAAGGAGAATCAGTGAATGTGATTTATTTAGATTTCCAGAAGGCCTTTGACAAGGTGCCACATAGGAGACTGTTAAATAGGTTAAGAGCCCATGGGCTCTAAGGGTAGGATTCTGGCACGGATAGAGGATTGGCTGACTGGCAGAAGGCAGAGAGTGGGGATAAAGGGATCTTTTTCAGGATGGTAGCCGGTGACTAGTGGTGTGTCTCAAGGGTCAGTGCTGGGACCACAACCTTTCATGTGGTGGAGCCAGAACGGAGGGAATCTAAGAGATCTGAGGAGACCCTGTCAATGACCCAGAGAAGGGAATAACCCTGCTATGATGGTGAAATCTCTGGTACAATCTGCCACAGACAACAAGGTTGCTACCTCAGAGTTGGAGGAGCCAGTTGGGGACTAAGGCAGTCCACGAGATCCAGAAAGTCCCCACAAAGATTGACATTGTGATGAACTGTTATAGGTTCTGTCCCCTTGTGTTCCTCAGCCCTTTTGTTGTGTAAAATTACTGTGCATAAACTGTTCTGTATGTTATTGAGGGAATTAAGGGGGGGGAGGGATGTTGTAGTGCGGTCGGTCCCTTTAAGGGGCGGGCCCTCGCAGTCCACATAAATGGCTCGGGGCCTAGGCACGGGAACGCTCAAACCTCGACTAATGGGGAAAAAACGTGGAGCCCTGGCAGCAGGGTGCCGGGCAGAGTGGATTCCGGAGCCAGAGAGTGAAGGCCTGTTTAGAGACTCTGTGCCTGTGTACAGTTTACCTTTGCTTGTTATCAATACACCCTTGTTCTGTTACACTGGCAGTCTCCCTGGTATTGCCTCGAGCCACCACAAGAACATTGGTACTTTCTTGTTATTTTATCTTGCCTGCTGCACATTTAATTACGGTTAATCGAATCAATGTGTATCCTTGTCGTGAATCCTGAATTTAACATGTTCCTTCAACACATAGACTGCAGTAGTTCAAGAAGGCAGCTCATCACCACAAGGGCAATAAGGGATGGGCAGGGCAGCACGGTGGCACAGTGGTTAGCACTGCTGCCTCAGGGCGCTGAGGTCCCAGGTTCGATCCCGGCTCTGGGTCACTGTCCATGTGGAGTTTGCATATTCTCCCTGTGTTTGCGTGGGTTTCACCCCCACAGCCCAAAGATATGCAGGGTAGGTGGATTGGCCATGCTAAATTGCCCCTTGATTGGAAAAAATAAATTGGGCACTCTAAATTTAAAAATAAATAAAAATAAGCGATGGGTAATAAATGCTGGCCTAGCCACTTACACCCATATCCCATGAATGAGTTTTTAAAAAATACACTTAACCAATGGAAAGTACTGACACAGAATTTGTTGCAAATAAATGTTCAATTACAATGACAGGTTGCATAACAAAGGATTTTAAAATGCTCTCCTTGCAGGCTGCAGGCAGCACTACATTTTGATTGACAATGCTGATCATGCCCTCACATGGTATCCTGATGATCGTTCTGTCACACATCATTGGATAACAGAATGGATAACCTTCATTGATTTCTTTCCTTCTCCCTTGTAGGTCGATTTCAGCATTTGTATTGATATTTTGCTGCGATCAGTTGACATAATACAGACTGAGAATCAAAACTAGACCTTCCCCAACCTGTCACATTCTGGACCAAAAGGATTGTCGACTTGACCAGATGAGCCACAGAAGTTAATGAAAGTCTTTTTTCTTAAATATTATACATTGAATTATTATAATACCAACGACGTACTAATCTGTTCTTATCATATTCTTTTTAAATAGGCAAACTAACACAAATACCCAACAGTTCAGTCGCAGCACATCATTGTTCAAGTGCTGTTTAGGTTGGCAGGAATATAACTTCATAATAGCTGGACTATTTTGTTTATCATGCAGAGTTGCTCGAATATGCCAAAACCACAATCCCAATCATCGCAGAATGAAGGCCATTCTTATAAACATTGAATATAATTGCTATAATTGCATGATGAAGAACCATTATGAAAATAAGATTCTGTGACATTTTTTGGAGTAACGGCACAAGCAACTTTTCAGAAGCTCCCTGAGAAAATAACACTGGATTTTTCATATTACATTTCTGAAAAGAAAGCGATGGGACACGACGGTTACAAAGTAGGACCAAATGGAAATGAGCCAAGGGTGAAATATGAATATTTTCAACTGTCACTGTAGAGAAGTTAACAAAAAAAAATCATACCAGTTATAAAAATCATGCCAAATGAGGTGGAGCCTTGATGATTATTCCGGGTGTGACAGGACTCACAAACTGGAACTTTGATCTGTGGCTGAGTTAGCAAAGTACAACCTCAGAAACTTCACAATAGGCCTGTTAATGATTGATCAACTAATAATTATTATAACTCATGTTGGTCTGTTACTTATGTTAGCCAGAACTAAGAGGCTACAGATTTCAGGAGAGGTGGGACTGGCTGTGTCTCGTTTCCTGGAAAGAGACGATTGAGGGGGTGACCCGATGGAAGTCTTCAGGATTATTAAGGAATTCAATAGAGTGGATGGAGAAACGATGGGCTGAATTTACACACTGATATAGGACCAAGTCTGGGGATGGTGGGCATGGAAATCTATACCCACCTGAAAGCTATGAGTACCCAGTTAAGGCACGTAACAGTTCAATTGAAGCTAATGAATAGAGGCCGACTGTAGTGTTGGCCTGGAGATGGCCTTCTGGTTATAGACGAGAGTGGCAGAGAGGGGTGGGACGTCAGTGTTTCAGCCATGCTTTGAGGCTCTCCTGCATACTTGGCTGGCCAAAACTCAAGCCATGGGCTGGAATATGGAGGGGCTCCCCCACCACAACAGAAACTGTGACCATTTTTAAAATTCAGAAGTGTTAAAAAAATTACTGATAGGAAGGCCTCATTCACCTTGGACATAGAATTATTAGTTGAACCACCATAGTTGTGTTTTGTGAAAGTGAGTGTCATACACCTACAACCTTATGTGTGAAAAGGTGTTTCTGACCTTCTCTCCTGACTGGCCTGCCTCTGATTTGAAAATTATTTCCACTTGTTTAAAAAGATTTAAAAGAGATTTAAAAAGCGCGGGAGCTGCGAGTCGGAGCAGAGATTTAAAAAGCGCGGGAGCTGCGAGTCGGAGAGGAGATTTAAAAAGAGCGGGAGCTGCGAGTCGGAGCGGAGATTTAAAAAGAGCGGGAGCTGTGAGTCGGAGCGGCGATTTAAAAAGCGTGGGAGCTGCGAGTCGGAGCGGAGATTTAAAAGGATCGCGGCCTAGTTTCGGGAGCCGTTCAGAGGAGGAGGAGCAGTCTCTGTCAGGGAAAGAACCTGAGAACATCTAAGACCCTCAGAAGGTAAGAAGGTAAGTAAGTGATTTTTACTCATTTTTATTTTTATTACCTTTTCAAATTGTGTGTGTGGGGGAGAAACTGAAGTGACATCACAGAAAAGATGTGACCTGAGTGGCTGGTTGGGAATCTACACTAAATTAAAAAAATTAAGCATTGGTAACTAATTAAACATAATTACTTAATTATAATTTAGAGGGGTATATAAGCCAGAGATCGGAGAGTACTATATTTAGCTTTCACATTTATAGTAGAAATCTAGTGCTAGGAAACAGATAGTTAACAGTAACTTTAAAAATCTGCTCCGATTCGCAGCTCCTGCGCTTTTTAAACCTCTTTTTAAACTTTTTAATTTTAATTTACTAATTAATTGACGCAATGTCAGTTAGAGGGGTACAGTGCTCTGACTGTGAGATGTGGCAGGTCCGGGAGGCTTCCAGCGTCCCGGATGGCTTCATCTGCAGAAAGTGCACCCAACTGGAGCTCCTCACAGACTGCATGGTTCGGTTGGAGCAGCAATTGGATGCACTTAGGAGCATGCAGGTGGCGGAAAGCGTCATAGATCGCAGTTCTATAAATGTGGTCACACCCAAGGTGCAGGCAGAGAAATGGGTGACCACCAGAAAGGGCAGGCAGTCAGTGCAGGAATCCCCTGTGGTTGTTCCCCTCTCAAACAGGTATACCCCTTTGGATACTGTCGGGGGGGGATAGACTATCAGGGGAAAACAGCAGCAGCCAGAGCAGTGGCACCACGGCTAGCTCTGATGTTCAGAAGGGAGGGTCAAAGCGCAGAAGAGCAATAGTAACAGGGGACTCTATAGTCAGGGGCACAGATAGGCGCTTCTGTGGACGTGAAAGAGACTCCAGGATGGTATGTTGCCTCCCTGGTGCTAGGGTCCAGGATGTCTCCGAACGGGTAGAGGGCATCCTGAAGAGGGAGGGCAAACAGGCAGAGGTCGTTGTACATATTGGTACTAACGACATAGGCAGGAAGGGGCATGAGGTCCTGCAGCAGGAGTTCAGGGATCTAGGCAGAAAGTTAAAAGACAGGACCTCTAGGTTGTAATCTCGGGATTACTCCCTGTGCCACGTGCCAGTGAGGCTAGAAATAGGAAGATAGAGCAGCTAAACACATGGCTAAACAGCTGGTGTAGGAGGGAGGGTTTCCGTTATCTGGACCACTGGGAGCTCTTCCGGGGCAGGTGTGACCTATATAAGAAGGACGGGTGCATCTAAACTGGAGGGGCATAAATATCCTGGCCGCGAGGTTTGCTAGTGTCACACCTCAGAGGGCAGTGAGGCTATATGGGTAGAGATCAGGAATAAGAAGAGTGCAGTCATAATGTTGGGGGTTTACTACAGGCCTCCCATCTGCCAGCGGGAGATGGAGGAGCAGATAGGTAGACAGATTTTGGAAAAGAGTAAAAACAACAGGTTGTTGTGATGGGTGACTTCAACTTCCCCAATATTGACTGGGACTCACTTAATGCCAGGGGCTTAGGCGGGGCAGAGTTTGCAAGGAGCATCCAGGAGGGCTTCTTAAAACAATATGTAGACAGTCCAACTAGGGAAGGGGCGGTACTGGACCTGGTATTGGGGAATGAGCCCGGCCAGGTGGTAGAAGTTTCAGTCGGGGAGCATTTCGGGAACAGTGACCACAATTCAGTAAGTTTTAAAGTGCTGGTGGATGAGGATAAGAGTGGTCCTAGGATGAATGTGCTAAATTGGGGGAAGGCTAATTATAACAACTGAAGAACCTATATTCGGGGCGGATGTTTGAAGGCAAATCAACATCTGACATGTGGGAGGCTTTCAAGTGTCAGTTGAAAGGAATTCAGGACCGGCATGTTCCTGTGAGGAAGAAGGATAAATACGGCAATTTTCGGGAACCTTGGATAACGAGAGATATTGTAGGCCTCGCCAAAAAGAAAAAGGAGGCATTTGTCAGGGCTAAAAGGCTGGGAACAGACGAAGCCTGTGTGGAATATAAGGAAAGTAGGAAGGAACTTAAGCAAGGAGTCAGGAGGGCTAGAAGGGGTCACGAAAAGTCATTGGCAAATAGGGTTAAGGAAAATCCCAAGGCTTTTTACACGTACATAAAAAGCAAGAGGGTAGCCAGGGAAAGGGTTGGCCCACTGAAGGATAGGCAAGGGAATCTATGTGTGAAGCCAGAGGAAATGGGCGAGGTACTAAATGAATACTTTGCATCAGTATTCACCAAAGAGAAGGAATTGGTAGATGTTGAGTCTGGAGAAGGATGTGTAGATAGCCTGGGTCACATTGAGATCCAAAAAGATGAGGTGTTGGGCATCTTAAAAAATATTAAGGTAGATAAGTCCCAAGGGCCTGATGGGATCTACCCCAGAATACTGACAGAGGCTGGAGAGGAAATTGCTGAGGCCTTGACAGAAATCTTTGGATACTCACTGTCTTCAGGTGATGTCCCGGAAGACTGGAGAATAGCCAATGTTGTTCCTCTGTTTAAGAAGGGTAGCAAGGATAATCCAGGGAACTACAGGCCGGTGAGCCTTACTTCAGTGGTAGGGAAATTACTGGAGAGAATTCTTCGAGACAGGATCTACTCCCATTTGGAAGCAAATGGACGTATTAGTGAGAGGCAGCATGGTTTTGTGAAGGGGAGGTCGTGTCTCACTAACTTGATAGAGTTTTTCGAGGAGGTCACAAAGATGATTGATGCAGGTAGGGCAGTGGATGTGGTCTATATGGACTTCAGTAAGGCCTTTGACAAGGTCCCTCTTGGTAGACTAGTACAAAAGGTGAAGTCACACGGGATCAGGGGTGAGCTGGCAAGGTGGATACTGAACTGGCTAGGTCATAGAAGGCAGAGAGTAGCAATGGAAGGTTGCTTTTCTCATTGGAGGGCTGTGACCAGTGGTGTTCCACAGGGATCAGTGCTGGGACCTTTGCTGTTTGTAGTACATATAAATGATTTGGAGGAAAATGTAACTGGTCTGATTAGTAAGTTTGCAGACGACACAAAGGTTGGTGGAATTGCGGATAGCGATGAGGACTGCGGATACAGCAGGATTTAGATTGTTTGGAGACTTGGGCGGAGAGATGGCAGATGGAGTTTAATCCGGACAAATGTGAGGTAATGCATTTTGGAAGGTCTAATGCAGGTAGGGAATATACAGTGAATGGTAGAACCCTCAAGAGTATTGAAAGTCAGAGAGATCTAGGAGTACAGGTCCACAGGTCACTGAAAGGGGCAACACAGGTGGAGAAGGTAGTCAAGAAGGCATACGGCCTGCTTGCCTTCATTGGCCGGGGCATTGAGTATACGAATTGGCAAGTCATGTTGCAGCTGTATAGAACCTTAGTTAGGCCACACTTGGAGTATAGTGTTCAATTCTGGTCGCCACACTACCAGAAGGATGTGGAGGCTTTAGAGAGGGTGCAGAAGAGATTTACCAGAATGTTGCCTGGTATGGAGGGCATTAGCTATGAGGAGCGGTTGAATAAACTCGGTTTGTTCTCACTGGAACGACGGAGGTTGAGGGGCGACCTGATAGAGGTCTACAAAATTATGAGGGGCATAGACAGAGTGGATAGACAGAGGCTTTTCCCCAGGGTAGAGGGGTCAATTACTAGGGGGCATAGGTTTAAGGTGAGAGGGGCAAGGTTTAGAGTAGATGTATGAGGCAAGTATTTTACACAGGGGGTAGTGGGTGCCTGGAACACGCTACCGGAGGAGGTGGTGGAAGCAGGGACGATAGTGACATTTAAGGGGTATCTTGACAAATACACAAATAGGATGGGAATAGAGGGATACGGACCCAGGAAGTTTAGAAGATTGTAGTTTAGTCGGGCAGTATGGTCGGCACGGGCTTGGAGGGCCGAAGGTCCTGTTGCTGTGCTGTACATTTCTATGTTCTTTGTTTGTTCTTTGTACTAGATTACCACATCAGCAAAAACAAATATCCAGCAATTCCTTTCAAAATCATATAAATATCAATCAAATCTCTCTTCACTTACTGTATTCCAGGGAATACAAGTTTGGTTTATGTAATCGCTTCTCATAATCTAACCTCTTGCAGCCCTGATAATATTCTGATGAACATGAGTACATTCATTCTGAGGCCAATATATACTTTCTAAAGTACGCTGCACAAAACTGTGCTCCCAATGTGGCATCCCTAGGGCTTTGTGCAGCTGTGATTTAATGCTTAAAATGTCACCTGTTAAGATCTTGGACCAGGCCCCAACATTTGTTAGGATACTGGACAAGAAATCCCAAACACTTTTTTTAAATTTATAAAATTTTGAAATTTTATAAAATTATGAAATGGATATTTCGCTCCACGAGTGATTCCACTGACAAATAGGGATATGCTATATCAAAACAAACGTCATTAGGAGGTGACAGGATTAAACTTCACTAACATCACAGAAAATAGCTTTTCAATTAACAATTGTACAATTCTTAATGATAAAAAGAAACACTTCAACTTCTAACTGATACCTTTTCTATCTCCAATTAAGCAAAAGCCATTGTCAATCAAAAGTCACTTGTAAATACAGTTAGCAAATACTGGGATGCTTGCTGTCCTCTGGATAAAGTGTTCTTGGAAAGACTGCCTGGAGCGAGAGAGAGAAACCCTTTCAGACATCAGCTGCAAGTCCTGCTGTCTTTGGCAGACTAAAATCTAGACTGTTTGCTATAGACCTGGGTCGGAGAATCGCCGGGGTGCGGTGTGAATCCCGCCCTCGCCGAATTCACCGGCACCGGAGATTCGGCGGGGGTGGGAATCGCGCCACGCAGGTTGGCGGGCCCCCCCGGCGATTCTCCAGCCCACGGTGGGCCGAAGTCCCGCTGCTGTAATGCCGGTCTCGCTGGCGTGAATTAAACCACCTCCCTTACCGGCGGGACCAGGCGGCGCGAGTGGGCTCCGGGGTCCTGGGGAGGGGGGGGGGCGGGTGGCGATCTGGCCCCGGGGATGCCCTCATGGTCGACGGGCCTGCGATCGGGGCCCACCGATCCGCGGGCGGGCCTGTGCCATGGGGGCACTCTTTCCCCTCTGCATCGGCCATAGCCTCCGCGATGACCGATGTGGAGGTGACCCCCCCGCCACGCATGCGTGGGGATGACGTCAGCAGCCGCTGATGCTCCCGCGCATGCACGGACTTCCACCGGCGCCAAAGGCCTTCCACGCCAGCCGGCGGGACGGCAAGCACTCCAGCGCGGGGCTAGCCTCTAAAGGTGAGTACTTGGCCCCTAAAGATGTGGAGAAATCCACACCTTTGGGGCGACCCGACGCCGGAGTGGTTCACGCCACTCCATCCCGCCAGGACCCCCTGCCCCGCCGGGTAGGGAAGAATCCCGCCCCTGGTTCTTCCAATTAGTTACATCATCTTTGTCCCACCAAGATCCCATGACCTGCTGAAACAAAATGTCTCATTTAATGATAAAATTACCTACTCTCCAGGGACTCTCCAATAATCATAACAAAATTCCATTAGTCATCTTTTTGTAAACAAAACACATGGTTGGAATGAATGATCATCTCACTTTTATGACATCTCAATTGCACCTTTTGTAACCATAGAGTGTGAATACCTTAACCTAGATTTTTTGTTAGTATTAAGGCAACAGATATATATGCTTGGTCTCCGGTTTTTAGAACCATTATTGTAACAGATATAAAATACATGGGCGGGATTCTACGCTCGCCGTCGCCGAAATCGCGTTCAGCGATCGGTTGGAAAACAACCGTTTCCGACGAAATCGGAGGGGGTGCCGCTTTCACGATGCTCCGCCCCCTCCAAAGCGTTGTGCTCTAGGAGTACGCCGCATGCCATATCGATGGCCTCAGAACATTGCCTGAGACCCATCCCCCGATGCTCTGCTCCGACTGGCCGAGTTCCCGACGACGTGCGTCACTTGTGGTATAATCCTTCGGGAACTCGGCGTGGCAGCTGCGGACTCAGTCCAGCACCACCACAGTCGGGGGGCGGCGGCATCCGCGTGCAGGGGGGACTTTGGCAAGGGCTGGGGGCACTGATTGGGGGGGGGGGTGGCTGGGGGCCTGCGAGCCGGCCAAATGGGGGCACTATTTTGCAGGCCGGGTATGCGTGCGGCCGACGCCATGTTGCATACCGCAACCGCTGCAGGCCGTCACCGTGCACATGCGCGGCCACGAACCCACCAATTCTCCGGGCCAGATCGGCAGCTAAAGCTGGGTGCTCTACGCTGCTCGGCTGCAAGCCCCCAGCCAAACGGAGGATCAGTGGCCGTTTTGCGCTGAATTATCGGTCGTAAAACGCCACCGTTCCCATGCCAGCATCAGGATACAGCCTCAAAATCAGAGAATCTAGCCCAATATATATACCAATTTCTTCCATTCATCACACGTCAATATTTGTATCTTGGTAAGGGCAGCCCCCACAACCCAAAGATGTACAGGGTAGGTGGATTGGCCACGCTAAATTGCCCCTTAATTGGAAAAATGAATTGGGTACGTTAAATTCATGAAAACAAAAAATTGTGGGCGAAATTCTCCCCCAACGGCACGATGTCCGCCGACTGGCGGCAAAAAAGGCGCCAATCAGACGGGCATTGCGCCGGCCCAAAGGTGCGGAATGCTCCGCATCTTTGGGGGCCGAGCCCCAACATTGAGGGGCTAGGCCGGCGCCGGAGGGATTTCCGCCCCGCCAGCTGGCGGAAATGGCGTTTGTTGCCCCGCCAGCTGGCGCGGAAATGCGGCGCATGCGCGGGAGCGTCAGCGGCCGCCAACAGTTTTCCGCGCATGCGCAGTGGGGAGAGTCTCTTCCGCCTCCGCCATGGTGGAGGCCGTGGCGGAGGCGGAAGGGAAAGAGTGCCCCCACGGCACAGGCCCGCCCGCGGATCAGTGGGCCCCGATCGCCGGCCAGGCCACAGTGGGGGCACCCCCCGGGGTCAGATCGCCCCCCCCCCAGGACCCTGGAGCCCGCCCACGCCGCCTGGTCCCGCCGGTAAATACCAGTTTTGATTTACGCCGGCGGGATGGCAATTTCTGGGCGAGACTTCGGCCCATCCGGGCTGGAGAATTGAGCGGGGGGTCCCGCCAACCGGCGCGGCCCGATTCCCGCCCCCGCCCAATCTCCAGCACCTGTATCTTGGTGACCAAAATAGGACACTATATTCTACATGCAGTCCGATCACAGTGTTATACAGTTGGACCATTACCCCCATTGAGGGGAGACAGTGGTATAGTGGTATTCTCACTGGACTGGCCATCGAGAGACCCAGGGTAATACTCTGGGGACCTGGGTTCGGATCCCGCCATGGCAGATGATGGAAATTGAATCACCGCCGCACCGTCCTTGTGGAGAGAAAGCCCCATCTTCACATTGAGGATACCCATCATCATTTTGTGTGCACTACCATAGTGCTAACTGGTATAGATTCAGGACAGGTCTAACAACTCAAGAGTGGGCATCTATGAGGCGTTGTGGGCTATCAGCAGCAGCAGAATCGTACTCAGCCACAATATGTAACCTCATGGCCTGGCATATCCCACACTCTACCATCACCACGAAGCCGGAGGAGCAACCTGTTCAATGAAGACGGCAGGAGGGCATGTCAGGTGCAGCACCAGGCATACAAAAAAATAAGCGGCGCGATTCTCCCAACGGGAGTCTAAGTGCCGACGCCGGAGTAAAAACCGGAGTGTTTCACTCTGGCGCCCGAGCCCGGTCCTAGCCCCCTATTCGCCTGCCCCCGGGGGGCTAGGAGCGGCGTTGCATAATTTACGCACGCTGGGCCTTGGCGCCGCGTAAATGACGTAAAAAGCGGCGCCGCGTAAATGACGTAACCCGCGCATGCGCGGTTGCCGTCCTCCCCGAGGCCGCCCCGCAAGAAGATGGTGGATGGATCTTGCGGGGCGGCGGAGGAGGAAAGGAGGTCCTCCATTAGAGAGGCCGGCCCGCCGATCGGTGGGCACCGATCGCGGGCCAGATCCCATTGGAGCACCCCCCCCCGGTGCAGGAACCCCCCCCCCCACAGGCCGGTCCCTCCCAGCGTTCCCGCGCAGTTCCAGGTGTGGCCGGCGCCGGCAGCGACCAGGTGTGGCCGGCGCCGGCGGGAACCTGTCGTGTTGGGGCGGCCACTCAGCGCATCCGGGCCGGGGAATCGCCGCTCGCCTTTTGCAAACGGCGAGCGCCGATTCTCCCAGCGGCCAGCCATGATTCTCGCCACGCTGGTTTGGGGGTGGTGGGAGAATCGCGTGCGGGTGTCGGGGCGGCGTGACGGGACACGTGCCGGGGCCCCGCCAATTATCCCACCCGGCTTGGGGGGGGGGGGGAAGAATTCCACCCAAGGTGTCAAACTGGTGAAGCTACAACACAGGGCCACTTGCGTGCCAAACAATATAAGCAGCAAGTGGTAGACAGAGCTAAGCGATCCCACAACCAACGCATCAGATCGAAATTCTGCAGTCCTGCCACATCCAGTCATGAATGGTGGTGGACAATTTAATAACTCACTGGAGGAGGAGGCTCCACAAATATGCCCATTCTCAATGATCAAAGAGCCCAGCACATTAGTGCAAAAAACAAGGCTGAGGCATTCGCAACGATCTTCAGTCAAAAGTGCCGAGTGGATGGTCCATCTCAGTCTCCTCCAGAGGTCCCCAGTATCACAGATGCCAGTTTTCAGCCAACTTGATTCACCCCATGTAATATGAAGAAATGTCTGATGGCACCGGATACGTCAAAGGCTCTGAGCCCTGACAATAATACTGAAGATTTGTACTTAAGAACTTGCTGCGACCCCTAGCCAAGCTGTTCCAGTACAGTTACAACATTGGCATCTACCCGGCAATGTGGAAGATTACCCATGTATATCCTGTACACAAAAGGCAGGACAAATCCAAACCAGCCAATTACCACCCTATCTGTCTACTCTCAATCATCAGTAAAGTGATGGAAGGCATTAGTGAAACAGATGGGTTTTTATGACAACCGACAATGTTTTCATGGCTTTTAATTCCAGATTTTTTATTGAATTCAAATTTCAGCATCTGCAGTGGCGGGATTCGAACCCAATTCCCCAGAGCATTAACCTGGGTCTTTGGGTTACTAGTCCAACGAAAATACCATTATGGCACTGCCTCCCCTCTTACCAAGATTCTTAGCAAAGATAGTTGTAAGTACAATTGCGACATAATGGAATTAGAAGCCTCACCACATTCTCAGGACAACTAGGGATAGACAACAATGTGGTTTGTCAGGATAATCCCCATCCTATGAACAAATTAAGAGGATACAATAGTTTAACTACATTAAATATAATCCGATTTGAGTGATAGTGATTTGCTGATTCCCAAATAATTTGCTGTGAACATTATTGTGCACATTTTAATAACAATTTAGCATTAGATTCAGGAACACAAACATAGAAAATGTTGTACATGTTAACATTATGTTTATAACTACAATGTTAAAATGTTGAATCGAATCACAGGATTTTAAAAAATTGATTACATTTTAAACAAACTGTAAAATATTTATTTTTATTGGCATCAATTCTCAGTTGTACACATTGGTTTCAAACTAATTCAGAGTTATTTTAAACTTAGGACTTGTGAATATTGTAGATGGAGAACAATCCTTGCTCAATAATGCCACACAGGTACATATTTACTGTACAAACATACGGCTGCTACAGTTTGCCTCAGGTTTAGATTGGGATTAATGGGACTGGGTAATAAGCGTCATTGTTGGACAAAAAGAAAACATAAGTGAGTAAGAATTTTCAGAGATGCCAGTAATGTCAGAGAACCACCAACTAGAAACTACGGTCGGGAATTTCCGGCAAAAGAGGTGGGCCGCCTTTGGCCATTGCCTTCGGTGGGACCGGACAACCTCAGTGGTGGCCAATGGCGACCCACCTCCATCACTGGAAAACCTGCTGTGGGGGGATGGAAATTCCCAGCCAACATTTCTACATTTGGTGAGCAATTCAGGGGATACACTCAGGATACAGAAGAGAGCTGCTAATTACATGATTTTACAATATTTAGTCAATGTGCTAAATCATGAGCTTCATTGTTAACACAGTGCAGAATGTGAAGAAGCAAACAAAGGCATAATCCTCTATCTAACCTGTAATGATATGCAAACATGCAGCTAATGAACACATAGAATAGGACACGACCAATGAGCAGCCAGGACAATCAGGGGTGGTATCTCACTATAAAAGGGATGTGGCACTCACACCGTGCCTCTTTCCACAGACCAACATCTACAGAGTGAGACAGGGTGTGTCCTCAGCATCACACCCCAGCACGTGGCTTAGAGCAAGGCTGGTTCAGTTAGACTGAGTTACTACATTTAGATTAGCAGAGAGTCGAACTCACTGAGAACTGTGCTAATAGTTCAATAAAACACATTGAACTCACTTCAAAGTCTGGAGCATCTTTTACTCAAAACTGCATCAAGTGGCAGCTTGTGTTATTCCAAATTACACAACACAACATGATACCAGGTGTCTGTTCAATCTAGTTAGTTCAACGCAGCAAGAAGATCCGTGACGACCAACGAATGTATACCGGCACAATGGAAAAGATTCAGGCTCCTCACCAGCTCAGGACCTCCGGCAATCTCAGTGCCAACTGGCGGATATTCAAGCAGAAATTTCAGCTTTATGTTGAAGCATCAGACCTCATTGGTGAGTCTGATGCACGGAGGATAGCTCTTTTCCTCACCACAGCGGGTGATCATGCCTTGGAAATATTCAACTCCTTTCACTTCGCCGAAGACCAGGACAAGACAAAGTTTCAGACCATCCTGGACAAGTTTGACAGCCACTGTGAAGTGGACGCCAACAAAATCTTCGAGCGCTACATATTCCAGCAGCGATTGCAAGGTAAAGACGAATCCTTTAACTCATATTTAACTAACCTTAGACTGCTAGCGCAATCCTGCAACTTCGGTGATATCACTGACTCCATGATCAGAGACCAAATCGTTTTTGGAATTCACTCTGATCCACTGAGAGAGTAGTTACTGAAGATCAAGCATATGACTCTCCAGTCACGATTGAAACATGCACAGTGCATCAACACGCTGAAAATCACTATTCCCAGTACAAAACGGCAGAAAACTAGCCCCCCACGAGGCGGAGAGTGTGCAGGCCATCTCCCGGATACAGCGCCTCCACATTGATGAAAGCGGCCATTTTGCACGCTCTTCCCAGGGCCCGATGCATGCGCAATGCGAACGGGATAACGAAGCGGCCGAAACCCACACTGCGCAGGTGCAGACGTCTGAGAACCGCACTGCGCATGTGCAACGACGCACGGAGCATCAGAACGCCGACGTCATGACGTGTTCGAACTGTGGCACCGCCCATTTAAAGAAACACTGCCTTGCAAGAGGCAGCCGCTGTTTAAACTGCGGGAAGCGAGGCCACTATGCAGCCCTGTGCAGATCTGCACCACCAGTCAGGAGCCAGCGCTCCCAATTCCGATGACGGCGCCTCCGGAGTGTGCAACAACGCCGACAGGATTCTGATCCCGGCAGTGCAACGGATCCATGTGATGAATGCCTGGACAACGTCTACGGTGTGGGCATTATTACAACGTGCGAATATGCCACACCAGACTCATCGCAAGTCCAGCCAATCCTCGCTGTGGATTCTGAGCACGAATGGCAAGCAGTGATGAAGGTCAACCAACCACTGCCCCATCCAGTTCAAGCTGGACACAGGTGCCGCTGCCAACCTCCTCTCACAGGCAGACTTCAGACGCATTAATAAGCCCCCCACGGTCCTTCCAGCTGCCTGCAAGCTCCTGGTTTACAACAGGAATGCCATCATGGCACTGGGATCCTGCCATCTGCACGTATCCAACCGACACACACAAGTTACGCTTTGAAATTGTTAAGCCGGACAGGGTATCCCTACTAGGTGCGCACGCCTACAAGCAGCTGAACCTCATTCAAAGTGTTTACACCACGACATCCTCCCATGTGGATCTTCAGGCCGGCATCGACAACATCCTTGCCTAGTATCCAGATGTGTTCAACGGGATGGGCATGCTGCCGTATCGATACAAGATTCTGCTATGGCCTGATGCCAAACTAGTGATCCATGCACCACGACGTGTCCCTGCTCCACTGAGAGAGCGCCTGAAGGCACAGCTCAAGGATTTCAGCAAAAAGGCATCATTTCCAAGGTCACCGAACCGAATGACTGGGTCAGCTCGATGGTGTGCGTAAAGAAGCCTTCGGGGGACCTGCGCGTCTGCATTGATCCCAAGGATCTCAATAAGAATATCATGCGGGAACACTACCCCAGCCCGAAGCGGAGGAACTCACGAGTGAGATGGCACACGCACGCTTCTTCACCAAATTGGATGCATCACAGGGATTTTGGCAAATCCAGCTGGAAGAGTCCAGCAGAAGGCTCTGCACCTTCAACACGCCTTTTGGCAGATACTGCTACAATCGCATGCCATTTGGCATAATCCCGGCATCGGAGATCTTCCAACGCATCATGGAGCAGATGATAGAAGGCATTGAAGGAGTTCATGTGTACGTGGACGACATCATCATATGGTCCACGACCCCTGAAGAACATGTGTCCCGTCTCCAGAAGGTATTGCGGCATGTACATGCCAATGGCCTAAAGTTTAACAGGTCCAAATGTTGTTTTGGCACATCGACCAGATCTCACAGCATGGTGTGCGGCCGGACACAGACAAAATCAAGGCCATCGAGGCGATGAAGGTCCCTGAGGACAAAAAGGCGGTGCTGCGCTTCTTGGGTATGGTCAATTTTCTGGGCATGTTCATTCCATACATGGCCACATACACCACGGCCCTACGCAACCTGTTGAAAAAGTCAACTGCCTTTGAGTGGAAGGCGGCACACCAGACAGAGTGGCTGGAGCTGAAAGCCAAGCTCACCACTGCACCGGTCCTGGCATTCTTCGACCCGGACCGGGAGACAAAGATATCCACAGATGCGAGTCAGGATGGCATCGGTGCGGTGTTGCTTCAACGAGATGACACGTCAAAATGGGCACCAGTAGCCTACTCATCAAGGGTGATGACGCCCACTGAAACCAGATATGCTCAGATTGAGAAGGAGTGCTTGGGTCTTCTCACCGGCATCCTCAAATTTCATGAGTATGTCTACGGCCTGCCGACATTCACTGTCGAGACGGATCATAGGCCTCTGGTCCACATCATCCACAAGGACCTGAACGACATGACGCCTCGGTTGCAGAGAATCCTGCTTAAACTTAGGAGGTATGACTTCAACTTGGTGTGCACACCTGGCAAGGAGCTCATCATCGCTGATGCATTGTCCCACTCCGTCACCTCACCCAGTGAGCCGCTGGAGATCATCCAGCACATCGAATCGCAGGTGCAGCTGTGTGCTAGCACTCTCCCGGCGACAGATGAGAAGGTAGTTCTCATCCGTGATGAGACAGCCAAAGACCCCCTCTTGCAGTGCATCGTCCACAACCTCACCAATGGCTGGCAGAAAGGGCAATGCCCACAATTTTACAATGTGAAGGATGACCTGACGGTGATTAATGGTATCCTCCTCAAGCTGGATAGGATTGTCATTCCGCTCAGTCTCCAAAGCTTGGTGCTGCGCCAGATTCATGAGGGGCACCTCATGGGCGTGGAGAAATGCAGATGCAGAGCCCGGCAAGCTATCAACTGGCCTGGCATCAGACAGGACATCACGAATATGGTCCTGAACTGTGCTACCTGTCAGCGGTTCCAGCCAGCGCAAAGCAAGGAGACGCTCCAGCAGCATGACATAGTGACCTCTCCGTGGTCCAAGGTTGGCATCGACCTCTTTCATGCAAATGGTCGCGACTACGTATTGATCATCGACTATTTCTCGAATTACCCTCAGGTACTGAAGCTCCCGGACCTCACCTCTCGGACCGTCATCAAAGCCTGTAAGGAGACCTTCTCAAGGCATGGCATCCCAATCACCGTCATGAGCGACAATGGCCCGAGCTTTACCAGTCGAGAATGGTCCACGTTTGCCAGGTCATACAATTTCCAGCATGTCACTTCCAGTCCGCACTATCTGCAGTCCAATGGAAAAGTCGAGAAAGGGGTGCACATTGAAAAACAGCTCATCTGCAAGGCCGTGGACTCTGCTTCCGACATACACCTTGCACTGCTCGCGTACAGGGCGACTCCATTGTCCACTGGCATGTCGCCGGCTCAACTCCTGATGAACAGGGACCTGCGGACGACGCTTCCAGCCACATACCTGCCCAACCTGGATCACTTCCCGGTGTTGCAGGAGATGCAGCAGCTCAGACACCGTCAAAAGCAGGGCTATGATGCCCATGCCACCGATCTGGCCGTGCTATCCCTGGCAGACACTGTCAGGATCAAGATACCGGATGGTGGGTGGTCTGCCCCGGCTGTTGTTGTTCGACAGGCCGCGACCCGCTCTTATGTTGTACGTATGGCTGATGGCTCCATCGTGCAAAGGTATCGACAGGCACTGCGCAAAGTTGCCTGCCCGCAACCACATTCTCCTCCATTTCCATATGTTGAATTGCCACCTCCTGATACCTCGCACCATGAGGCCACCAGTCAGGCTTCCAACCCACTTGTCAAGGCGCCGTCGTCCCCTCCGCCGCCTCTCCGGCGGTTGACCAGGATCAGACGCAAGCCTCAGAGACTGGACTTGTGAATGTTTGTTTTGTTTGCTCTGTTCTGTTGTCCTCCACCAGTCACATTAGACAGACTCATTCACATGTAAATACATTCACATAGGGCAACAAAATATTTTTAAAAAGGGGAGATGTCTGTTGCACTATCAATTACCACACAGACGAGAGTAGTGGAATAATCAAGGCTTTATTGAGCAAAGATGTTGTCCCTCCTGTAGCTGGAACCAGAATGGCTGCAGCACCGGCGAGCACACACATTTATACACCGCCTACTGGGCGGAGCCAGCAGGCAGGGATTTACCCATGTACCTCTATTATATGTGTCTTACCGTAATACATATAATACAGCTAGTGGTGACTACCACATTCACCCCCCTTTAAAAAAGAGTCCGGCTGGGGTGGTGGAAATTTCTTTTTACAATTTCAGTCTGTCGGGGGCCTTGATCCTCCTCTGTGATCGCCTCAGTCCTGGTGGTGATGTGAGCGTCGACTTGGTCACCTGCGACTCCGGGAGCGTGTTGTCCTTGTCCTCGTCATCCCATCGTGGAACCAATGGGAGGACGGATCCTCCTGGGGCGGGGGCTGCGGTGAGGTTCGCTGGGGGGAGGGGGAGTGGCGCAGGGGTGAATGAGACAACCGGAGGGGGGTGGGGGTGGGGGGGGGGGTGTCGGGTCGGGGGCCGTGGTTGGGGATCCAGCGGGTGCCAGGTCCCGGAGGGAGACTGTGTCCTGGCGCCCGTCTGGGTGTGCCACGTAGGCGTACTGCGGGTTCGCGTGCAGGAGGCGGACCCTTTCGACCAAAGGGTCCGACTTATGGGTCCGCACATGCTTGCGAAGGAGGATGGGTCCAGGAACTGTCAGCCATGTTGGGAGCGAGACCCCGGAGGTGGACTTCCTGGGGAAGGCAAGGAGACGTTCATGGGGGGTTTCGTTTGTCGCGGTGCAGAGGAGCGATCGGATGGAGTGGCGCGTGTCGGGGAGGACCTCCTGCCAGTGGGAGACCGGGAGATTTTAGACCAGAGGACCAGCAGGACGGCCTTCCAGACCGGCCCGTTCTCCCTCTCCACCTGCCCATTTCCCCGGGGGTTAAGACATAAGACATAGGAGCGGAAGTAAGGCCATTCGGCCCACCTGTTGTAGCTGGTCGTCCTGCTCGAGGCAATGCCCTTGCTGAGCAGGAACTGACGCAGCTCATCACTCATAAAGGAGGATCCCCGATCGCTGTGGACGTAGGTGGGGAAACCGAACAGTGTGAAGGTACTGTGGAGGGCTTTAACGACCGTGGCAGAAGTCATATCGGGGCATGGGACGGCGAAAGGGAACCGGGAGTACTCATCGACCACGTTCAGAAAGTAACGTGTTGTAGTCGGTGGAGGGGTGGGGCCGTTTGAATTCCATGCTGAGGCGTTCAAAGGGGCGGGAGGCCTTCACCAGATGCGCTCGATCTGGCTGGTAGAAGTGCGGCTTGCACTCCGCGCAGACCTGGCAGTCTCTGGTGACAGTCCTGACCTCCTCAATGGAGTAGGGCAGGTTGCGGGCCTTGATGAAATGGAAGAACCAGGTGACCCCCAGGTGGCAGAGGCCATCGTGGAGAGCCCGGAGTCGGTCCGCTTGTGCGGTGGCACATCTACCGCGGGATAGGGCGTCAGGGGGCTCGTTGAGCTTGCCGGGGCGATACAAAACCTCGTAATTATAGCTGGAGAGCTCGATCCTCCACCTCAAGATCTTATCGTTTTTGATCTTGCCCCACTGTGTACTAGTGAACATGAAGGCAACCGACCGTTGGTCAGTGAGGAGGGTGAATCTCCTGCCGGCCAGGTAATGCCTCCAATGTCACACAGCTTCCACGATGGCTTGGGCCTCCTTTTCGACAGAGGAGTGCCGAATTTCGGAGGCATGGAGATTGTGGGAAAAGAAGGCCACGGGCCTGCCCGCCTGGTTGAGGGTGGCGGCCAGAGCAATGTTCGATGCATCGCTCTCGATCTGGAAGGAGAGGGACCCATCGACCGTGTGCATCGTGGCCTTGGCGATGTCTGCCTTGATGCGGTTAAAGACCTGGTGGGCCTCAGCCGTCAGGAGAAAAACTGTGGACTGAATGAGTGGGTGGGCCTTGTCCGCATAGTTAGGGACCCACTGGGCATAGTAGTAGAAAACCCTGTGGTAATCACCACTATTGTACATATTAGAAGATGTGTGATAAGACTATGTACTACAGGTACGGGGGTAGTCCCTGCCTGCTGGCTCCGCCCAGTAGGCGGAGTATAAATATGTGTGCTATGATACAGCAGCCATTTCGCCAGCTGCTGTAGGAGGCCACACATCTTAATAAAGCCTCAGTTGTATTGAACTCTCGTCTCTGTGCAATTGATCGTGCATCAATTTATTACTCTAAGATTTTCAGAAGGTGGACCTCCGCATCAAGCCAGATCAAATTCAGCTGGTTCCGCAATCAAGCGATGCCAAAAAGGACTTTCAACACTGGCTAGCTTGTTTCGAAGCTGACATCAGGTCTGCACCAGACCCAATCCCGGAAGCTCAGAAGACCCAGATCCTCTACTCGCGGCTGAGCTCCAAGGTCTTTCCTCTTATCCAGGATACGCTGAACTACGATGAAGCCATGGCGCTACTGAAAGAGAATTACTCCCAGCAGACGAACACGCTCTTCGCCAGACACGTACTCTCTCCTCGCAGTCAACACCCTGGTGAGTCCGTAGAAGATTTCTGGCGTGCTTTAATTCCTCTGGTCAGAGACTGTGACTGTCAGGCCGTCACGGCCATGGAACATTCAAACCTCCTCATGAGGTAGGCCTTCATTACGGATTTAGGGTCAGACCTCATACGCCAGCGAATTTTAGAGGGGGCGCCAAAAAAACTGGCGCTATCAATGACGGTCACCTCGCGGCCCACCCCTCCTACACATTGTGGAATCCGCAGACGGCCGTCCCACCGGGGCCTCACCCAACCAATACGCCTGTGCCACGCATCAGCCAGCCAACCCCGGGGGCCCCCGATGTTACTTCTGCGGGCAACAGAAACACCCCCGCCAACGCTGCCCGGCCCTCACCGCTCTTTGCAAGGCCAGCGGCAAGAAGGGGCACTTTGCTGCGGTGTGCCAGGCCTGCTCAGTCGCCGCTATTGCCCCGACGCCCCTCGCGTAGGGACAATGGCGCCGCCACCTTCACCTCCCCGGACCACGCGCGGCCACTGGGTGCCGTCATCTTCTCCCCCTCAGACCACGCGCGGCCAGTGGGTGCCGCCATCTTCTCCCCCTCAGACCACACGCAGCCAGTGGGCGCTGCCATCTTCCCCTTCTCGGACCACGTGCGGCCCATGGGAGCTGCCATCTTTTTCAACCCCGCCACGTGCGGCCCGTGGGTGCCGCCACCTTGTCCACCCCAAGACCATCAGGTGCCGCCATCTTGTCTTCCCCACGGCACATGCACCACCTTTGTTCCAGGACCCGCACCCCCCGGGCACCCCACCGTTCGACACCAGCGACGACCAGCCACGACTCGCCTCGGTCACGATCGACCAGTCTCGCCCGCACAATCTAGCCACCGCCTCGACAAGCGTGAAGATCGATGGGCACAAGACCTTTTCCCTGCTAGACTCCGGGAGCACCGAAAGCTTCATCCATCCAGATACGGTAAGGCGCTGCTCCCTTGCGGTACACCCCGCCAATCAAAGAATCTCCCTGGCCTCCGGATGTAACCTCCAGAGCCTAACCTTGAAATTCGGCGGGCCCTTACTGTGTGCAGCCTCACGACCCTAAAGGTCGACCCACCTTCCCTATTTGCAAACGTAACCCCGGATTGCAAACCTGTCACCACCAGGAGCAGACGGTACAGCACCCAGGACAGGACCTTCATCAGGTCCGAGGTCCAGCGGTTGCTTCGGGAAGGCATCATCGAGGCCAGCAACAGCTCCTGGTCAGCCCAAGAGGAAGTGGTGAAAACTGGGGAGAAACACAGAATGATCGTGGACTACAGCCAGACCATCAATCAGTACACGCAGCTCGACACGTACCCCCTCCCATGCATATCTGATATGGTCAATCAGATTGCAGAGTACTGGGTCTTCTCAATGGTAGACCTCAAATCTGCCTACCACCAGCTCCCCATCCGGAAGGCGGACCGTCCATAAACTGCCTTCAAGGCAGATGGCCGCCTCTACCATTTTCTCAGGGTTCCCTTCATCGTCACCAACGGGGTCTCGGTCTTCCAAAGGGAGATGGGCAGAATGGTCGACCGGTACGGGTTGCGGGCCACCTTCCCGTACCTAGACAATGTCACCACCTGCGGCCACGATCAGCAGGACCACGATGCCAACCTTGCCAAATTTCTTCACACCGCCACTCTCCTAAACCTCACCTATAACAAGGAGAAGTGCGTATTTAGCACAAACCGCTTAGCCATCCTCGGCTATGTGGTCCAGAACAGAGTTCTGGGGCTCAACCTTGACCGCATGCGCCCCCTTGGAGCTCCCCCTGGCCCACTGCCCCAAGGCCCTCAAACGCTGCCTGCGATTCTTTTCATACTACGCCCAGTGGGTCCCAAACTACGCGGACAAGGCCCGCCCACTCACCTAGTCCACCCTTTTCCCCCTGACAGCTGAGGCTCAACATGCCTTCAACCATATTAGAGCCGATATCGCCAAGGCCGCAATGCACGCAATAGTCGTGATGGCTGCCCTTTCTCTAAGTGGAGTGCGACGCATCAGGCGTCACCCGAGCCGCCACGCTCAATCAGGCAGGCAGGCCCGTGGCATTCTTTTCCCGCACCCTTCATGCCTCCGAAATTCGGCACTCCTCCGTCGAAAAAGAGGCCCAAGCCATCGTTGAAGCTGTGCGCCATTGGAGGCATTACCTGGCCGGCAGGAGATTCACTCTCCTCACTGACCAACGGTCGGTTGCCTTCATGTTCAATAACACACAGCGGGGTAAGATCAAAAATGATAAAATCTTGAGGTGGAGGATCGAGCTCTCCACCTACAACGACGAGATTTTGTATCACCCCGTCAAGCTCAACGAGCCCCCAGATGCCCTATCCCGAGGTACATGTGCCAGCAGGAGTCTGCACATCCTCACCGTGTGTGCGTGGGTTTCCTCCGGGTGCTCCGGTTTCCTCCCACAGTCCAAAGATGTGCAGGTTAGGTGCATTGGCCATGATAAATTGCCCTTACTGTCCAAAATTACCCTTAGTGTTGGGAGCTGGTGGTACGCAGACTTCAGGTCCACTGTGGAAAAGACCCGATACTGTACAATCTGATTGACCATGTCAGATATGCGTGGGAGGGGGTACGCGTTGAGCTGCGTGTACCGATTGATGGTCTGACTGTAGTCAATGACCATCCTGTGCTTCTCCCCAGTCTTTACTACTGCCACTTGGGCTCTCCAGGGGCTGTTGCTGGCCTCAATGATGCCTTCCCGCAGGGGCCGTTGGACCTCCGACCTGATGAAGGTCCTGTCCTGGGCACTGTACCGTCTGCTCCTGGTGGCAACGGGTTTGCAATCCGGGGTGAGTTTCGCAAACAAGGAAGGTGGATTGACCTTAAGGGTTGTGAGGCCGCATACGGTGAGGGGGGGTAGGGGTCTGCCGAAATTTAAGGTTAAGCTTTAGAGGTGGCACTGGAAGTCCAGGCCGAGTAACAAGGCAGCGCAGAGGTGGGGGAGGACGTAGAGCCGGAAGTTGCTAAACTCTACGCCTTTGATGGTGAGGGTCGCGATGCAGTACCCCCGGATTTCCATGGAATGGGATCCGGAGACCAGGGAGATTTTCTGGCTAACGGGGTGTACTGCGAGGGAGCAGCGCCTTACCATCGTGGGGTGGATGAAACTCTCTGTGCTCCCGGAGTCAAAAAGGCAGGACGTCTTGTGCCCATCGATTTTCACCGTTGTCATTGCGGTCGCGAGGTTGCGGGGCCGGGACTGGTCCAGGGTGATCGAGGCAATCTACGTTGGATGCTGGGAGGCCCCGGGCTGGTCAGCGGTGGTGGGGGTAGCGGCAGGCGATGAAAGGCCAGACGAACTTCCAGATGAGCAGGAGTCCTGAGGCGCCGTGAAAAATGTCGCCGAAGATGGCGGCACCCATGGGCCGCACATGGCTTGCGAGGAGGAAAATGGCGGCGCCCCTGGGTCGCACGTGGGGGGTGTAGGAACGCTGGGCCTAGACATAGTGTCGACCGACCGGGTCTGGCACACAGAAACAATGTGTCTCTTTTATTTTTCCATAGAATTTACAGTGCAGAAGGAGGCCATTCGGCCCATCGAGTCTGCACCGGCTCTTGGAAAGAGCACCCTACCCAAGGTCCACACCTCCGCCCTATCCCCATTACCCAGTAACCCCATCCAACACTAAGTGCAATTTTGGACAGTAAGGGCAATTTATCATGGCCAATCCACCTAACCTGCACATCTTTGGACTGTGGGAGGAAACCTGAGCACCCGGCGGAAACCCACGCACACACGGGGAGGATGTGCAGACTCCGCACAGACAGTGACCCAAGCCAGAATCGAACCTGGGACCTTGAAGCTGTGAAGCAATTGTGCTATCCACAATACTACCGTGCTGCCCGCATCCATTGCAGGTTGCGCTCCGTGCCGGGTAGCATTGCCAGGGGTGTTTGTTCTGCCCGCCAAAATAGCATTTGGGCACCCCGGAGTCGGCTGGCTGGCGCTTGGCGCAGGCTTGTGGTGAGCTGGAGTCGGTAGCTGGTGGGTCCCACGATGCCCATGAGGGTGTTGTGCGGTCGGGGGCGTATGAGTGGATGTTACGGGAGGCCACTGTTAATGAGTTTGCTAGCTGTCTGGTTCCCGCAAGATCAAGCGTGCCCCCTTCCAATAGGCGATGGCGGACGTACGCAGACCTCGTGCCTGTAAAGAAGGCATCTCGGATTACAAGTTCTGTGTGCTGGACTGCCGAAACTGGCAGTCATAGTTCCTCCCCAAGATTTGCAGGGCACGCCAGGAATCATCTAGGGACTCACCAGGGAGTTGCTGTCTCGTGGACAGGAGGTGCCTGGCATATAGTTGATTGACTGCCGAACGTAATGTCCCTTCAGGAGCTCCATTGCTTCGGAATAAGTGGGCGCATCCCGGATGAGAGGGAAAATGTCAGGGGCTCATCTGTGAATAAAGGACTTGGAGCTTATGTGCGTCCGAGGGTTCCTCAGCGGATGTTCAGCAGTAGCTTTCGAAGCAGGCTAGCCAGTGGTCAAAAGCAGACATAGCGCTGGCTGCTTGAGGGCTCAGCTGCAAGCAATCAGGCTTGATGTGAAGATCCATCATTTTAAAATCTTTGCTCAATAAATTGATGCACTATCAATTACCACAAAGACGAGAGTAGTGGAATTTTCGAGGCTTTATTGAGCAAAGATGTTGTGCCTCCTGTAGCTGCCACCAGAATGGCTGCAGCACCGGCGAGCACACACATTTATACGCCGCCTACTGTGCGGAACCAGCAGGCAGGGATTTACCCATGTACCTCTAGTATATGTGTCTTACCGTAATACATATAATACAGCTAGTGGTGACTACCACAATGTCATGATATGCAAACATGCAGCTAATGAACACATAGAATAAGGCATGACCAATGAGCAGTCAGGACACTCAGGGGTGGTATCTCACTATAAAAGGGATGAGGCACTCACACCCCGCCTCTTTCCACAGACCAACATCTACAGAGTGAGACAGGGTGTGTCCTCAGCATCACACCCCAGCACGTGGCTTAGAGCAAGGCTGGTTCAGTTAGACTGAGTTACTACATTTAGATTAGCAGAGAGTCGAACTCATTGAGAACTGTGTTAATAGTTCAATAAAACACATTGAACTCACTTCAAAGTCTGGAGCATCTTTTACTCAAAACTGCATCAAGTGGCAACTTGTGTTATTCCAAATTACATAACACAACATAACCCATAATCAGACATGAATTGCAACTAGAATACATTTTAAAAAGTAACAGCACTGCAGAGGTGAGAGCAGCTGATAACTTTTCAACCGTCCTGTTCAGCAGAGCACAGACTCCAGAGACCTTCCGCAAAAGGGTTAAATAGAGTTGAAGTAATTGTTTGTCTGATAAAAATTCCCACCAGAAATCTCTGGCATTGTGGACATGAGGGGAAATGGCATGAAATGTAACTGTTATCTCCCACATCTGCCAGGGCTGGAAATATATCAGGAAAATCAGCGCTCAAGAGGTCTGCTGAGATAGACTCACAAAACTGTTCTGACATGATTATCACCTGGTTCAAACACAAGAGCAAAGGTCATCTATACTGACAGTTTAACCCTTTAGTGCTGGAAGGATCTTAAATAAAAAGATGGAAGCCAAATTATTGCTATTGATATTGCGATGATCAATGTGTAACTGTGGTCAGTAATTTCAAGACTAATTTGCTTACTGCCCATTTTTTGCACTTTGCGTTAAAAATACCAAGGTAGGGAGGTATTTTGGTGTAGGGAGGGCATTCCAGAGATTAAGAATCTGACAACTGATGTTCTGGCCACCAATGAAAAATTGGGTATCCTGAAGAGGCCAGAATTAGATGAGTGCAGATATTGCAGAGGAACATGAGGTTGATGATTTCAGAGATAGGAAGGTGTGAGGCCATGGAGGGATTTGAAAGCAAATAACATAATTAGCCACGTGTCTTCCATAAGTGAAGATAGCTTCCCACAGAAACTCATCACTTGAAAGGATTGTAGTGATTCTATACTCACCACAAATCTCTGCAGGACCTACCTGTGAGCTAGCTGAACGTCGGAGCTGGCTTAATATCCAAAGATCCTTACTGATTGCTGTCTGAAGCTTACTGTTTTTATGCCCAACTTGTTACCTCTAAATGCAGTTTGCTTCACAGTACCCATTTTTCCCTGGTTAATGGTGCTACTCACATTTCTTGCCCATTGTATTCTCAGGGCAAAGCTTTACACTTCTATTTGTAAGATTGACATATGAATATTTTGTACACATATCTGCCTTGTATATTAAGGAATGTTTATTTTATATGGATTGGCGCCTTCATTGAAAATAACAGACAAAGGAATGTTTAACACTGTGTTTAGTTTTCTTCACAATAAATTATTTTGAGTTTTCTGTTTCCTACCTTGGTTTTGCCTTTATAACTGTTGTATTGAAAAGGACCAGCGGAGACACCCATCAGTCAATTGATGTCAGAATCAAAGATAAATTAGAGGTCATCATGGACTCTGACTTTATCAACAAGCTCCAGATGGAACCGTGGAGCAGCATGGCTGGAATCTGATTAACTGAAGAATTTGGGAAAACTGGGTCCACAGGCTGCTGTTTGTTTTGGTCCAATCAACAATATTATCTCTCATTCCTTCACAAACATGGGCATGTTTACTTAGAATTGGATAATAGGAAAAATAAATATTATAAGGCAGCTGACATAAACAGTACCAATGCCATCTGGTTTGGTGTCAGAACCCAGTCATTTGCCTAATTCCCAAAAGAAAAGTTCCACACAAGATTTTAAAGAGAATTAAAAGCTAGAGCTTCAATATGAGCAGGCAGCAGTTCATAGAATCATAGAATTTACAGTGCAGAAGGAGGCCATTCGGCCCATCAAGTCTGCACCGGCTCTTGGAAAGAACACCCTACCCAAGCCCACACCTCCACCCTATCCCCATAACCCAGTAGCCCCACCCAACACTAAGGGCAATTTTGGACACTAAGGGCAACTTAGCATGGCCAATCCACCTAACCTGCACACCTTTGGACTGTGGGAGGAAACCGGAGCACCCGGAGGAAACCCACGCACACACGGGGAGAACGTATAGACTCTGCACAGACAGCAACCCAAGCCGGGAATCGAACCTGGGACCCTGGAGCTGTGAAGCAATTGTGCGAACAACTATGCTACCATGCTGCCCAGTTCTGGTGTAATATATTCCAGGCACTGCCTTCATGAAAAGCATGTCATCTCTTTGTGCTGCATCAAAGTAAAACAAATCTTCAGTCCTATGCCATTTTCCACATATGTGGTCCAATTTTGCAGTCGGCAAAGCACTACTGTTGACACATGGCACATTTATCTCTTTCCCATTCTTAACCCTGGCACAACTTTAGAGCTCTTCCATTGGTGCCCATATGTCAACAAGACACACATTTAAGCCAAAACCAGCAATTGAAAGCCTTGACATATTTGCATCTTCAAAAAGCTCCATGGATGAAAGCCCTGTCATGCAACCTAACTGAGGGAGGAGGTTTTGCCGGGGCATGTTCCGATTCCCCCTGCAGGGGAGGTCCCGGAACACCGCGACACCTCGGACTCCCCCCCCCCCCCCCCCCCCACTTCCCTCCCAGGTGCATCTGGTGGGCAACGGGCAGAACAGGCTGGCAGCATGCCATCCCGCTCGCCCGAGGCACAGCCTGGCCCATCCAGGCCAGGCCGCCCCAGGAAACGGCTGCCAAAGGGGACCCTTGTCAGAGGGCAGGAATCACAGGCGTCTACCTCCAGTTCTGCTGTACCACCTGGGGAACCACACAGATGTAGTCATCGGGCCCGTAAGGCCAGAACATTAGACACGGAGAAAGTTGGCATGGGTGCAGGGCACAGACTAGGTATAGGGGCTAGGGCACGTGTATGAACTGTTGGTAATTAAAATCACTTTCACACCTACAGAAGCTGCCTCTGTGCTCTGTCCGATGCGTGCGGCGGTGGGGTGTGAGGTGAGCGCCAGTGTGTGAGGGGTGATAGATCGAGCCCGCATTGCCCTCGCCACCCCGCCCCCGGGCAGACGACATCTACAGACCTTGAAAGATACCCTCGTACGAACGGGATATGGCACTCGACTCATTGATCGACAGTTCCAATGCGCCACAGCGAAAAACCGCACCGACCTCCTCAGAAGACAAACATGGGACACAACCGACAGAATACCCTTCGTCGTCCAGTACTTCCCCGGAGCGGGGAAACTACGTCATCCTCTTCACAGCCTTCAACACGTCATTGATGAAGATGAACATCTTGCCAAGGTCATCCCCACACCCCCACTACTTGCCTTCAAACAACCGCGCAACCTCAAACAAACCATTGTTTGCAGCAAACTACCCAGTCTTCAGAACAATGACCACGACATCACACAACCCTGTCATGGTAATCTCTGCAAGACGTGCCAGAGCATCGACATGGATACCACCATTACACGTGAGAACACCACCCACCAGGTACGCGGTACATACTCGTGCGACTCGGCCAACGTTGTCTACCTCATACGTTGCAGGAAAGGATGTCCCGAAGCGTAGTATATTGCCGAGACCATGCAGGCGCTGCGACAACGAATGAACGGACATCGCGCGACAATCACCAGGCAGGAATGTTCCCTTCCAGTCGGGGAACACCTTCGCAGTCAAGGGCATTCAGCCTCTGATCTCCGGGTAAGCGTTCTCCAAGGCGGCCTTCAGGACACGCGACAACGCAGAATCGCCGAGCAGAAACTTATAGCCAAGTTCCGCACACATGAGTGCGGCCTCAACCGGGACCTGAGATTCATGTTGCATTACATTCATCCCCCACCATCTGGCCTGTGAAATCCTACCAACTGTCCTGGCTTGATGTAATTCACACCTCTTTAACCTGGGGTTACCCCATCTCTGGATCTATAAAGATTTAATCACCTGCTAATGGTCACATTCCAAGCATTGTCTGTCATCTTTGAATTTGTCTACATATATGTTTCTGGAACGTACCTCTTCATTCACCTGAGGAAGGAGCAGCGCTCCAAAAGCTAGTGACATCGAAACAAACCTGTTGGACTTTAACCCGGTGTTGTAAGACTTCGTACTGTCAACAAACAATGGGCACGATACACGGGCCACGCTGCACCCGAAAAGCAGCTCGCCGCAGCGCAGCGAGGCTGATAGAAGCCGGAAGACCCCACTTCCAGGATCAACACCGTACGAGATCTAATGTGATCTTGTGAGACATTGGGTGTAAATCCTTCCCATTGTGGGCAGGATCACATTTTAGCAAATCTGCATATTAGAGCAAGACAGCTAGTCTCACTTTTATGTGCAGATTACTCAGTTACCTGCACTGTGGGATCAATCTTTCTCACTTCGGAGACCTAGGGAGAGCGCTGTTCAGTACTGGTCTCAACAAACAGGAACCAGATGGAACGGCACTCGAGGGAGTCTCCCAGGGGACTGGAGGCCCCAGGTGCATGCTCTTTGGGCAGGGTGGTGGTGAACTGCAGGTGCTGCCTGGACACCCTGGCACTGCCAGCCTGGCACACTGGCAGTGCCACCTGGGTGCAAGCCTGGCACTACCAAGTTTCCCAGGTGGCACTGACAGCAGGCAGGGTCACCGCCAGGATGCCAGTTTGGCATTGCCAAGATTGCATTTTGTGCGCGGTGGTGAACTGGCCGGGGGTGCCCTGCGTGGCTGCTAGAGGTGGTGTGGAGGGGACTGGGGGCCCTCCCATAGTGCATTGGGGCTTGGGAGGGCCAGGGGTCAGGATGCCATTTAAAAATGGAGTACCAATCTCTCGCTATACTAAGGAGTTCCGGCGAGCAGAGCTCCTCGGTCTAGAAAACAGGGCTATGTTCGACTTTGGCCGCGCATTCCCCGCTGAGGCCCCTTATTTAACGCGAGTAGCATTTTATAGCCATGTGGTTTTCATCGCTGAGAGCGCCAAGAAGCACCTGGCTAAACGTGCTGGCTGTGGGACTTTGTTCCTATTTAGTTGAATCGTGCCCTATGCATGGGGTACAGTCCATTTTTGCTTGTCATGGATTACCTGTGGAGCTTATCTCAGATAACTGCCCTCAACTTTGTTCTTCTCCATTCCAAACTTTCATGAAGGAAACAGTATCAAACATATCCTTGACATTACCATTCAGCATCAATAGACCAGCTGAAAGATTTGTTTCCATAGATAAATATAAATACTCAAGATACCATTGTTGCACGTGTGTTCAAACCTGTTATGAAACACCAATTGGTTAACCTCTTGCTGAAATGTAGAAGAACTCCACATTCCACTAATGGCTCACTTATGTCCTTTACGGAAAGAAATCTGCCACCCTTACCTGGTCTGGCCTACATGTGACTCCAGACCCTCAGCAATGTGGGTGACTCTTATATGCCCTCTGAATATGGGCAGCATGGTAACACAGTGGGTAGCAGTGTTGCTTCACAGCTCCAGTGACCCAGGTTTGATTCCCGGCTTGGGTCACTGTCTGTGAGGAGTCTGCACATTCTCCCCATGTCAGCATGGGTTTCCTCCGGGTGCTCTGATTTCCTCCCACAAGTCCCAAAAGACATCCTGTCAGGTGAATTGGATATTCGGAATTCTCCCTCAGTGGATCTGAACAGGTGCCGGGATGTGGCAACTTAGGGCTTTTCACAGTAACATCATTGTAGTGTAAATGTAAGCCTGCTTGTGACAATAAATATTATTATTTTTAAAAATGGCCTAGCCAGCCGCTCAGTTGTATTCAACCGCGATGAAAACACAAAATAGAAATGTAACCGGACAGACCACCCGGCATCGAACCAGGCACCGGAAATGACAGCACCAAACTCAGCCTGCCAACCCTGCAAAGTCCTCCTTACTAACATCTGGGGGCTTGCACCAAAGTTGGGAGAGTTGTCTCATACACTAGTTAAGCAACAGCCTGATATAGTCATAGTCACAAGAGAATCATACCTTACAAACAATGTCGCAGACACCACTATCACCATTCCTGGGTAGGTCCTGTTCCACCGGCACGACAGACCGAGCAGAGGTGGTGGCACAATGTTATACAGTCGGGAGGGAGTTCTCCTGGGAATCCTCAACATTGACTCATGGCTTCAGGTTAAAGATGGGCAAGAAAACCTCTTGCTGATTACCACATACTGGCCACCAACAGCTGGTGAATCAGTACTCCTCCATGTTGAACACCACTCGGAGGAAGCACTGAGGGTGACATGGGCGCAGAATATTCTATGGGTGGGAGACTTCAATGTCCATCACCATGAGTAGCTCGGTAGTACTAGCACACACCAGAAGACCAGAAGAGGATTGCTAGTGTCACACGGGAGGGTTTAAACTAGTATGTCAAGGAGGTGGGTACCAGAGCAATTGGTCAGAAGGTGAAAAAATTGAGGGAGAACTAGGGAATAGGGCCAGTATAGCTCTGAGGAAGAGCAGGCAGGGAGATGTTGCTGAAAACAGCGGGACAGGTGGCCTGAAGTGCATATGTTTTAATGCAAGAAGTATAACAGGTAAGGCAGATGAACTGAGAGCATGGATTAGTACTTGGAACTATGATGTTGTTGCCATTACAGAGACCTGGTTGAGGGAAGGACAGGATTGGCAGCTAAACTTTCCAGGATTTAGATGTTTCAGGTGGGATAGGGGGGGATATAAAAGGGGTGGAGGAATTGCGCTACTGGTTAGGAGAATATCACTGCTGCACTGCGGGAGGACACCTCAGAGGGCAGCGGGGCTATATGGGTAGAGATCAGGAATAAGAAGAATGCAGTCACAATATTGGGGGGTTACTACAGGCCTCCCAACAGCCAGTGGGAGATAGAGGAGCAGATAGGTAGACATATTTTGGAAAGGAGTAATAGCAACAGGGTTGTTGTGATGGGAGACTTTGACTTCCCCAATATTGACTGGTACTCACTTAGTGCTAGGGGCTTGGACGGGGCAGAATTTGTAAGGAGCATCCAGGAGGGCTTCTTAAAACAATATGTACATAGTCCAACTAGGGAAGGGGCTGTACTGGTCCTGGTATTGGGGAATGAGTCTGGCCAGATGGTAGAAGTTTTAGTAGGGGAGCATTTCGGGAACACTGACCACAATTCAGTAGGTTTTAAAGTGCGGGTGGACAAGGTATAAGTAGGGGAGCATTTCGGGAACAGTGACCACAATTCATAGAACATAGAACATAGAAAATACAGCACAGAACAGGCCCTTCGGCCCACGATGTTGTGCCGAACCTTTGTCCTAGATTAATCATAGATTATCATTGAATTTACAGTGCAGAAGGAGGCCATTCGGCCCTTTGAGTCTGCACCGGCTCTTGGAAAGAGCCCCCTACCCAAACTCAACACCTCCACCCAACACCAAGGGCAATTTTGGACACTAAGGGCAATTTATCATGGCCAATCCACCTAACCTGCACATCTTTGGACTGTGGGAGGAAACCGGAGCACCCGGAGGAAACCCACGCAGACACGGGGAGGATGTGCAGACTCCGCACAGACAGTGATCCAAGCCGGAATCGAACCTGGGACCCTGCAGCTGTGAAGCAATTGTGCTATCCACAATGCTACCGTGCTGCCCTTAAGAACAAATAAATCTACACTATATAATTTTACCGTAATCCATGTACCTATCCAATAGCTGCTTGAAGGTTCCTAATGTTTCTGACTCAGCTACTTCCACAGGCAGTGCATTCCATGCCCCCACTACTCTCTGGGTAAAGAACCTACCTCTTTCAGTAAGTTTTAAAGTGCTGGTGGACAAGGATAAGAGTGGGCCCAGGGTGAATGTCCTAAATTGGGGGAAGGCTAATGTTAGGCGGGAACTGAAGGGCATAGATTGGGGGCAGATGTTTGAGGGTCAATCAACATCTGACATGTGGGAGGCCTTCAAATATCAGCTGAAAGGAATTTGGGATCACCATGTTCCTGTGAGGAAGAAGGATAAATACGGCAAGTTTCGTGAACCTTGAATAACGAAAGATATTGTAGGCCTCGTCAAAAAGAAAAATAAGCATTTGGCAGGGCTAGAAGGCTGGGAACAGACGAAGCCTGTGTGGAATATAAAGAAAGTAGGAAGAAACTTAAGCAAGGAGTCAGGAGGGCTAAAAGGGGTCATGAAAAGTCATTGGCAAATAGGGTAAAGGAAAATCCCAAGTTTTTTCACACGTACATAAAAAGCAAGAGGGTAGCCAGGGAAAGGGTTGGCCCACTGAAGGACAGTGGAGGGAATCTATGTGTGGAGCCAGAGGAAATGGGCGAGGTACTAAATGAATGTATCAGTATTCACAAAAGAGAAGGAATTGGTGGATGTTGAGTCTGGAGAAGGGTATGTAGATAGCCTGGGTCACATTGAGATGTTGGGTGTCTTGAAAAATATTCAGGTGGATAAGTCCCCAGAGCCTGATGGGATCTACCCCAGAATACTGAAGGAAGCATGAGAGGAAATTGCTGAGGCCTTGACAGAAATCTTTGGATCCTCACTGTCTTCAGGTGATGTCCCGGAGGACTGGAGAATAGCTAATGTTGTTCCTTTGTTTAAGGGTAGTAAGGATAATCCAGGGAACTATAGGCCGGTGAGCCTTACATCAGTGGTAGGGAAATTACTGGAGAGAATCCTTTGAGACAGGATCTATTCCCATTTGGAAGCAAGTGGGTGTATTAGCAAGAGGGTTTGTGAAGGGGAGATCGTGTCTCACTAACCTGATAGAGTTTTTCGAGGAGGTCACAAAGATAATTGATGCAGGTAGGGCAGTGAATATTGTCTATATGGACTTCAGTAAGGCCTTTGACAAGGTCCCTCATGGCAGACTCGTACAAAAGATGAAGTCACATGGGATCAGAGGTGAGCTGGCAAGATGGATACAGAACTAGCTAGGTCATAGAAGGCAGAGAGTAGCAATGGACGGGTGGTTTTCAGATTGTAGGGCAGTGGCTAGTGGTGTTCCGCACGGATCAGCGCTGTGACCTTTGCTGTTCGTGGTATATATAAATGATTTGGAGGAAAATGGTCTGATTAGTAAGTTTGCAGACGACACAAAGGTTGGGGGAATTGCGGATAGCGATGAGGACTATCAGAGGATACAGCAGGATTTAGATAATTTGTTTGGGCAGAGAGATGGCAGATGGAGTTTAATCCGGACAAATGTGAGGTAATGCATTTTGGAAGGTCTAATACTGGTAGAGAATGTACAATTAATGGTAGAACCCTCAAGAGTATTGACAGTCAGAGAGATCTAGGTGTACAGGTCCTCAGGTCACTGAAAGAGGCAGCACATGTGGAAAAGGTAGTCAAGAAGGCATAGGGCATGCTTGCCTTCATTGGCCGAGGCATTGAGTATAAAAATTGGCAAGTCATGTTGCAGCTGTATAGAACCTTAGTTAGGCCACACTTGGAGTATAGTGTTCAATTCTGGTTGCCACACTACCAGAAGGATGTGGAGGCTTTAGAGAGGGTGCAGAAGAGATTTACCAGGTTGTTGCCTGGTGTGGAGGGCATTAGCTATGAGGAGAGGTTGAATAAACTCAGTTTGTTCTCACTGGAACGATTGAGTTTGAGGGGCAACCTGATGGAGGTCTGCAAAATTATGAGGGGGCAGAGACAGAGTGGATAGTCAGAGACTTTTTCCCAGGGTGGAGGAGTCAATTACTACGGAGCATAGGATTAAGGTGGGAGGGACAAGGTATAGAGGAGATGTACGAGGCAAGTTTTTTACACAGAGGGTAGTGGGTACCTGGAACGCGCTACCGGAGGAGGTGGTGGAAGCAGGGATGATAGTGATGTTTAAGGGGCATCTTGACAAATACATGAATAGGATGGGAATAGAGGGATACGGACCCCGGACGTGTAGAAGATTTTAGTTTAGACGGGCAATATGGTCGGTGCAGGCTTGGAGGGCCGAAGGGCCTGTTCCTGTGCTGAACTTGTCTTTGTTCTTTGTTCTAAGGCATAGGAGAAGGTTAGGCCACTCGGCATGTCAAGTCTGCTCCGCCATTCAATCATGGTTGATATTTTTCTCATCCCCATTCTCCTGCCTTCTCCCCATAATCCCTGATCCCCTTATTAATCAAGAACCTATCTATCTCTTTCTTAAACACACTCAGTGATTTGGCCTCCACAGACTTCTGCAGCAAAGAGTTCCACCGATTCATCACCCTCCGGCTGAAGAAATTCCTCCTCATCTCTGCTTTAGTCTGAGATTGTGCCTTCTGATTCTAGTTTTTCCTACTAGTGCAAACATCCTTTCCACGTCCACTCTATCCAGGCCTCACAATATCACATAAATTTCAATAAGATCCCCCCTCATCCTTCTAAACCCCAATGAGTACAGACCCAGAGTCTTCAACCGTTCCTCATGCGTCAAGCTCTTCATTCCAGGGAATTTTCTTGTGAACCTCCACTGGGCCCTTTCAAAGCCCAGCACATCCTTCCTTAGATATAAGGCCCAAAACTTCTCACAATACTCCAAATGGGGTTTGACCAGTACCTTATACAGCCTCAGAAGTACATCCTTGCTCTTATATTCTAGCCCTCTCAACATGAATGCTAACAATGCATTTGCTTTCCTAACTGCCGACTGAACCTGCACGTTAACCTTAAGAGAATCTTGAACAAGGACTCCCAAGTCCCTTTGTGCTTCTGATTTCCTAAGCATCTTCCCATTTAGAAAATAGTCTATGCCTCCATTCCTCCTTCCAAAGTGAATAACCTCAAACTTTTCCACATTGTATTCCATCTGCCACTTATTTGCCCACTCTCCTAACCTGTCCAAGTCCTTCTGCAGCCCCCCTACTTCCTCAATATTACCTGTACCTCGACATTTCTTTGTATAATCTGCAAACTTAGCAACAGTGTCTTCATTCCTTCTTCCAAATTGCATATTGTATATGCCAATTCCAATGTATATTGTGAAAAGTTGTGGTCCCAGCACTGACTCCTGAGGCACACCACTAGTCACCGGCTGCCATCCTGAAAAAGATCCCTTTATCCCCACTCTCTGCCTTCTGCCAGTCAGCCAAGCTGGCTGGATCCTTAATGACATGGCTGCGAGATTGGAACTGCAGCAGGTGGTTAGGGAACCAACAAGAGGGAAAAACATACTCGACCTTCTTCTCTCCAATCTGCCTGGTGCAGTTGCATGTGTCCATGACACTATCGGTAGAAGTGTGGTTACTTCGAACAGATCATGCAACACAAGACTGGGCATCCAAGAGGCATTGTGCTACATCAGGCATACCAAAAAATTAGATGTCAACCTGGTGAAGCAACAACACAGGACTACTGGTGTGCCAAACAGCATAAGCAGCAAGTAATAGACAGAGCTGAATGATTCCACAACAAACGCATCAGATCGATGCTCTGTAGTCCTGCCACACTAGACGTGAATGGTGGTGGACAATTAAACAATTCACTGGAGGAGGAGGCTCCACAAATATACCCATCTTCAATGATGGAGGTGCCTCTTCTTTGTGTGTTTTGATATACTACTGAGTGTAATATGTGTTACTCAAACCTTGGTGACTGATGAGGTCTTCTGAATCTCGATGAAGAAGACTCGAACTCGTCCAGTAGTAATAAAAGGTTTATTGAGTAACTATAACAATAATTGTGTGAGTTCTTTACTTTAACATTGATACTAGTGATAAGGATAACAAGATTTAACTACAGTAACTATGCTTAAACTACACTAACCATCTGGGCTAATCTGATACTCCTGTCCTGGTCACAGTACATCCAAAAGAGCGAGAGAGAGGCACAATGCGGTTGCTTTTATACCCATGTTGGTCCGGCTCTCTCGCGATCATCTGGTGCTACTGATTACACATTAACCCCTTATGTACATGCACATAGAGATCACTACATCCCCCTTTTTTTCTTGTGTTACATATTTTCTGTATGTTGTAAAGAAAATTGAACAAACATAATGGATGCAGTTTGCAAATGTATTACATGAAATCAATGAGTTAATCAGTCAAATGTTAATACATTTAGTCTCTTAGGTTGTTTTTTTCCCGTTTGCTTGTGGTTCAGTCCCAACAAGTCATCATGAGGTGTTTGAATGGTTGAATCACTTTGTTGTCTAATTTAGACTTTTCTTTCTATGTTTGTGGTAGCAATTCTGTGTTACATTTTTGTTGTCTGACCTGGACTTTTCCCTTTGCTTGTGGTATTGATTCTGTATGTCATCTGCCTTGAAAGCTGGGTTGCTTGTTTGTTGTGGGGCAGATGTGAATTTGCGAGATTCGTTGTCATTGTTGTTGTTTTTGATGTTGTTTGTCGTGCTTGTTGGATTTGTTCTGCTTCTTGTTGTTGTTCTTGTTGTTTTTGTTGTGCTTGTTGTTTCTATTGTGCTTCGTGTTGTAATTTTTGTTGTTCTTGTTGTGCTCAATGACTGTTCCTTGGGAATAATTTGAGTCATTCTCAGAGTTATTGGTATCAGTGTCCTTTGTGGTATCTGATGTTTCATTGAGCTTTTTGAATGGAGGTCTGTGAGAATGATCTGATGTTGCATTGATCTTGGTGACACCAGTCATTTGTGGTTGATTTGATTCCTCTTTGATACCTTGTTGCTCCTTGTCTGGAGTCATTTCTGGTTGATCTGTTTCATCTGTGATCTCTTGGTGCTCCTCTTCTGGAATCATTTCAGGTTCATTTGAATCATCTTTGGTTTCTTGGTGCTCCTCTTCTGGAGTCAAAATCCTCAAGATTTCATTTTCTTGTGGATAGTTTAGAGTAAATAGGGTTTTAATTGACGTGGTCTCACTGGACTCATGAATAGTTTTACTTTGATCGTTGAGTGCTTCTGTCCAGATGAGCTGAGATCGGTCAGTCTCGCTGTGATCTTGCACATCTTGTGTGTCGATTGTGATCACATTGTCACTATGCTCACATACAGTGGGTAGACATTCTTTGTCTTCTTGTTGATTAAATGACCTGGGTAGACTTTCATAGTCTTCTTCTGGTGGCTTAAATAAGGTGGATAGACCCTTCAGAGTCTTCATCATGCATGGTTGTCGCTCTGGAGTCTTTACTTGCTTCCATTCTGGAATCTGTCAACGATCTCTCAGAGGAGGCTTCCATCGCTCTCTGTCTGGGGTCGTGCAGTGTTCTCTCTGTGGTGATGATCGGTGCTTTCTCAATGGAGTTGGTCAGTACACTCTGTGTGGCGTTGTTTTCTTCTGATTGACAGGTTGCTGTCATCCAATGTATCGACGATCTGCCACTGCATCATGTATTGGATTCATCCACCATGAGTAGAGTCGTATTGAGCTTTTCAACCGTGTTGCTGATTCTATGATCATCATATCCAAATAACTCAGCCATGTCTGAGTAGTATTCTTCAATTTACAAATCATCTATTTTTGTTTCGGATTTGTTATTGTGCTCTTCATGTTCAATGAACAAATCATCTTCTTTGGTTTTGGATTTATCATTGTGCTATTCACTTTGGGTGGGGTGCAAACTGCTTGTTGCAGGGTGCTGCGGATGTTATTTTCAACTGCTGGTTGAAGTTCAAGCATTGTTCTGTCTTTCGAGGTAAACAAATTGGGTTCTGTAGCTTTAAAACTCTTATTTTTAATTTTCGGGCAGTTTTGCTTCCAGTGGGCATGGTCTGAGTCTTCTTTATAAAAAAAAATATATTTATTAAAGTTTTTTAACACAATTTTTCTCCCTTACAAACAATAAACCCCCCCCCCCACCTCGTAACACAAAAAAAAATGAGAAATTGCGCAGAGCAAGATATATACATGGCAAAATGATATATTTACGCAGCTTTGTACACTGGCCCTCACCCGTACGTTCCAGTTTCCCCAACCCTTCATGTTATCTTTTGCTCATCCACCCTCCCAGGCAGTCCCCCTTCCCCCCCCCCCTCACCCCCCCCCCCTCCCTAGGACGACCCCCCCCCCCCCCCCAAGGTTGCTGCTGCTGACCAACCTTCCTCTAACGCTCCGCGAGATAGTCTAGGAACGGTTGCCACCGCCTGTAGAACCCCTGCGCAGACCCTCTCAAAGCGAACTTAATCCTCTCCAACTTTATGAACCCAGCCATATAATTTATCCAGGCCTCCAGGCTGGGGGGCTTTGCCTCCTTCCACATTAGCAAGATCCTTCGCCGGGTTACTGGGGACGCAAAGGCCAGAATGCCGGCCTCTTTCGCCTCCTGCACTCCCGGTTCGTCCACTACTCCAAATATTGCTAGCCCCCAGCTTGGCTTGACCCGGACTTTCACCACCTAAGATATTGCTCCCGCCACTCCTCTCCAGAACCCCTCCAGTGTCGGGCATGACCAAAACATATGGACATGGTTCGCCGGGCTCCCTGAGCACCTTCCACATCTGTCCTCCACCCCAAAGAACCTACTCAACCTCGCCCCCGTCAAGTGCGCTCTGTGGACCACCTTAAATTGTAAATACTACTGGTGTATTTCCGACACCTTGCCCTCCCCGACCCGAGATCACCCTATCTTGAACTTCTTGTGCCGGAGCAACGGGAATTCCCTCACCCGTCGCCTCACAAAAGCCCTCACCTGCATATATCTAAAGGCATTTCCCGGGGGTAACTCGAACTTCTCCTCCAGTGCCCCTAGGCTCGCAAACGTCCCGTCGATGAACAGGTCCCCCATTCTTCCAATCCCCGCCCGATGCCAGCTCTGGAACCCCCTGTCCCGATGCTCCCATTGCACCCCGGTGCCGTCTCCACTGGCCCCAGATCCTTAGCGTTGCCGCCACCACCGGGCTCGTGGTATACTTTGTCGGCGAGAGCGGCAGCGGTGCCGTCACCAATGCCCCCAGGCTCGTTCCTTTACAGGACGCCATCTCCATCCTCTTCCATGCCGCCCCCTCTCCCTCCATAACCCACTTGCAGATCATCGCCACATTTGCTGCCCAGTAGTAGCTCCCCAGGTTTGGCAGCGCCAACCCTCCTCGGTCCCTATTGCGTTCCAGAAACCCTCTCCTTACTCTCGGGGTCTTATTCGCCCACACAAACCCCATAATACTCCTGCCTACTCTCTTAAAAAAGGCCTTAGTGATCATGATGGGAAGGCACTGAAACACAAACAGAAACCTCGGAAGGACCATCATTTTGACCGACTGCACTCTACCCGCCAGCGAGAGCGGTAACATGTCCCATCTTTTGAAATCCTCCTCCATTTGCTCCACCAACCTCGTCAGATTCAGTTTATGCAGGGTCCCCCAACTCCTGGCTATCTGGATAACCCAGATACCGAAAGCTCCCCTCCGCCCTCCTCAGCGGTAGGTCCCCTATCCCTCTTTCTTGGTCCCCCGCCTGTAATACAAAGAGCTCACTCTTCCCTACATTGAGCTTATAGCCCGAAAACTCCCCAAACTCCCTTAGAGTCTGCATGACCTCCACCATCCCTTCCATTGGATCCGCCACGTACAGCAACAGGTCATCCGCATATAGCGATACCCGATGCTCTTCTCCCCCTCGGACCACCCACTTCCATTTATTAGACTCCCTCAATGACATGGGCAATGGTTCGATCGCCAATGCGAACAACAGGTGGGACAGGGGGCACCCCTGCCTCGTGCCTCGGTACAGTCGAAAGTACTTTGACCTCCGCCGGTTCGTCACTACACTCGCCATCTGGGCTCTGTAAAGGAGCTTAACCCAGTGGTCTGAGTCTTCTGACGTCATGACGCTCGTGACGTAAAGCGTAGGAATCGATTGGGCATGCGCAATTCAATTTTACATTACTGTGCGCTCTTTTTGCAACTGCGCATGCGCGGAACCGTATTTTGCCGTTTTCCTTCTTTTTGAGAAGTGCGCATGTGCGCACTGGCTGGAATGCTCTCGCTCAAGATGGTGGTCATTTAAAAATGCTTCTGCATCGAGTGAGATACTGCCTTCACCTCGTGGTAAGTATTCACGCCATTTTTTCGGATTTTGTTTTCTAGATACTGATTCTTTTTCTGTTCATGCACAATGCATCGTTTAATTGCGATTTCTAGAGTTAGATACTTTTTTTGTGACAGGCATTCCCTCAAATATTTGTCAGATAGTCCATAAATTAATTGATCCATTATCATTGAGTCTCTGAAATCAGCAAAATTACCGCTTTGTGTCATTAACTTGAGGTCTGGAATAAAATTAGTGATGGGCTCCCCGTTTCTCTGGCTTATCACTGTACCGTCATCCAGACTTATCAATGTCCCACCATTCCTTCACTTTCGCAACATCCTGGAAGTGAAATCCTTCCAGCATCTCACCAGACTGACTTTTACAGTGTTCTTCAAATTTTGCGATAATCACTTTAAATTTAATTTTGTCTTCACCTTCCAAGAAATTAAAGGAGTTATAGATCTCTATAGCTTCATGTCCTGCTATTGCGAATAGCAGTGCTATTTTCCTTTTTTCAGAGGCCGTGTTTAAATCATTTGCTGCCATATATACTTGGAACTTTTGTATCAACATTTTCCAGTTATTACTTAAGTTACCGGCAGTTTCCAGCTGCCATGAACCTTGAACGTGGTCCATCGAATCGTTTAGTCGTCGAGGATCCAAATGCTGCAAAGTCTTCCACAGTCAAGCAGACGGTAATTTGTTTTCTTTCTTTTTGTCTCACCTAATCTAACTAGTTCTTTTAAAGCCAACAGTCCTGGTACCATCTTTTATTACACTCCTTTATCATCTTTTATTACACTTCTTTGCGTGTTTTGATATACTACGGAGTGTAATATGTGTTACTCAAACCTTGGTTACTGATGAGGTCTTCTGAATCTCGATGAAGAAGACTCAAACTCGTCCAGTAGTAACAAAAGGTTTATTGAGTAGCTATAACAATAATTGTTTGAGTTCTTTACTTTAACATTGATACCAGTGATAAGGTTAACAAGATCTAACTACAGTAACTATGCTTAAACTACACTAACCATCTGAGCTAATCTACTAATCCTGTCTTGGTCACAGTACATCCAAAAGAGTGAGAGAGAGGGACAAAGCGGTAGCTTTTATACCCCTGTTGGTCCGGCCCTCTAGTGATCACCTGGTGCCATTAACCCCTTTTGTACATGCACATAGAGATCACTACAGAACCCAGCACATCTGTGCAAAAGACAAGACTGAGGATTCGCAACAATCTTCAGCCAGAAGTGCCGAATAGATGATGCATCTTGGTCTCCTCCAGAGGTCCCCAGCATCACAGATCCCAGTCTGTAGCCAATACGATTCACTCCATGAGGCATCACTGGATACTGCAAAGACTGTGGGCCCTGACAATATCCCGGTAATAGTACTGAAAATCTGTGCTCCAGAACTTGCTGCATCTTTAGCCAAGCTGTTCCAGTATAGCTACAACACTGGCATCTATCCGGCAATGTGAAAAATTGCCCAGGTGTGTCCTGTACACAAGAAGCAGGACAAATCCAACCCAGCCAACTGCCCAATCAGTCTACTCTCCATCATCAGCAATGTGATGGAAGGAGTCATCAACAGTGCTATCAAGCGGCACTTACACAGCAATAACCTGCTCGCGGGACAGTTTGGGTTCCTCCAGGGACACTCCACTCCTGACCTCATTACAGCCTTGGTCGAAACATGGACAAAAGAGCTGAATGCCAGAGGTGAGGTGAGAGTGACTATCCCTGACATCAAGGCAACATTTGACCGAGTATGGCATCAATGAGCCCGAGTTAAACTGGAGTCAATGGGAATCAGGGGGGAAAACTCTCCCTAGTTGGAGTCATACCTGGCACAAAGGAAGATGGTTGTGGTGGTTGGAAGTCAATCATCTCAGCTCCAGGATATCATTGCAGGAGGTCCTCAGGGTGGTGTCCTAGACCCAACCATCTTGAGCTGCTTCATCAATGACCTCCCTTCCATCATCAGGTCAGATGTGGGGATGTTTGTGGATGACTGCACAACGTTCAACACCATTCACGACTCATCAGATAATGAAGCAGTCCATGTCCAAATGCAGCAAGACCTGGACAATATCCAAGCTTGGGCTGACAAGTGGTAATTTACATTCATGCCACATCAGTGCCAGGCAATGACCATCTCCTACAAGAGAGGATCTAACCACCACCACCCCTTGAGATTCAATGGTATTACCATTGCTGAATCCCCACAATCAACATCCGGGGGTGTTACCATTTATTAGAAACTGAACTGGACCAGCCGTATCACTACTGTGGCCAAAGTTCAAGGACAAACCTCAAAATAAACAATGACTGCAGCCTAGACTTTGCAAATAAAGTAGGAAAAAGGCCATCAAGAGGCCATCCCAGGACAATGGGCTTAAATGAAAATCACCACAATATAGGAGAATCAGTGGCATCTGTTTCCTAATTTGGAAAAGCCTGCGTGCCTCGGACACCAACAGCCATGACCGGTAAGGACACATCCTGCTATCAAGGTGGCGGGTCTTAATTGGACCCAATTGATCAGGGTGATCCAGCCCTGATCGATTGATTGGAAGCTCACCTGGGACTTCCCAAAAGGGCGCAAAAGTCCCATGGATAAAAGATGCTGTGCAACCACTCAACCACTCTCATGCCAACAACCAACAACAGTGACCCTTCACCGGATGAAGAAGAAGAAGACTACTCATGCTACCGATAGAAGGAGCAGAGCCAAGGACAATGACGACCAGCAACTGACCATCAAGACTACAAGACTGCGGGTCCCAGATAAAGGCCATATCTGCCCGGTACCTGTCAGTCACTTGAACGTTAAGTTGAGATCTTGTATGTACTAGCTTTGTAGTTTAACTTATGTCTGTGTGTGATTGAATAACTTTAACATTGTGTGAACGTCAATAAATACTGTACGATTGTATGAAACAAACTTGTAGTCATTTGTCCACTGTATACGGGTTAAGACACACTGTGGTTTAGGCACAACAGCACATCAAAGGCTAGGAATCCTCCAGCGATAACTCACCTCCTGACTCCTCAAAGCCTGTCCACAAGGCACCAGCTAGGACTGTAATGGAATACTCTCAACTTGCCTGGATGAGTGCAGCTCCAGCAACACTCATGAAGCTCGATACCATCCAGGACAAAGCAACCTGCTTGATTGCTCCTCCTTCCCCAAACATTCAAATCCTCCACCACCGATGAACAGTCGCAGCCATGTACCATCTACAAGATGCACGATAGGAACTCACCAAGGGTACACCTTCCAAACCCACGACCACTACCATATAGAAGGACATGAGCAGCAACATCCTGGAACTCCCTCCCTAACAGCGCAGTGGGTGTACCTACACCTCAAGGACCGCAGCGGTTCAAGAAGGCAACTCACTACCACCTCTGAAGGGCAATAAATGCTGGCCTAACCAGCGAAGTCCACATCCCGTAAATGAATTTTTTAAAACTATAGGGTATACACCCACTGAGCTTTGGTGAGGAGAAGGTTAAGGACAAATCTGAGTCCAATTCTACCAAACATGACCATTGAATGCAAACATGTCAAATATGTCAGTATGACAGAAACAAAAGAGAATGCAGTTTCAGGCAAAATGGACATATTTATATTCTGAGATAAAAGCAAAATACTGTAGATGCTGGAATTTGCAACAAAACAGAAGATCCTGGAAAAACCCAGCAGGCCTGGCAGCATCTGTGGAGAGAGAAAATAGAGTTAACGTTTCTCGTCCGTATGACTCTGAAGAAAAGTTATATGGAAACGAAATGTGAACTCACTGTCTATGCTCTAACCGTTCACAAGTTGTACAGGCAGTCACACGAACCTGCCTCCCATCCATTGACTCCATCTACACCTCCCGCTGCCTGGGGAAAGTGGACAGCATAATCAAAAACCCCTCCCACCCGGCTTACTCACTCTTCCAACTTCGTCCATCGGGCAGGAGATACAAAAGTCTGAGAACATGCTCAAAAAAAACTTCTTCCCCGCTGTTACCAGAATCCTAAATGACCCTCTTATGGACTGACCTGATTAACACTACACCCCTGTATGCTTCACCCGATGCCGGTGTTATGTAGTTACATTGTGTACCTTGTGTTGCCCTATTATGTATTTTCTTTTCTTGCCACGTATTTAATGATCAGTTGAGCTGCTCGCAGAAAAATACTTTCCGTTATACCTCGCTTCTTGTGACAATAAACAAATCCAATCAAATCCAACAAGGAGGAAATGTGAGAAATGTAACAAGTTTGTGGAACTATAAGCTACTATAAGTTACTTGACTGAAATTGACAGAAAGGTGAAAGATGTTAATACAGATCACATGATCGGAATCCTGTAAGAACATCAGGAAAGCTTTGGAAACCAGTTCCTCAACTTGATTTGATGATGTAGTTCAAAATCGAGCCAATCATGATCATGTCAAGTATGCACCAACTTACTGGAAAGTGTGGTCACACACAGCTTCCATTGTCGAGGACTTAGATGAGATGATATACAGAAGAAGACTCAAGGGTAAGCACATAGAAATGTTTGGCTGGTAGTGATTAAACCTGAGGATCACCACACCTTAGGCTCGTGGAAAGGTTGAGAAGATAGGGCATTCATGAATAACCTCTGCCAGTACGGCAATTGAACCTGCACTGTTAGCCTTGCTCTGCATCACAAACCAGCTGTCCACAATTGAGCTAAAATGGCCCAGATTGGAAGATAGAAAATATAACTCCTTTATTCAGAAAGAGAAGAGATAAAGCAGGTTCCCGATTTGGTCAGGAAATTTTATTCTCCGGCCGATCGGCGAATGCAATTCTGGCGTTGCCGACCGGAGAATCCAGCCTGAGGTCTCTATTAAGATGGAGACAAGGAGAAATTTTCCTCTCAGAGGGTTGAGAGTCTCTGGAACCCTCTTCCTCAAAAGGTAATGGAAGCAAAACCTTTGAATATTTTTAATGCAGAGTTTGGATAGATTCTTAATTTAAAAAAGGGTGCAAGGTTATCGAGGGTAGGCAGGAATGTGGGGTTGAGGTTACCATTGGATTGGTCATGATCTTATTGAATGGTGGAGCAAACTAAAGGGGCTGAAAGGCCTACTCCTGCTCCTAATTCATACGATCGTATGTAGATTGCCTAAGTAGCAAATGTAACAAAAATTATAAAACTCGCTTTACAGGAACCATTATAATTTCACTCTATCAAGTGCATAGAGTAAACATTCCTTGAAGTACTGGACGACGAAGGGTACTCTGTCGGTTGTATCCCGTGTTTGTCTTCTGAGGAGGTCGGTGTGGTTTTTGCTGTGGCGTGTTGGAACTGTCGATCGATGAGTCGAGCGCCACATCCCGTTCATACGAGGGCATCGTTGTCCAGTACTTCCCCAGATCGGAGAAACTATGACATCTTCCTCACAGCCTTCAACACGTCATCGATGAAGACGAACATCTTGCCAAGGTCATCCCCACACCCCCACTAGTTGCCTTCAAACAACCGTGCACCCTCAAACAAACCATTGTTTGCAGCAAATTACCCAGCCTTCAGAACAGCGACCACGGCACCACACAACGCTGCCATGGCAATCTCTGCAAGATGTGCCAGATCATCGACATGGGTACCACCATTACACGTGAGAACATGACCCACCAGGTACGTGGTACATACTCGTGCGGCTCGGCCAACGTCTATCTCATACGCTGTAAGAAAGAATGTCCCGAAGCGTGGTATATTGGCGAGACCATGCAGACACTGCGACAACGGATGAACGGACATCGCGCGACAATCACCAGGCAGGAATGTTCCCTTCCAGTCGGGGAACACTTCAGCAGTCAAGGGCAGTCAGCCTGTGATCTTCGGGTAAACGTTCTCCAAGGCGGCCTTCAGGCCGCGCGACAACGCAGAATCGCCGAGCAGAAACTTATAGCCAAGTTCCGCACACATGAGTGCGGCCTCAACCGGGACCTGGGATTCATGTTGCATTACATTCATCCCCCACCATCTGGCCTGTGAAATCCTACCAACTGTCCTGGCTTGACACAATTCACACCTCTTTAACCAGCGGGTCGGAGAATGGCCGTTGGCCGCCGTGAATCCCGCCCCCGCCGAAGTCTCCGGTACCGGAGATTGGGCGGGGGCGGGAATCGGGCCGCGCCGGTTGACGGGACCCCCCGCTCAATTCTCCGGCCCGGATGGGCCGAAGTCCTGCCCAGAAATTGCCTGTCCCGCCGGCGTAAATTAAAGCTGGTATTTACCGGCGGGACAAGGCGGTGCGGGCGGGCTCCGGGGTCCTGGGGGGGGGGGGGCGCGGGGCGATCTGACCCCGGGGGGGTGCCCCCACGGTGGCCTGGCCCGCGATCGGGGCCCACCGATCCGCGGGCGGGCCTGTGCCGTGGGGGCACTCTTTCCCTTCCGCCTCCGCCACGGCCTCCACCATGGCGGAGGCGGAAGTGACTCTCCCCACTGCGCAGGCGCGGGAAACTGTCAGCGGCCGCTGACACTCCCGCGCATGCACCGCATTTCCGCGCCAGCTGGCGGGGCAACAAACGCCATTTCCGCCAGCTGGCGGGGCAACAAACGCCATTTCCTCCAGCTGGCGGGGCGGAAATCCCTCTGGCGCCGGCCTAGCCCCTCAATGTTGGGGCACGGCCCCCAAAGATGCGGAGCATTCCGCACCTTTGGGGCGGCGCGATGCCCGTCTGATTGGCGCCGATTTGGGGGCCAGTCGGCGGACATCGCACCGTTGGGGGAGAATTTCGCCCATTATCCTTTAAAATGTACTTGGATGTACACTTGGCAGTTCATAACATTCAAGACTATGGGCCAAGTGCTGGCAAATGGGATTCGGTGGGTAGGTCAGGTGTTGTTCATGTGTAAGTGTAGACTTGATGGGCATCTTCTGCACTATATTTTTTGTGATTCTGTGAAAGTGTTCCAATGTGTTCCAAAAATCACCTTCAAATCTTTGGTAGTCAATGAAGAGTCTGGAAAGGAGAGACAAAAAATGGTTTATTTCCAAAAGGAAAGTATTTACATGCAGCGTCCAAGTCCCAGTCGGGACTACTCTGCAGCTCTACCCCTACCTGGGCTGGCTTTTATGGAAGTTAATTCACAAACGCACTGGTTAATTAATTTCCTGGTTGGAAACTTCTGGTGTGCGTCAGCTTGCCATGGCCTCGCCTCTGCAGGTCCTGACCACACTACACTCTCCCACCAATATTAATGAAGGTGAGGGTGAGGCAGGTCCTGAGCCTCCAGCCCATCAATATTTCCATCGGTGCTACGCTGGTCGCTGCAAGCAGCGTGGTCCGACAGCTAACCAAACATCCTACTAATCTCGTTTCCATGGATCCCGTGGTCTGTTTCTTCCTCCCTCTCTTAAAAGTCTGCACCACTTGCTCAGCCAGCCCATTTGACAAAGGTTGATACGGGGCTGTACGGATGTGTCACACCCCGTTTGCCTTCACAAAGCGTTCAAACACATCACTGGTGAATGACGTACCACTGCCTGTGACTAGCACCTCCGGGATGTTGAAGGAGAGCTATTTTGTCAGGTTTTAGTACCGAGTCCACCGGCAGAGCCCAATCAGCAAATCATACCATCCAGATGATACCACGGCCCCCCAATCGGCTGAGGTCGTGCTCGATTTTAGCCAGCAACGCAAACGAGTACTGGGTGGTCCCAAAAGTATATTAGCTGGCCTCAGGGTCTACATATATCATGGCCACAACCCCCTTAATTTTGCGCAGGCCTTCCTGGAAGACCTTTGGGTACTTCCCCAAGACTTCGTAAAGTCCTCCGGTGCCCATCCGGAAGATTTGTTGCCAGTTCACTGGAGGCGTTGCAGCCAATGAGGACTCAGCAGACCTGGTCCTGGGCCCCCGCACTATTATTCATGGTAACCTGATTGTTTGCTGCCCATAAGCCTGCTACAGATAGGGGTTCCTCCGTAACGGTTGTTAGCTTTGCCTCGATGACTGCAAACCCAGCTCTTGAACTCCAGCCCTGATTTTCTCGAAGGTTTCCCTCCCTATTACTGAAACCATGACCCCTGTGTCCAACTCCAGGTCCAACGGCTGGCCATTCACCGGGACAGTAATCCTGATGTGGGAAACTCGTGGTGCGGTAATGCAATGCCTGATTTCAATGGCTCTTGGCCAACGGGCCTGGTCCCAATGTTCTTCAGGCCATGGTGGGGTTCTGGGGATCCAAGTCCCAGGGGCTGTTTTGTGCAGGAATGGGAGGGCGTCCTACGCTGTGTACCTCCATCCCTGACATTCCCTGGAGTTCCTGGACTCCCTTCTCTACACTCTCCCATGAGAGGGAGATCTCAACGACCTTTTTTAAGTCCAGAAACGACTCGGCCAATAATTTCTGCTGGCTCGCCGTATTATTTACTTCACATTGGAGGAAATCCCGTATCATCTTGGGTAAGGATGGCCCATGGTCTCAAAACTTAGCCAGTTTCCTCAATCACACCAAAATCTCGGAACGGACTCTCCTGGGGTTCTTAGCTGTACTAATTCGCTACCTCTGTACAATGATCGATGGCTTGGGGTCATCGTGGTTTGTCATGAGCGCCACTAGCTCTTCGAATGTCTTGGAGTCTGGGGCCGTGGAATATGATATGCTCTTCATGACTCTGAAAGTGTGGGTCCCACAGGCAGTCAGAAGAATGACCGTGCAATAGCATTCATCTTTAAAAAATAGCACATATGCTCCACATACTGATTCCAGTTCTCCACACCTGCATCGAATGCATCGAGTCTGCCAAAGAGTGGCACTTTCAAAACAGTACAAACCTTATTCCTTTGTGAAGAAAGGTGGGACTTCTGCTCCATTTTGTCTGCAGCTGCACCTCCAGTGGCTGCGGGGCTGGGTCAGGGAGTGAGTAACGTGTTGGGGAACGTCATTTCCACGATGTCTGGGGGGTACCACTGATGAATGCTCACCGTTGGAAGCCTGAGATGCCTGGGTCTCCATCTTGGAGACACCAGCAGGCCGCCATGTGCAACAGCGAGGTGGCTGTTCTATGGTTCCTCTGATGTGGCATGTCCAAAAGTGGCCCCATTCTCCTGAGGTGATCAAGGGCCTTCGCCCTTCAGCGGGAGAGCTCGTACTGCACGAGGCTCACGGGAATATTAATCAGGCTGTCCCCTGGGTCTCATGGAGGCTATAACATCTCTCTATCTGTCCCCCCGCCCCAATGTCTGTAGGTCCCTCTGAAGAAGGAAAGTGTAGGAAGACATCTGCTCCTCTTTGCACGCATGGATTTGAACCCCACCCTCATCGCCAAATAATAGTCAAGGCGGAGTCTGGAAAGGAGAGAAACAAAATGGTTTATTTCCAAAGGGGAAGTGTTTACATGCAACAGTCCAAGTCCCAACCGGGACTACTCTGCAGCTCAGCTCCTACCTAGACCAGATTTTATGGTAATGAATTAACCAGCATGCTGATGGGCCTCCGCCCCTCAGCCAGAGAGCTCATACTCCATGAGGTTCACGGCGAGATAGAACATACATTGCGGAAGAAGGCCATTTGACCCATCGTGTCTGCACCAACCCACTTAAGCCCTGACGTCCACCCTAGCCCCGTAACCCCATAACCCCTCCTAACCCTTTTGGGCACGAAGGTAAATTTAGCATGGCTAATCCACCTAACCTGCACGTCTTTGGACTGTGGGAGGAAACCGGAGCACCCGGAGGAAACCCACATAGACATGGGGAGAACGTGCAGACTCCACACAGACAGTGACCCAGCGGGGAATCGAACCTGAGACCTTGGCGCTGTGAAGCCACAGTGCTAGCCACGGTGCTACTGTGCTACGCCATTAATCAGTCGTCCCTGTGGGGGTTATAACAAGATCTTGAGCAGTAAGTGATCAGTAAAAGGCGAAATGCTCAAAATCATCTGCAATGGCTTTATTCCTGTTCAGCGGGCCACTATTTGGAAAGGTTGTTCAATAAAGCAATATCCACCCAAATAGACCGCAGACTCTTTAACGAATGCTAGCAGGCAACTGAATTCTCAATCAGACCCTTAATGATCCTCTGGATAACCATGACTAGCTCAGGCATCAAGATCCTTTACCAGGTTACTGTCCTGTGTTAAACACAGGCCAAACCAGTTTTGCAACTTAAGACCCCCATCTTGGTCATCTGTTTATCTCTTCAACAAATAAAGTGTTCATCCTAAACAGCCTTCAAATGATCCCACTGCAGAGTTTGAAAAAAAGCAGGAAAGTGTTGTCTATGTTCTAGTCAATATTTAACACTCAACAGATCTTAAACACTTTGTGAAAGTCTCAGGTTGTGAAGGTATATCGAAATGCAAATTCTTCCTTTCTTTAAAAGTCCATTGATTATAGGAGGTTAAAAACAAACTTAAGGATTTAAGGCATTTCACAGTTTTAATGTAAAAAAAAATGCTGCGGAATTGAATAATGAAACCTATTTTTAGCATCCTGTTTTTGGTAAGTATAATAGGGCCAATTTTACAAAAGCACGCTGCCATTGGGGATCACTTAGCTGCAAGGCTGCACATCTCAGGGCCAGCATACTGCCATGATCCTTCAGTCATTATGTTAATGGATGGAGAATCATAAGTAGCATGCCAACAATTCCCTCTCTGTATGTGCAGTGGCCACAGCTCCTGGCTGATAGCATGTATTCAATATATTGTCTCTTTTTATTTTTGTTTTGTCACCGATGCACCCTTAATAATGAAACACAATCGCAACTCAATGAATACATTTTGGAAATTCTGCTCACTGTAAAGTTGTTTAATCATCCTGAGTGCTTAATTGAATGGGTACTTTTCAGCTATTATTGCTGTAAATTGCATTTTGGGTATTAATTAATCCCAAGTGACTGCCAGTGACTCAGTGTTAAATGCAGGATCCAGTGTAATATTGCACAATACGGATCAAGAATGTTTTACATTCAATACTGTTGATGTCCAAAGGGTTGGTGCGGTCTCGATGGGCCGAATGGCCTCCTTCTGAACAGTAAATTCTATGAAATCTAAACCATTCAGTTCAAGTGCAATTAGGTGTGGGCAATCAATGCTTGCCCAGCAAGCGACGCTACATCTCATGAAAGAATAAAGAGAAAAAAAACTCATTCAGTGACCACTGCTCGCAAGTGTATTTGGGGGGGAAGGTACTTGAAGGTCTGGCTCAGCTGCGCTGCACCTCATGAAAAATAGTCTCCTGATGCTCCTTGTGTAACTCAAAGATGAACCATGGATGCACAGGTGAGGAAATTGGGGGCATGTGGTGTCTATGGAACTGCAGCGGCATCTTCAAGAGAAAGGGAAAGAAAAAATAAAATAATTGGAAAACAAATTACCAATAACCATAGCCACATGAAATAAACACCAACAACAAGCCTTAACTGATCAATTAACCTAATTATTAAGAGGAAAACCTGTAACCAATTAATTCCACCACTTTTCTAAGTACTGACTTGTAAATAACAGCTTCAGCTGAGATAAGAACAAATACTCAGCAGGCCAAGCAGAGTCTGTGGACAGAAACACCGTTAATGTTTCAAGCCAATGACCTTTCATCAGAACCAAGGAAAGAGAGAAATGTAAGAGTTGTTAAGCTAATAGAAGAGGGCAGGAAAAACAAAGGATGCGAGGATGGAGGGCAGGCTGGATTGAACGGTAAGAGATTCCCTGGAGTTTAAGAGAGTGATAATGGTTAAAGAAATAAAGATTGAGGTGAAAGGATAATGAAAAAAAACAATCCAGCAAATAAAAAACACAACAAAAAGAAGCAGAACAAGATGAAGGCAGAAGTTAAGATCTACGGTTGTTAAATTCGCTACTGGCCTGAATTTTCAGAAAGACAGAAGGGCCCTTGCCAAATGGCACTGCAGCTCGGATTCTGGAAGTCCCACACTTGAACCTGATACCCACCTTTTTTGCCAGGAAAGGAACAGGAATGAGTTGAATTATTCATACCCATGGTCCATGGAGGCAGCTACACATCTAACAGTGTAAAAATGTGACTTTGGAAGTGGATTTCTTTAAGATACCCAGGGACATGTCAAATACTGGCCTGTCATACTCTGAATTTCAAACCAATTTTACATTTTTGAAAAATTGTACAAAAAGGCTGTAAAAGATAGCCACCCAAGATCAGCAGACTCCCCCCCCCCCCCCCCGTTCCTTTCCCCCCCCCCCCCCCCGTTCCTTTCCCCCCCCCCCTTTCCCCCCCCCCTTCCCCCCCCCCTTTCCCCCCCCCCTTTCCCCCCCCCTTTCCCCCCCCCCCTTTCCCCCCCCCCCTTTCCCCCCCCCTTTCCCCCCCCCCCTTCCCCCCCCCCCCTTTCCCCCCCCCCCTTCCCCCCCCCCCTTCCCCCCCCCCCCTTTCCCCCCCCCCTTTCCCCCCCCCCTTTCCCCCCCCCCTTTCCCCCCCCTCCTTTTCCCCCCCCTTTCCCCCCCCTTCCTTCCCCCTCCCCCCCCCTCCCCCCCCCCCCCTTCCCCCCCCCCTTCCAACCCCCCCCCCCCCTTCCCCCCCCCATCCCCCCCAACCCCCCCTTCCCCCCCCCCCCCTTCCCCCCCTTCCCCCCCCCCTTCCCCCCCTTCCCCCCCCCCCCTTCCCCCCCCTTCCCCCCCTTCCCCCCCCCTTCCCCCCCCTTCCCCCCCACCCCCCCCTTCCCCCCCCTTCCCCCCCCCCCTTCCCCCCCCCCTTCCCCCCCTTCCCCCCCCCCCTTCCCCCCCCTTCCCCCCCCCCATCCCCCCCTTCCCCCCCCCTTCCCCCCCCCCCCCTTCCCCCCCTTCCCCCCCCCCCTTCCCCCCCCTTCCCCCCCCCCTTCCCCCCCCCTCCCCCCCCCTTCCCCCCTCCCCCCCCCTTCCCCCCCTTCCCCCCCCCCCTTCCCCCCCCTCCCCCCCCCCTTCCCCCCCCCTCCCCCCCCCTTCCCCCCCCCCTTCCCCCCCCCTTCCCCCCCCCCTTCCCCCCCCCTTCCCCCCCCCTTCCCCCCCCCCTTCCCCCCCCCCTTCCCCCCCCCTTCCCCCCCCCCCTTCCCCCCCCCCCTTCCCCCCCCCTTCCCCCCCCTTCCCCCCCCTTCCCCCCCCTTCCCCCCTCCCCCCTTCCCCCCTTCCCCCCCCCCTTCCCCCCCCCCTTTCCCCCCCTTCTCCCCCCCCTCCCCCCCCCCCTCCCCCCCCCCCTCCCCCCCCCCTCCCCCCCCCTCCCCCCCCCTCCCCCCCCCCTCCCCCTCCCCCCCCCTCCCCCCCCCCCTCCCCCTCCCCCCCCTCCCCCCCCCCTCCCCCCCCCCTCCCCCCTCCCCCCCCCTCCCCCCCCCCTCCCCCCCCCCTCCCCCCCCTCCTCCCCCCCCTCCTCCCCCCCCTCCTCCCCCCCCTCCCCCCCCCCCTCCCCCCCCCCCTCCCCCCCCCCTCCCCCCCCCTCCCCCCCCCTTCCCCCCCCCTCCCCCCCCCTCCCCCCCCTCCCCCCCCTTCCCCCCCCCTTCCCCCCCCTTCTTCCCCCCCCCCTTCTTCCCCCCCCCTTCTTCCCCCCCCCCTTCTTCCCCCCCTCCCCCTTCTTCCCCCCCCCTTCTTCCCCCCCCCTTCTTCCCCCCCCTTCTTCCCCCCCCCTTCTTCCCCCCCCCCTTCTTCCCCCCCCCCCTTCTTCCCCCCCCCCCTTCTTCCCCCCCCCTTCCCCCCCCCTTCTTCCCCCCCCCCTTCTTCCCCCCCCTTCTTCCCCCTTCCCCCCCTCTTCTTCCCCCTTCCCCCCCTTCTTCCCCTTCCCCCTTCCCCCTTCCCCCTTCCCCCCCCTTCCCCCCCCTTCCCCCCCCTTCCCCCCCCTTCCCCTTCCCCCCCTTCCTCTTCCCCCCCTTCCCCCTTCCCCCCTTCCCCCCTTCTTCCCCCCCCCTTCCCCCCCCCCTTCCCCCCCCTTCCCCCCCCTTCCCCCCCCTTTCCCCCCCCTTTCCCCCCCCTTTCCCCCCCCTTTCCCCCCCCCCTTCCCCCCCTTTCCCCCCCCCTTCCCTTCCCTTCCCTTCCCCCCCCCTTCCCTTCCCTTCCCTTCCCCCCCCCCTTCCCTTCCCTTCCCTTCCCCCCCCCTTCCCTTCCCTTCCCTTTCCCCCCCCCTTCCCTTCCCCCCCCCTTCCCTTCCCCCCCCCTTCCCTTCCCTTCCCCCCCCCTTCCCTTCCCTTCCCCCCCCCCTTCCCTTCCCTTCCCCCCCCCCCTTCCCTTCCCTTCCCCCCCCCCTTCCCTTCCCTTCCCCCCCCCTTCCCTTCCCTTCCCCCCCCTTCCCTTCCCTTCCCCCCCCTTCCCTTCCCTTCCCCCCCCCTTCCCTTCCCCCCCCCCCTTCCCCCCCCCTTCCCTTCCCCCCTTCCCTTCCCCCCCCTTCCCCCCTTCCCTTCCCCCCCCCTTCCC